>NC_081369.1:55994476-56366976 GCF_030684315.1 Stegostoma tigrinum | reverse complement strand
GGAACGTATAAGACCAAAGAGATGGTTGATTAAAGATGCTCAAGGTGAAGAGAGAATTGCAACAGGTGGAGTATTTCTTTTTATGATGGTGTCCTGGTATCAAAATCATTAAATCAAATCAGTGTAGTACGTAAATGAGAGTGCCTAGTGTCCAGGGCTGGAATCTGGACTAAAAGGTTGGTGAAAGTTGATTCCATTTATCACGTTATAAAGAAGTTGGATGGGTCCTTTAGGTAGCTTATCCATTCTGGCCAAAAAGTGGGAACGTTGGACTACCTGCAGCTCCTCTGCAACCAGAACAGTTACAACTGTTTGTGTGGTCTCTCGTTTTTTTTTCAGCTGTAAGAGCTGGATTCTTATCCCCAAAGTGAAATGAAGTAATGGGAATATTCCCAGCTTGATCTACCATCCTTGGAAGAAATTCCTACAATGGTGAAACTTTCATTGTGGAGAATGATGTGGGTGTGAGTTATAGTCTTCTAAGGCCAGTTGACTCTGGAAAGAGATGAGCACTGTAAGAAGGTATGTTACTTCAAAGGAACAAAAACAGAAGTTGCTTGAAAAGCACAGCAGGCCTGGCTGCATCTGAGAAGAATAAAATCAGAGTTAACGTTTCAGTTCTGGTGACCCTTCCTCAGAGCCTGGAAAGAAAAACAGAACTGGAAGACGTGTCAACCACCTAAGCAAACTGAGGCACTCAACACTAACAATCGGGACAGAACACCAATGCTTCACCAGAGGCGCAATAACCATGTTACTGAGCAGGGTCTGCAGTCAAATACACTGTCTCGGCGAGCAACTCTACAACTTCATGTTGTGTTAATTTTTCTTCCTAAAAGCAATTCTCTCCCTGATGTAGATTCACAAGATTAAGATGCCTCCAATCCAAATGATGAGTAACTGGAGAATCTCTCCAACTCTACCTGTTGGTGCAGTTTCAAATAAGCTTATGTGCTGGATATGTAATTCCAAATTTTCATACAACAGGAATTTTCTTTCAATACTCCTTGTAATGCAGCCTCCCCACTAGCAGATTGCTTTGTTATGAGTTATTCTGCAGTGCAAAGGAACCTTGCCATTGTAACCAGATTGCATACAGTCTGCAATATGTTTCATTTGTTCTTCAGCTTTTCAATACATCAGTGTGTTTATAAGGAAAGTCAGTTGGTACATTGATGTCTTTTTAATGATCAACCCACTTCCTTGTGAACACGGACGTGCTGAACCAGTTTGACTTTTAAGCGCCAGATTTACTTAAACAAGCTACGTGGACAGCTAGTGTGAAAACTGTTGAAATGGAGCTTATCCATTAAAAAGGCACAAACAAAATTCAGTTTTGTACATTGTGTGAACATTTAGAGGATGGAAACTTTCATAAACTTTCTTAATGCAATCAGTACTTTGTTATTGGTAATATTAAACCTCTCCCTGTGTTTCAAGGGGAGGCATTCGCTCTAATGAATTTATAATGTCACTGGTGCACCATTGTCTAACTCAAAGCAATCCAGATAGATTGTGTGTGAATGCATGTGCATATGTAGCAACTTTATTCGCAAGCATCTAAGTCTGTGCTTTGAAATGTCTTCTCCATCTGTCTTGCTCAAATATCCAGCTCTTTCAGATTTGTTATTTCACTGTTTTATTGTTATTGATATTGTTATTTGTTATTTCACCCAGCAGGGGTGAAATTTAATTCCATTACACTGAATAAATAGAGGGAGTCTTTCCCACCTCTTCTAAGCAGTGGCCCCTTAATGTTGTAGAAGCAAGAGGCTAACAGGGTTCAAATAGTACCACAAGATCAGATAAACTCTTGATTGTCAAACTATGAAAACCAAAGACCTTGCGAGCAATCCACCTTTCGCAACTTCAGGATGCCCCAAACCATTTTGTTCCTAATGAAGTTGCATATATTTTGTTCACTTGGAGCTTTCGTACACCTGTACCAGCAGAGAGAGTCTGCACTGAGAAATAAAAAGGAACCATTGCTCTCACATGCAATTAGGAATTCAGCCTATCTCTGGTTATTTCTGTTCCATGAACATCACATGACACACATTTCTGCTGTAGTTAGTGCTTATATGTAACAAATGTGACCGCCAATTTCCAGACAACAATATCCCACAAACAGCAATGCACAGAATGAGCAGATAATCTCTACAACTAATCCAATGTTGTCATTTTTGTTCAAGCATAAATACTGATAAAGAAGTCTCCTACTCGTCCACAAAATAGTGTCATATTTCACAAGCATCTCCGGGCTAGATGAGGATCCCATACAGAAAATAAGTGGATTTGATTTCAAATCCTCTTGATAAGAGTGGGGCTACATTTGGAGAAGTACATTTTTCTGGGTGGTTTGATAGAGCGGTCCAAAATGATCAGACATCTGGACAGATTAGAGAGAGAATGCTTCCCACTAGTAGGAGGATTGAGAACCAGATGAAACTGAGTTAATGCAATTAGCAAAAGACACACTGGTGACTTTTACATGTAACGAATGGTCAGGATCTGGAATGCGTTACTTGGTGGATACAGCAGAGGTAGAATCAACAGAAACATTCAAGAGGGAATTGGATTATTATCAAAAAGAAAAGAAAATTGCAGGCCCAACTGGAGAAGGTGTGGAAGTGGGAGAAAGTGTGGAAGTGGCACAAGGTGATTTGCTTTTCAGAGGGCCAGCACAGATGCAATGGGTTGAATGGTCCTCTACAGTACTTCAAGCATTGTGATTGTGAGATTTCACCCTTTTGCCAACACACCTTTCCCTAGTTTACATTTTCATCTTTCAGCCATCAACTCACCTGTGCACACCTGAAAAGAATAAAAGTTATTGCAGGATTTTCATATTATTTTTAACACCATGCAAACCGCATGCTTAGAATTCACGGACTTCAAGCTTGACACGGTCACCGTGACCAAGTCAATCGTTGTTTTGTTTTTGCAGATCAAACAAAAAAAAGAGGCAATATCATAGTATGATACAGTGCAGAAAGTGGCATTTGGGCTACTGTGTTTTCTCTACAACAGACAGCCAAAAAAGGTCTTTAGTTGCTTGTTTTGGGTGTTTGGTTAGGTAAAGGATAGAGTCAACTTGTCTATTACAGGATGGTGAACTCTAATTGCATATTGTAAACAGAGCCAGTTTCAGCTTAGACACATTGCTTAAAGTAACTCTCTTTGCAACATCCTAGTTAGATTGAAAAGCAAATGTTTACAAGAGGCAGAGGAGGAGGAGGTGTGGGGAAAAGGAGGGAGGTGGAATATGCATTTGAAACTTGACTGTAACGACATTCAACTTGGACATTCCCTTTTAAATGATTACTTGTCTCAACTAATTGTGCAGAGAAAGTGTATCACTACAAGTGTGGTCCACCAACTGTAAAGCTCCTTATCCTAGAGTGAGCCAAGCAAGTTACAGGATACTGCTTAAAATGCTCAAATCCCCCAACGTAAATGGGCCTAGCTTTCTGATACATCCTACGCACAGGTAATTTCAAGTCCTAGAGTAACAATATTCCCACAGTGGGGTGACTTAACATGTATTAACATGGGATTTCCCACAGCACGAGTGTGGATGCAATGAATGATGACATGGATAAAGTGTAAGCACGTGTACTGTTAAAGCGGAGAAAGATCTCGGAATGATAAGCAGTCTTGCGGTCATCTCTGATGTGCGGTAGGGTGACTTGTGGGTCTGGCCATGTTCTGTCTGTCACGGAGATAACAGCGGATTGTGCTTTTCATGTATCTATTCCTTCTCGGTCCACTAGATATCAGGATAGCCACAAATCAACAACCACCCTGCAACAGCTGATGACAAATGTAAAGGATCCCATACTCGTTATCAGTAAAACTAACATGATGTACAAAATACCATACAAGGACTTTGAGAAACACTATATAGGCCAAACAGGAAGAAAACTGACAACGATGATACACGAACACCAGCTAGCCACCAAGAGACATGACCAATTCTCACTGGTCTCAATACACACAGACAAAAAAGGACACGAATTCGACTGGGACAACACATCCATAATGGCACAAGCCAAACAGACGTGCCAGGGAATTCATGGAGGTCTGGCATTCCAAATGGAACACTATCAACAAAGACATTGAACTGGACCTGATATACAAACCTCTGAAAAACAGGACCGCAAGTAATACCAACCACCCCAGCAAAACGGGGCATGTAAGTAACAAGCTGGACAGAACACCGATGCTTCCCTGGCGATGTACTGACGTTGTTACCTCACAGGGTGATGAAACATCTGCAACCAAACACACTGGCTCGGTGAGCAAGTCTACAACCTCATCCATGATCCGAGCTACAGATCTTCTCAAAAACTTTAACGTAGCATGTCAATTACGAGGACAAAACGAGAACTGGCAATTACCCAACCTCAAGCTAGAGGTGTAATTAGAAGTTTGTTTTTTTTCCCCCTTATTCTTTTTTGATGGGATTTGAGCATTCCCCTTTTCTTATTGCACATGAACTGACAGACTTGTTAGGCCATTTCACAGAGCATCTAAGCAGTAACCAAATTTGTGGAATTGGAGTCACATGTAGGCTAGACTAGGTAAGGACATTAGTGAACCAGACACAGTTTTATGACTCTTGGTGATAGCCTCACTGAGACTAGTTTTCAATTCTAAATGCTTATTTATTGGCTTTAAATTTCACCAGTTACCATTGTGAGATTTGAACCTGTCCTCAAGTCATTTGATTGGGCATGAGAATTAATAGTTTTGCAATAGTGCCAATATGCCACTATCTCCCCAAAAGATTGGTCTTCTACACTGTTGCAAAATCTCTCTTACACACTGCTCTTTCCTGCCATGTTCGCTAGATCACTTGTTGAGACGTTTTACCTTAAATATTGTCTCCTTTCATGTTCAGGGCATTGTGGCTACAATGCATATTATGTGTAGGATGCACAGCAGGGTTTTGCCGTCCCCCATCAACACGTTCCAAACCCATAACCTGTACCACTCAGATGGGTGAGGATAGCAGACATGTGGGAAAGCCATCACCTCCAAACTCCACACCAAGTCACATAGCTCCATCCAGTTCAGAAAAATGAAAGGTAATAATATTCAAAATTGCAAAATAGATGCAGAAAAGGATGTTGCCCCTCATAGAGTGGAGAGGGTGTCCAGAACCAGGTGACACAGTCACAAAATATGGGGAAATTTCTTCACTGGGATACTGGTGACTCCTTGGAATTCTCTGCTCTGGATTATCGTGACTTCCGCTACAGCATAGTGGCCCGTGGAGTCTGCACCAACCCTCTGAAGAGTATTCTACACAGACCAATGCCCCCATCCCCATAAACCAAACCCTGCATTTTCCACACGCTGTGGAAGAAAACTGGAGCACCTGGTGGAAACCCACGCAAACACTGGGAGAACGTGCAAACTGCACACAGCTGTCTGATGCTGGAATGGAACCCGGGTCCCTGGCCCTTAGAGGCAGCAGTGCTCACCACTGAGCTACTGTACTGCACCAGAGGTGTGCATAGAGTAAGTTGTTACGTACGTTCAAAACTCCAAACAATGGATTTATACATAGTGAACAAAAAGGGTGAAAATGCTTGCTGTTCCCATTCCCCACTTAGTGGTTCTTGGGCTGTTTGTGCATTTTTATTCATTTCAAAAACAAAATCAGTCAGTGTTTTGGCTCAACTGCAAACTTATTGTTTATTAAAATAAACCACCTGATGCCCTGATTAAAAACCTCTGAGCTGGTCAGAATGACACAATAGCTTAGTTGATTTGTCCGATTATAAATCCCTCCTCATCTTAAACCTGGCTCCCACCAAAAACCCACCAAGTCACCGTAATTTGTAAGAAAACAAAACATATCCCAACAGATTGTTTTTTTTTTCTGCCTAAATCTTACTCCATTCAGACCCGGAACACTTAGATTTGGTTGTTACCCTTAAATTACTTTGCGTTTGCAGCCAGTTTTCTCCCACAATGTGTGGAAAATGCAGGGTTTTGTTTATGGGGATGGGGGTATTGGTCTGGGTAGGATACTCTTCAGAGGGTTGATGCAGACTCCATGGGCCACTATGCTGTAGTGGAAGTCATGATAATCCAGAGCAGAGAATTCCAAGGAATCACCAGCATCCCAGTGAAGAAATTTCCCCTTATTTTGTGACTGTGTCACCTGGTTCTAGACACCCTCGCCACTCAATGAGGGGCAACATCCTTTGAACATCCCTCTGAATTGGCTCTTTTCTTAAAACCAACCACATTGATGGTCTTTGTGGAGAGAATTGTAGCACTGTCAGCCAGGTTGACCATTCCTGACCTTCCTATTTCCTGCAGACCCTTCCAGACCAAGATCACTGTGATTAGGCTGGCACACGCGGATCGCAATATGGCTGGGCCATCCAGCATTGATTGTAAACCTGGATCGGGCTGACCAGTCCTGACCCTTCCTCCAACTGTAGTGTGAAAACTTTCACCTTTTTTATGCTGGGTGGCATATGTGGGAAGTATGCTTTGTCTCTGAGTCAGCTATCAGGCTTGCGTCTTCCCCCTAAGGTTTAATGGCCAAGGAAGATACATTCGTAATCTCGCCAGGCATTTTGTGTATTGATTGGTGAATCCTTCAAACACATGACAGTGGTAAGCAGCCAGATCCTAGAAGATTCTTGGTCAACGATGGGAACCTCTTGTCCCCATGATCTATACCTATACTACAGTACAGGTTGTTACACACCCATTCCACCACCCCACTGTAAATGCCCTGGGGACTAGCCAACATGCAAATTGGAATGGACTTGGAAGTATATCGCTGTTCCTTCAGTGGGGTTTGGTGATAATACTGGAATTTCCTCCCTAACAGCACTGGACAGGAGACTACAATTATGCGAGAAGGCAGCTCACGACTTCACTAACCTCTATTTCCACACCATTTGCCTGCACTGTCCACTTAAAACTTGTGGGATTGACATTCTCTGCAGCTGGACTGTGCAAAATATGATGGGAAATTTAAAAAAAACTTTCTCAAGGGAAACTGAGGACAAGGAATTAAGGCTGACCCAACTGGCAGCACTGATCTGCAACGAGTGAACAAGAAATTGTGTTGGGGGCAAGCATGTTTTTGTTGGAGGGATGAAAATTAAATTGCTAATGACTATCTATTGCCATTGAGGCCCAAAATATATTGGAGCTGAGCCTTCTGCTCACAATCTGTCATAGAGACTCCTTTGAATTTGGACTGTTAGTGTTGTTTAAAGTAATGCATTGTGAACATATAAAATCTGCAGCCTTCAGAGAAATTAGTATATTTAAAATTTATATCTTCATTTCACAAAACAATTAATCTTCAGTTTCTTTTCAACATTTTAATAAATTGCTTCATTTTCAAGTTTGCAAATATTAATCTGATAATTGGTTGTATAAGAGAGCTATTTTTCAGCCATTGTTTTTGTTGAAGTATTTCAAATTGTTGCTGGATGCTTCGGGAAGGAATAGTATTTAAAACAAATGTTCTGGCTCTCATTTTGAACCTCTATTAACACGCATGTAGATTTTTATTCTTGTGTTGCTCCTGGACAATAACTGAACACAAGCAACAGCATGTGGCTTTTTTTAAAAAAAATCCATTCATGAGGTGTTAATGTTTCTGGCTGGGCCAGCATTTGTGGCCCATCTGTAATTGCCCTTGTGATGGTGACCTTCCTTCTTCAACCACTGTAGCCCATTTGCTGTAGGCAGGCCTACAATGCCATCAGGGACAGGGTTCCAGGATTTTGTCTTACCTGCACTGAAGGAATAGTGATGTATTGTGAAGTCAGGATGGCCAGTGGCTTGGAACGTGCAGTTAGTTGTATTAACATGTTACTCTTGACCTTCTCAATGGAAGTGGTCGTGGATTTGTAAGGTGCTGTCTAAGGAGCTTCAGTGAATTATGTTTGTAGATAGTGGACTCTGCTGCTACTGAGTATGTTTTGGTGGAGGGAGTGAATGTGATACCAGCTAACTGGACTGTTTTGTTGTGAATGGTGTCAAGCTTCTTGTGTGTTGTTGGAGTTGCATCCATTGAGGCAAGTGGGGAGTATTCCATCACAATCCTGACCTGTGCCTTATAGAGGGTGGGGTAGGCTTTGGGCACCAAGAAGAGAGCACTTACTAAAGGATCTCTTGCCTCTGACTTACTCTTGTACCAAAGTATTTATTGGGTTAGTCCAGTTCACTTTCTGGTCAGTGGAAACTCAGGATGTTGATAGTGGAGAGATCAGAGAAAATCATTGAATGTCAGGGAACAATGGTCAGATTCTCTCTTGTTGGAGATGTCACTGGATAAGTAAGACAGAGACCCATTCAAAAGCTCTGTTGTCATTGATTCAAATCTCACCATGGTAAATGATGATGTAATTTGAATTCAATGAAATTCTGGAATCCGCTTAATGGCAACCACGATTGAAAGGCCCCAGCGGGTTCAGTATTGTCCTTTAGGGAAGAAAATGACCATCCTTACCTGGGCTGACTTACATATGACTCCAGACCCACAGAAATATGGTTGACTCTTAACTTGTCTCTTGGCAATTAGGAATGGATGATAAGTACGAGCCTCAGAGCAATGCCTGCATCTCGCAAATCATTTTTTTAAAAATTGAGATTGCCTGGCTTTTGTTCATCATGAATGTTTCGTCGAATCCCTACAGTGTGGAAACAGGCCCTTCAGCCCAAAATGCCCACACTGACCCTCAGAGCATCCAACACAGATCCATCCCCCTATTGCCTACCTAATCTACACATCCCTGAACACTATAGGCAATTTAGCATGGCCAATCCACCTATCCTATACATGTTTTGGACTGTGGGAGGAAACTGGAGCAAATCCATGCAGACATGGGGAGAATGTGCAGACTCCACACAGACAGTCGCCCAAGACTGGAAGTGAACCCAGGTCCCTGGTGCTGTCAGGCAACAGGGCTAAACACTGAGCCACCATTCCACCCCCTTATCAGTTTCTTGCCACTTGTCAGCCAAGACTTGGCGTTGTCCTGGTCTTGCTGCATTTTACATTTGTAACGTGATAATGCTCCTCTGGATCAGTGAGTTAGATTATCAAACACAATTTACCACTGCTAGATATGGAAATATTAGGACAGGTGACCAAAAGTTTAGTCAAAGGGATGCGCTATAAAAAAAGAGAACTCAGAGAGGCATAAGGAGACAATTTCAGAGCCCTTGAAACATTATTTTTCTTCTGTGACCTGATTTTAAAGCCTCAGACCTTGTGGAATCCAGTTTGGAAATTTTGGAGGTTGTGACTGTTGTTTGGGTGGGAGGTATTGGGGAAAGTTGGGATTTGGGAAGTTGAGTACACGGGTGTGGATAGTGGACATGATGAAATGATAGATTTTCTCTACCACAGGCACCAACCTAATCCTAGGTGCTTTCAAACTAGCAATCAGCTCTGGAAGAGGGCATCTGAACTTTCAGATATTGGAGTCGTAGAGTTGCACAGCACAGAAACAGACCCTTTTGTTCAACTCATCAGTGCTGACCGCTTAGCCCTGATTAATCTTGTCCCATTTGCTAGCATTTGGCCCATATCCCTCTAAACCCTTCCTGTTCATGTACCATCCAGATACCTTTTAGATGATGTATTTGTACTAGCCTTCCAACACTTCCTCTTGCAGCTCATTCCATACAAGCACTATCCTCCGCATGAAAAAGTTATCCCTCAGGCCCTTTTTATTATTTTTCCCATCTCACGTTAAAAGTGTGCCCTCTAGTTTTGGACTCCCCCATCCCATGGAAAAGGCCTTAGCTATTTACCCTGCCCATGACCCCTCATGATTTTATAAACCTCCATAAAGTCACCCCTCAGCTTCCGACGTTCCAGGAAAAGTAGCCCCAGCCTAGTCAGCCTCCCCCTATAGCTGAAGCCCTCCAATCCTGGCAACATCCTTGTAAATCTTTTCTGAACCCTTTCAGATATCATAACATCCTTCCTAAAGCGTGGAGATTTGAGCTTTGTGGCAGCCAACACCATCTTGAAGCTCATCATTCAACGACCTTGTCTCATTGCCAAGTTGATCGACAATGGAGAAGTGAGGAAACTTGAGAATTTGCCTGAATTGTAAAAGTATAGCACCACCAAATAACACTACCTGTTGTGGCAGGAGGTTAGAGAGACTGAGATTGGAGGAATTTAAACATTTAGGTGTGCATTTTCTAATGGAGGCACTTGACATGCTCAGTTTAGACAGTTCATTTTCACAACTTATTAAAATACAAACTCTGAAATGAATCTTTTTCTTAAAATGAATGTTGTGCTTTTGACTGAAGGTCAACTGACCTAGCGTGTGTATTCAAAAGCTGTTTTACTGTCTAATAGAGGCAAAATAAGCTACATTCCAGATGAAAAGATGTGAATTACATGTGCCCTGATAGCATCAGGGCTATTTAGCAAGTGTTGTCCAATTGTACTGTTTAATCAAACAGCAGATGTATTGCTTTGGGTTTTGTAATTGTGGCTTAGTATAGTTTATACTCCGTTTTTTTTTACAAACTATCACAGGAAGGTGTTTTTGGTCTGTCCAGTGTCTTATCTGAAATGTAGTCATTACAGTCAAAAAGGCAAGTTTCAAGGACAGAGCTGTGGAGAAGTTTCGGTTGGGAATTTCTATCATTAGGACCTTCATTGTTTTGCCATCATCGTGTTAGCAATGTGCTACCAAGTTAATCGAAGTAGATGTGTAGCTTTCACGTCAATCTGCAAATCCATTGATTTGGAGTTGCCAACTATCAAATTTTGTCAGAATTTGTCAGGAAATTGGCAATGACGACAGCTGTTGATAGAAGTGCCCTCTGTTTTTGTATCTTTCCGTGTTTGTCAGTAAGTGACTGAAATAGCTTCACAAGACACAACAGCTTTATCTCTCCCATGACTGTGGCAAAAAGAGTCAAGCCGTTGTGAGTAGTTGTTTGCTTTTTAATCTTCTTTGCTTTCTCTGCAAACTCATTCCAGATATGGAGCCCCAAAGGGCTCAGTGTAATTTTATAATAACTGCCTTTCCCAAAGTTCATTGGTTCAATGACAATTCGAGTAGATGGAAACTTTGCCTTAGCAATCAGCCTCCATGCAATTTATAAATTAGACATTGTTTGAAATAATTGGCTTTTTGGCAGACCACCCCAGCAAAGGCACTGAAGATGGAGCATTTTGGCTGAAGATCTCTGTGTAATGGTTCTAAGATCAAACTTTTCATCTATCCCAAGATTGCAAAGAGCACTGAAGTAAAAGCTTCACTCTCTCAAACGCTCAAGCAATAAAGAGAGGCTTACATTTGTATGCTATCTTTTCGTGATGCAGAAAGCCATTCCAAAGCGCTTTACATTCAGCAAAGTACTTTTTAGTTGTATCAAAGAAAAAACCACAGCCAAGTTGTGCACAGAGTCATCCCAGAAACAGCAAAATGTCAATGGACATAATCATGGTGTTGGTTGTGGAATAAATGTTGGAGCTGGTACACTGTGGGAAAGCCGAGAATGAGAGGTCAGACCCCTAGATGAACAGGGGACCAGTTAGAGATGGAGCGTTTCGGGTTAGACTGGAATGTGTGGGCAGGTGTCTGGTCGAGCAGGGTGAGGAATGGGTGCTTTCTCTAACAGGGTATGAGGTCTAGTGTCTGGTCTTGTGGATTGGGAGAAGACCAGGTTTGTAGGTCACAGCCCATCAGGTACAAGGAGTCAGGATGAGGTGCATACTTTGAATCTACTTGATCCTTCTTAATAAAGGATCATCTGAGAAAGTCAAATCACGCCTACTTTTACAAGCCAGTCAGCCTTCAGACTTTTTTCTGGGATAATATTAAATGCAGCAGGACTCCCAAGAGTCTCCAATTTAAGTGGATATTTTTGGAGAGTTTCAGGAATGTGAGAATTCCCACTGAAATCTTCAGTTTCTTAGAAAACTCTTCAGACTGCTGTGTCAAGAATTTCACAGGGTCCCAATGCACAACTCGAGTCAGTGTTGCAGAATCAGTTGTTTAGCTGTCAGAAAGCCCAGGTCCTAGTTTCTTTTGCAACTAAAGCTGTTTATTTTTGTCTGTTACCATTGTGATGGTTTGTGATGACTAGGCTATTAGAACAGTTTGACTTCCACTCAGCTGCAGATCATTGTAATAGAATGGGTGTGCGGAAAAAAAAAACTCTAAATTTGAAAATCCATGCCAAAGCCCCAAACAGTTTGCAAACTGCCCTGTAAAGCTATTTCTTCAACTGTTTGGAGAAGGGTCGTCGCTAACCGCAAAAGTGGGTGTGTTGTGCTGTAATGGTTTCTGATTGAGAAGATTAATTTGCATTTTAATTTCTTGTTCGAACTTAAAGATTAACTTTAGCTCCTGATGTACTTAGGGGAAAATTTACACGAAAAGAAGTCACTGACCTGTCAACTCCGTTTTGCTTTGAAAGTAGTGCCCATTTTTGATATTGTCCAAAGACAAGGTATCCATTTTAACGTTGTATTTTATACACCTACAATGAGTGAAAATAGATTAACTTTATTACTTGGAAATCTTTACAAGAGTTACGCCAAGAGAGAATTCTCACAAACAAAATGCACTTTTCCTTCTTGCAGATAATGAGGAATATATTCCATCAATCATTCAATGCGTACAAAACCGATATAGAACCCAGGGTGAATGACTTGACAATCCACCTCCTGCAGTGCAGCCGAAGACTATTTGAGATCATGCTGTCACATAGAAGGGTCACAGCAGCCTACATCGAAGGAGATAATGTTGCAGTCACCATAGAGGGAGAAGCAGCTAGAGTCTTAAACTTTGATACAGGTAACGAGACAACTGTAAAGTTGAGGGGGGAACCATCATATCTCTGTGTTTTCCTTAGGGTTCTGCAGTCAAATGCAGAGCCGGAAGATTGTGGGGACAGTCTGATTCTGAATTGGGTCAGTCTATGTCAGTTGATGCAGTTAGAAATCTAAGGCTGGCTCAGGCAAAACTAATTTCCTTCTTTCTCACCATTCCACTGGCCCCATCTTCAACCAGTGATCTTGCCTTTTTGGGACACATGGATGTTTATTTGATGGCATGACATAGCTTCATTTCATAGGTCGAGTGAACCGCACCATCCTGGGCTCATGCGCAAGGGGGAGAAAAGCAGTATGCTTTCGGGGGGTGGGATTCAGAATCACCACTGGTGTCAAGTCCACTGTGTAGAGGTGGGATTTTAATCCTCAAGGGTTTGATTCAATGAGAATTCTTTGTTTAAAAAAAAAACCGAACTAGCTGCGGATAGGCTACTGAATGCTTTCATTGGAGAGACAGAGCAAGTGAATTTGAGGTAGCAGAGTAGCATCTAACCTGCTCACAGCAGCTGGTTCAATCAGTAACATCTTTTGAGGGGGTCTCTAGTGAGATAGTTACTTCTAACTTTCTTAACACTTAACTTGGAAGATAATATTGGGAGGAAATCTGTTGAAGATGTTCATGCATCTGGACAGAATGTTTTGGGGGACGCCTACAGTGATGGAGCAGACGAGAATTGGAAGACCATTGATTTAATTGGGAATAAAGCGATGGTGAGGCGAATAAAATTTTAAGTGTGTGATAAATTAGAGTGTGGAAAACATCGCCTGTACAGTGATAAATTCAATAGTTATCTGAAGAGGGCGTTTTTTTTTGTGGAATGTGTATGTCACTGACTGGCCAGTATTTATTACCTGTCCCTAGTTGCCCTTTGGAAGGTGGTAGTGATCTGCCTTCTCAAGCCACTGCCAGCCGTATGCTGCTGTAGGTGTATCAACAATGCCTTTAGGGAGGAAATTGCAGGAATTTGACCCGGAGGCAGTGAAGGGACGGTGATATATTTCCAAGTCAGGATGGTGAGTGACTTGAAGGGGAACTTGCAGATGGTGGTGTTCTTATGTATCTGCTGCCCTTGTTCTTTTAGTTGGAAGAGGTGTTGGTTTGGAAGGCGCTGTCTAAGTGGGACCAGGTGAATTGTTTTTGCAGAGAATTATCATGGACATGGTGGGCCAAATGGTCTCCTACTGCATTGTAATTGGTGGTCCCTGGATTCCCAGACCTCCGGTAGGAGGAGCAAAGATTGGTGTGATCCTGTGGTTATGTGGATTAGCAGCTCAGCTGTGGGCCAAATCAAGCAGGGACTTTGCAGGAATTTGGGGAAGTCTTGAAGTCCATTCACCAGTCAAAAAGCAGAACAACTGTGTCTGAGAATGAATCAGTCAGCCATTTAGCTCTGAAGAGTGTGCTTGAGTGAGCAAGTTGATTAGTGTGCACTAAGATAGTGATTGATATTGAAAATATAAAACACAGTCTTTACCCAAGTCATTAAACGAAGCTCCTATCCCCAAGTTCCTGTTAGAGCTTTGGGGAGTTCCTCTGGTTTCCTCGCATAAAGTTATGTCACATCACTAAAGCAAATCTCTTGGTCATTTATCTCATTGTTCTTTGGGGAACTTTACACACAAAGTAAGTCTGAGTCCAACCTTACCAGGAACTGCTGATGCTGGAGAATCTGAGATAACAAGATGTAGAGCTGGATGAACACAGCTGGCCAAGCAGCATCAGAGGAGCAGGAAGGCTGGCGTTTCAGGTCTCGACTCTTCCTGCTCCTGTGATGCTGCTTGACCTGCTGCGTTCATCCAGCTCCACACCTTGTTATCTCATGAGTCTAATCTACAACTGTTTGGTTTTTTATAAAAAATGCAATTATCTGTTCAGGCTTTTCACGGGATAAGCAGGTGCTATATTAATAGTGTAGAATGTAATAAATAATGTTTTTATTGTACATGAAGTCTTGATCCGCATACCTTTGATAAACTACTTTTGTATTAATGGGTAGTATCGTCTGTTGCATACACCTGTCTGATCATTGTCATTTTGCTCTTGATTTGATAGAGACATATCTTTCTGCTTGGTTGCAGGTTGTGGAGTGAACCTTGGATTGAAAGGCTTGGAGTCCTTGGATGAATTTATTCATAAAATGGCAACAGCAGTTGACCAAAGTGATGTTTTCGAAGCACTCTCTGAAAAGATAAGACACTCAAAACAAATTGCGGAGGATTTCCGCCTGAATGGCTTGACTGCGACCATGTTTCAGTGAGACAGCAGGGAGGAACATGGCCGTGGAGATGTTACAACTGCCAGCATGGATCAAGAATGAGCAACATGCAAGAAACTTTTGAGCTTGTCGTCCTATAGCTCGTGAAAGATTGTCGACAGAAGCAGTCAGAGTAAAGTGGGTAGGCTTTGGCCAAAGTGTAATGAAGCTTAGAGGCTTCATTTTGGGTTAAAAGCACAAAGCTAAGAATATAACTGGACACCCAGAAAGTTATTCACATTTACATCTAGTTGCAGGAGAGCATCGATTGTGAAGTGCTTTAACCTAAAATTTTCAGAGTTTACATTATAATGTTACTTGCTAATAAAAAGATTCTCTAGACCTGGAGGTTGGTTCCCTAATGATTAGTTCGTGAAAAGCTCATCCATGTGAGGGTTTCTGAATCTCATTTTCTGGTACTCATGAATTGGATCAATCAGTAATAGCCGTCAACTTTTCCTCAAAATCCATAAACCTCAATGTTTTATTTGCAAGGTCCTGCAGTCTATTTGTAAGACATTGAGGTGTCCAGAGACTTAGTATTCCAAGATGTACGTCTACGGCATATCCTCAAGAAAATCCATCATGTAGAGTCTAATGGGTTGACAATGCTGATTGAGGTTACTCAGTTTTATGTTGTATTAGACTAGAGGATATAAGAAATAAGAATCATGGGATAATTGTGTGATTGAGAGCATGGGGTCTGCATGTTATGTATTAGGATAAACTAGTTGATGTGCTTCTATTTATTCAAGAGGACCCCATGTGCTAGAATAAGGTGAATACTCATGAGATATGTACCATCAACATGCTTCAAAGCACAACACCAAGAGCTTACATTTGTATCGGACTTGTATTATAAAATGTCCTCAGACATTTTTGCAGGTGTAATGAAAAATAAACTCCAAGTCAAAGAAATAATGGAAACTTTGGCGGGAAATCTATGTTTTAGAATGGGAAGGGGTAAAGGGTATAAAGAGTTCATTCCAGTTTAGGCAGCAGAACAGGTGCTGTCAACAACAGGGCAAAAGAAGAGGAGAATGGACAAAAACCCAGTTTTAGGAGGATGGTGGGATATCAGAAGGGGCTTTGAAAGGCTGGCAGAGGCAGTGGTTAGGTTTGGGGCTAGGACAACAATGCTATAACTTGAACACTAGGATCCGAACTTAAAACTGAGGCATGGGAGTCTCTACAGGACAGTGAGAATAGGAACGGTGATCCAGGACATGGATAGCCGAGTTTCAAGAGTGTGGAAGTGGGATGATGACCAGGAAAGCATTAGAACCGTAGAGTCTATAAGAAACAAAAGTGTGGATAAGTGTTTCAACAGATGATGGACTGTGACAACTCATAGCAGGTGGTAGAAGTAAGTCATCTTTTGTGTTGGAGAAGGGATTTCCCCACAGTTCTCAAGCGTTCATTGTGGTTCATACCTCATTAGATCAAAGTGTTTGGGGAAAAGTGTATCTTCGCCATACAGCCAGCAGCAGCTCAAAAAACCTGTTCTCACGATACGTTCTCAGGAGCAATGAATACTCAATTTACAAAAAAAAAAATGGTCACAAGATTAAAACTCAGCTGAGACCAGGATTTCAAGGTGGCAAATGGTCCAGTTCAGCACAAGATGGTGGCCAGGGTATAAAGCTTGCAGCAGATGTTCAAGGCGTTGGTTTTTCCAACAGGTACGAGAATCAAGGAGAAAAGTCGGATCACTATTTAAGTGGGAAAGGGGCCAAGGATGCATAAGGCGGGACATGAATGGAGTTCCGAGAGGGGACAAAGAAATGTCCTTATTCAGGGCTGGAATAGGAGCAGGCCTCAAGGGAGGTTTGACGTGATAGGGAAAGAAATCAGTAAAAACATCAGAATGGATGGATTGGAGAGTGCGGGTTGCAAGTTCTTCGTTTGTTGAAGGAAAATGTTGGTAGTGAGGGGAAGTTGAAAATAAGGGTATTCTTTGTGATTAGTTTTTATGTTAATGACTCAACTCTGTGGTGGGAAAGATCTCATTTATTCTCCAGCACAATGTCACCACATTCCACCTCCATAACATTGCTACCCCACACAAAATCAGGCCCAGTCTTCTCGTCCAGTTTTATTTTCAGGCAGAGCTCAACATTTTTTGTCAGGAGATTCCAAACAAGGCTACATGAAGTGTGGAGCCATTTTTAAAATATCTGATAGTTCCTTGTAGTGCAGAGTAGATGCAGGAAGACAAACCTAGCCATCCCCTACCATTTCTCACAGCAGTCAGTTGCCTCTATTCTGTGTGATGTTACACCTTGAGCATCACAGATATCACAGCTTTTGTGAAAGGATAAGTGTAGAGTTGGTGTACCAGCTGGATAGGATGCCAGGAAAGTACAGAGTCTGATGTGTGGATTTCCATAAGGTTAGGTGACCAAGTAGTTGATCATGTGTGAGATGACGATGAGAAGATAGATATTAGATTTGGCTTTGATCTAATGCTATTGGAGTTGGGTTGGATCCTCTGATAGTGCAGGATGCCCCAATTCAGGGAGATGTAGGTTTCTAGGAGAGGTATAATTGGGGTGATTATGGAAGGTTTGGGGGCGTGGGTTCAATTTAATGATTATTTTAAAGTTATACCAAGTTTTCAATAGTCCAGCCTTTCCTGAGGAACTATGTGCATAACTGTGGAGGAGCCCTGTGAATTCTGTGATTGCATGGAATACTTTTAAAGTATTCATTTCATTTCAAGATTTGCCTTAGGAATCATAATTCTCTGGGCAATTCTCCTGGAGCCTGCAACATTGGGGATTTCATGGGATCCCAATGAGCAATTTCCATCTACACTGCAGATTGGAAAACTGAGGTCAGTATCCGCTTCAGGATGCGCTTGGAGCCGTGGAATATTTAGACAGAGGGATAGTGAGTGTAATATTGTTTGATGTGCCTGATCTGATGATGAGTCGGCTTAAACTAATACAGCATTTAGAAAATAGGTTCAAACATTAGCCCCTTCAAACCTGCTCCACTATTTAGTATGTTCATCCATCTTCTCGATTTCACCCCACACACTCACTTTGTTACCTTTGGATCTGAGAGCTATACCTAACTCTTAGAAAACGTGCAATGTTTTGGTCTCTACTAGTCTGTGTGGCAAAGAACTCCACAGACTAACCATTCTCTGGGTGAAGACATTTCTCCTCCTCTCAGCCTGAAATGGTCTACCCTACATCTTTTGATAGTGACCCCTAGCTCTGGACTCCATGGCCATCAGGAACATCCTTTCTGTATTTACTTTGTCTGGTCCTGTTAGAAGTTTGATAGGGCTTTTATGAGATCCCTCCTCATTCTTTTAAACTCCAGGAAATACAGTCCTAACTGATTCAGTCACTTCATTCATCATGTGCCAGCACCAAATGAAGTGATACTGAGTGCGTGAACGTAGGTACCAAGCCAGTGATGTTGGCCAAGCTTGGACAAAATAAACATTTTGAGCACGTGGTTGGGAATGGATGATGAAATACAGCAGATTTGTGGGGATAAAAAAAAGACGTTGAACTATTAGATGAACAATATATTGAATTAATAGAATTGAACATTTTCGTGGGATGTCATATGGCAAACTGTTATTGTCCATCCCTTGTTGCTGTTGAGAAGGTGGTGGTGAGCTGCTGTTGATCCACCGTGCCATTCAGGAAGAAATTCCAGGATTTTGACCTTGCAAAAATGAAGGATTGATGATATGTTTCCAAGTCAGGATGGTGATTAGCTTGAAGGGGAACTTGCAAGGGCTGGTCTTCCTGTGTGTCTACTGCCCTTCTTGTTGGTAGCAGTTGTGGATTTGGAAGGTGCTGCCTAAGGAACCTTGGTGAATTTCTGCAATGCATCCTGTAGCTAGTACATACTGCTGCTGCAGAGTGTTGCTGGTGGAGGGAGTGAATGTTTGTGGATGTGACGCCAATCAAGCGGCTGCTTTGTCTAGGTGGTGTCAATCTCTTCTTGAGTGCTGCTGGAGCTGTACTCATCTAGGTAAGTGGCGAGTCTTCCCTCACACTCCTGACTTGTGCCTTTGTAGATGGTGGACAGGCTTTTACTAATCAAAGATTCCGAGCCTCCGACCTGCTCAGGTAACCATAATATCTATGTGGCTAGTCCGAGTTCAGTTTCTAACCAGTGGTATCTTTCAAGATGTTGATAATGAGTATACTTAGTAATGGTAATAGCATTGAATGTCAAAGGGAAATAGTTTGAATATCTCTTTTTGGAGATGGTTATTACCTGGTAATTGTGTGAATGTCACTGGTAATTTATCAACCCAAGCCTGGACATTGTCAAAACTTACTGCATTTGAACACGGGCTACTTCAGAATTTAAGGAGTCATTTGCACATCATTGGCATTCATCAGCAAATAGAAAACACATCTCTCAAAATCTGGAATGATGATCAGACCTTTTCTTGGAAAAGCAAGCTTCCTTCGTCAAAATTTCACTTGATTGTAAAATGGAAACCAAAAGAACTGCGGATGCTGTAAATCAGGAAAAAAACAAAGTTGCTGGAAAAGCTCAGCAGGTCTGGCAGCATCTGTAGAGGAGAAAACAGAGTTAACGTTTCGGGTCCGATGATCCTTCCTCAGATGCTGCCAGGCCTGCTGAGCTTTTCCAGCAACTTTGATTGTAAAATGATTTGTTACAAATATCGCTCATTTCTTGTCACCCTTTTATGAAAATGAGAGTCTTAGTTCAGTGAAGATGAATCATTGCCCTGCATGTGGAATGTAAGTACAGATGGATTTGAGGGTTGGATGTTAACTGGCAAAAGACACAAATGATTGAAATTAAAACCAATGTTGACCTATTGTTGGTAATGACACATTAAATGGTATTTTTATTGTAAAAAATGTGTGTCAGCTAATGCTATTTGCAAATTGACAACATGGCGCTCTTGTTTTTCATCTCCACTCTTCCTCTTCATGATGACTAATTAAATCATAAGTGAAGTGTAATGAGGGGCAAGCCCCTTGAACATAGCTGGTTGAGGGCACAGATTTGAGTGGTTAAGACTGGCAATGATATGAAGGTACTGATGTTGAACTGGGGTAGACAAATTCAAAATCACACAATACCAGGTTCTGGTCCAACAGGTTTATTTCAAATCACAAGCTTTTGGAGTGCAGCCCCTTCGCCAGTTGCGGTGAGAGGAGAGCACACAGACACAGAGTTGGTAGGCAGAAAGATGAAGGGCAGAGAAATCAAAGGATCATACAACTGGAGTGAGTGGAGTGACCATACCTAAAATGGCGGACTGACTGTCTCCTTTCGAATCTTTAATCATTCACACATTCCTACATTCTAGAAATTGCAAAAGCAGGATATGGAGAACTCTGTTAAAAAGGAGACGCAAATTTCAGTTGATTAGGATGCAAATCTGTTTCAAGCCACTACCCCGAGATAATTAAAGATTTCATCAATGTCTGCTTAACTTTCCAAATTTTGAACCGGCAGAGCAATAGTATACAAAGGGTGACGTCTCAGGCCAGACACTGAGTTGTAGGTGAGGTCTTGTCCAGAATCTGTGTCCATGTTTTAACCTGGAATCAGGCTGGTTTTAGTTTAAAAGCAGGAATTTATAAAATGACACATTGACTGTGACCACAAATTGTGTATTTCTTGAACAAAATAGAATGTATCTGCATCTTGGATGAAATTATTCACCCCATAGGTTTGTGTATGTGTGTGTTTCAGACACAAACAGTTTCCCTACAGCATGGAAACGGACCCTTTGGCCAACCAAGTCCACACTGACCTTCAGAGCATCCCACCCAAACCCATACCCTTGTAACCCACCTAATCTACACATCCCTGAGCACTATGAGCAATTTAGCATGGCCAATCCACCTAACCTGCACATCTTTGGACCGTGGGAGGTAACCGGAGCACCCAGAGGAAACCCACACAGACACTGGGAGAATGTGCAAACTCCACACAAACAGTTGCCTGAGGGTGGTTTGTTTGACAGGCAGTATGTGTGTATGTGTGAGTATGTAATGCCATCCATGCTGTCAAGACCAATCCAAACATTGTCTTCTGGTTTACTGACAAGGGAGGGACCATCGTCATACAGAATAGTACAGACTACTGCAAGGAAGTGTACTGACAGCTGAACAGCCAGGATCACTACAGACAATCACCAGCTGATCAGACCAAAGAACATTCCTGCCAACTAAACAGATTGATCAAGACTTTTGATCCAGTTCTTCAGAATATCTATACACTCTCATCCTGTGTACTTCCTGCGTTGGGGACTTCTACTGCCTTCCAAAGATACACAAAGCCAACACACCTGGACGTCCCATCGTATCAGGTCGTGGGACCCTCTTTGAGAACCTCCCTGGCTATGTTTAGGGCATCTTAAAATCCATCATACAGGGAAACTCCAGCTTCTGTTGCAACACATTTTACAGAAGCTCAGTACCCACAAACCAGTCGAACCAGGAACATTCCCCATCACAATGGGCGTTTCAGCGCTCTACACCAGCATCCCCCATGACAGCAGCATCACTGCGCCAGCCTCAGAACTCAATACCAACAACTGCCAATTTCCAGACACCATCCTAAAACTCATCCAATTTATCCACGACCACAATGCCTTCACCTCCGACAGCCAGTTCTTCATCCAGATACATGGATCAGCCATGGGGACCAGATTTGCTCCCCAATATGCCAATATTTTCATGCACAGGTTTGACCAAGACTACTTTGCTGTACCGAACCACCGAGCAACGCTATTCACCAGATGCATTGACAACATTTTCTTCCTTTAGACTTACGGCGAGGAATCACTGAAACAACTACACAGTGATATCAACAAGTTTCACCCCACCATCAGACTTACCATGGACTGCTCTTTAGAATTAGTCTCATTCTTGGACACATGCATCTCCCTCAAGGACTGACACCTCTGTACCTCGCGCTACACAAGTCCACAGATACCCTCACTATGCTGCACTTCTTTAGTTTCCACCTTAAACGTATTTTAAAACAGCCATCCCCTACAGACAAGCACTGTGCATACACAGGATATGCTCAGTTGAGGAGAAACATGATGGAAACCTGAGGGCTTTGAAGGAAATCTTCATAAGAATGGGATAAGATGCAGAACTCATCAATTGTTAGTTCCGATGGACCACAATGAAAAACTGCAATGACTTCCTCAGAAGACAGACACAGGATACAACTGATAGAGAACACTTCATCATCCAGTACTTCCCCAAGACAGAGAATCTACACCTTGGTATTCGCAGCCTTCAACATGTCAGAGATGATGATGACCATCTCTCCAAGATCATCCCTACGCCTCCACTTCTCACCTTCAAACAACTGCCAAACCTTAAACAGGCCACTGTTTGCTGCCAACTGCCCAGCCTTCAGGACAACTTTGACCACAACACCACACAACCCCGCCATGGTAACCTCTGCAAGACATGCCAAATCATCGACATGGACACTTCCATCACACATGGGAACACTAGCCATCACGGGCAAAGGAGACACTCAAGTGACTTGGCCAGTGTTGTCTATCTCATACGCTGCAGGCAAGGATAACCTGAGGTGTGGTGTATTGGTGAGACCATACAGACGCTACAACAGATGAATGGACACCACACAACAATCACCATACAGGAATGTTCCCTCCCAGCCAGGCAACACATCAACTATCAAGGACATTCAGCCTCCGATCTTCAGGTAAGCGTCGGCTAAGATGATCTCAAGATACACAACTCAGTCACTGAGCAGAGACTGATAGCCAAGTTCCATACCATGATCAACCGTGATCGTAGGTTCATGACATGCCACAGGTCACCCCACCACACTATTGTATATCTGTGAAATTATCCTGCGGTCCTGTTTTGACACAGCCACCTTGATAAATTGTTATGCTTTTTTTACCTAAATTAGTTTGTACCATTTTGAAGTACTTATCAGACGCTTGCTCTCTCTCTCTTGCGCACACACACACACACACACACACACACACACACACACACACACACACACACACACACACACACACACACACCCTATGGGCCGAATCATTTCATCTGAGATGTTTGTTTATTTGCAGATGCATTCTATTTTGTTCAAGAAACACACAATTTGATGTCACAATTAGTGTGGCATCTTATAAATTCCTGCTTTCAGTCTAAAACCTGCCTGATTCCAGGTTAAAATTTTGACACAGATTCTGGACAAGGCCTCACACCTACAACTCAGTGTCTGACCTGAGATGTCACCTTTTGTATGTTTCTATTGCTCTGCCTGTTCGAAGTTTGGAAAGTTAGGCAGACACTGGGAGAATGTGCAAACCCCACACAGACAGTCGCCTGAGGGTGGAATTGAACCTGGTCTCTGGCGCTGTGAGGCTGCAATGCTAACCACTGAGCCACCGTGCTGCCCCGGGAGTTTATAAGCTCTGTGTCTGCGTGTTCTCCTCTCACTGTACCTGACGAAGGAGCAGCGTTCCAAAAGCTTGTGATTTCAAATAAACCTGTTGGACTATAAGGCCAGCAATGGGAGAGAGGTATCTCATCCTCATCAGTTATTATCAAGAACACTGCTTCGGTGATTGAATAATACACATTCTATGTTTAGTGTATGCTATCAGAGGGATAGTCTGTGATTCCTGTCTGTAACTGGCTTATGCTACAATACGTGTATAAATCAAAATATGTTTCAATTGCATGTGCTAATGGAAATTTTGCCTGGTGTTTTTGGTAATCCCAACTTTTCCATTGCTGTTGAAAGTCATCGTTCTGCAGTGTGATCTCCTATCAATTAGCCATTGTGAGTTCACCTAATGTTAAGGCATCAGACAAATTGCAGGTTAGCCTGTATGACAGAAACATTTGCAAATCATCAAAAGACTGCTGAAAGTTGCTGTAAGAAAAATTCGTTAATTTTTTTTGTATCCCCCATTAAAATTTTTAGATCCAGACTGGCAAAGATCTGAACATAAGATGTTCCTAAAAATAAATTACAAAACTATTTCAAGTAGAATCATAGATTATCTACATTATAGATAGAGGTCGTTTGGCCCATCGTGTCTGCACTGACTCTCTGATAAGCATCACATCCAGAAGCACACCTCCACCCTAGTAACCCCCAGGAGGTTAGCTCATCCACCTAACATGCACATCGTTGGGCTGTGGGTGGAAACCTGACTGAAACCCTCCCAGACATGGGAGAATATCTGTCTGTGTGCAGTTTACACATTTGCGTAGGCTAGAATCAAACCTGGATCCCTGGCACTGTGATGCAGCAGTGTTAATCATTGAGCTATCACTCTGTCTGAGAAAGGCATGGGAAAGAATTTTAAATTGAAGCTAACCTCTATAGTTTGAAGATATTAAAGTGTGATTTGAGTGGGTGGTGCTCTAAAAATATGATCATTTGCATAATGCACGTTTTACTGCCTAACTTTCAAACTAGAACTGGATTTTTATCTCCAAGTTGCCTCACAAACCACTTTAAGAAACTGTTCTTCCAAGGGAAGGAGATTGAGGGAGATTGGGTATTGGAGACATTTTTTTAAAAAAATCACAGGACATGAGTTTCATTTGCAAACCCAACATGTATTGACCATTCCTAATTGCCCTTAGGTGATGCTGAGTCATCATCTTGACAACAAAGTGGCTTTTTATCCATTTCACAACATGTGGATTCACTAATAGGCCAAATCAAGTAACATTGGGAGATTTCCATCCCTAATTGGCATTAGCGAACCTTGAGTTCCACCCAAAAATTTTGCGAAGTGATGATCTAGTGATTTACATCAAAATTGCTACAACAACAGTTCTTTGATATTTACTCAAACCCACTAATGAGGTTAAAAAGTTAAAGTTACCACCAGAGAATCCATGTGGGCTTTAAAGTCCCTGTAATATTGCATTACTGCAAAATAATCAGGTACTTAAAAGTTTGAGTGTAAATAGAAGCACACACAAGCATGTGCACATAAATTGTTATTTAAAAAGAAATGCTTCCATCTTTCTCTCTGATATATATCAGCAAGTTATGATGTTGACCATAACTCTCTGTTTTACACTGTAAAGTACCTGCTGATAGGGCTTCAGTGTGGAGGTGCATAGTCTTAAATTGGACTCAATGTTTCTACTATTTTTTTAAAAAGAGCCTATGTACAGTTAGCAGATCTCAAACACCTGAGAATGTACTTCGGTTTAGGGAAGAAAATCCATCCAAGTATTCCCAATCACAAACCCGGATTATTTGTTCCAACTGCAAGCCAGGAATGATCTGATTTGGGAAGGGGTGTGATGATCTCTGCTGCTGTATAGTCCCTTTCAAGACATTGCAAGTGCAGTGGTCATGAGGAGATGTGCATGAGGGCAGCAGCCATTAATTTCTAATTTCAGTTGTGAGCAAAAATGTGCCAGACTCAAAATATTCCCCTCTCCGTAGATGGTGTCAGACATGTGAGGTTTCTCAAAGCATTGTTTGTTTCAGATTCCTTGCATCCATAGCACATATTTGGTCATTTTTAGAACTAAGTTTCACAGAAGATTTAATTACTTTGGCAATTCAGTTCAGACAAGCAGTCGTTAACCTGAAATGTTAACTAAGTCATTCATTCAATCAATTCATATGACATTATAATATGATCATGGGTTTCCATGTCACATTGTACATCAAAGAATTCCCAAAACATGCTGTTGAAATATCAGTGCATAATAAGCTATTGAAGCATCAAAGTACTCCCACTAATTTAGTTAACATTGCATGGAATGTGACTGTCAGCTGCTTGTGCATCCCTATCTTTGGCATTATCCAGTGAGAGCTACTTTGATATTAGACAGCAGCCTTTCCATTGCAAAAAAAATTCTTGAACAGCATTTTTTGCCTTGGAAAATTTTCTGTGTGCAGTGCAGCTGTTGCGTCTTAGTGCCAGCTGGATTTGTGGTTGTTTAGCTTTAAAGTTACAGGGTTAGGGTGGAATTATATGTCACTGCCAGGCCCAACTTATTTATAGATAGTGGACAAGGGATTAGAGTGTATAAAACAGAGCAGCTGGGAAGCCATTCTTACCCAGAAACAAGAACAGAAATTACTGGGAAAGCTCAACAGGTCTGGCAGCATCTGTGGAGAGAAGTCAGAGTCAATGTTTCAGGTCGAGTGACCCTGCCTCTGTAGCGCTCTGCGGTAGTGACTCTACCTCTGAGCTATGAATACAGGGTTCCACCAGCTCCAGAGATGTATAATAACATCTCTGATAAGATTAATTAGAAAGTATCTAAATGGATTCCAACTGCCCTAGACTGTCATGAGCCAATTAAAATGACTATAAAAACAGTTAGACTACCAAGTACACAACACTGCCTCAGGAATCAAGTTTGAAAATGATTTACGTGATGAAGTGGGGTGTAGTAGAGTGGTAGTGTCACCAGCTCTGATCCAGCAAGGTTTTGGTTCAAGTCCCACCTGCTCCACAGTTAAGTAATAACATTTCTGGGGGAGGTTGAGTAGAAAATATGTAATAGTTCAGGTTGAAGCAGATGAAAGAGGCCAAGATGAAAATGCTTAAGGAAGGGACTGGTAATCTTTCTGTCTAATATGTGCAAACCTCCAAGATGTGACCCCGCTGTATCCCTCAGTTTGTAAAGCCAAATACCCTTGTCTTTTCCTTAGGGTCCCTGCCCTTCTCTGAACAATGTGAATGGACTCATTTTAGTAACTATATTGTCTTCTTCCTTGGACTTCCTTATTGAGGCCATTCCAGAAATTCTAGTTCTGCTGGAACTACTCCACTGTTAGCCAATCAAATTGATTTGTAATCCTTGAGGGGGAGACTTCCATAGCATGAAGAGTAGAAGCCTTTCTCTCAGCTTGTTAAGGCAGCCCCAAATATATTATTGCAAAATGGTAGCCTTTCTTTAAAGTCAGCCAATAGAAATGATGGTGGGGGTCAATTTTACAGTTAACCAGGAGCTAGTAAAGGTTTTATTTCTACATTTTACTGGGTAGCTCTCCAGGTAGTCTTTAGAGGGTTCTATCTGACTGACAGTTCTAAATCAAAATTGGAAGCTTTCTGGGAGGGTTTTGGATGCCAAGAAACTGCCCCCCAGAGATTTAAATGTCCCAAGTAATTGCCATGCAGTCAGTGAGTTAGGAATTCCAAGGTGTCCCAGTGCTCATCTGTCAGGTTACAACTCGACTCCAACTATGACACATAAAGATTTGGGCCAGTGGTGCAGACATAGAATTTGCAAGCTTAATACAAGCTGAACTTTTACTTGAGTATTTGACATTTTAATCTGAAAATTAAAAAAATGGAGTTCAGAGATCATTAAAATCACTGAAATGTAGCAGGATCAATATTGTTGAATGAGAGAGAGCTCAAAATGGGACATATCGACCCAATCCATAAATTGTCGGGTCAATTGGAATAGAACTTAGTGACAAGGACATAATACCACTGAATGTCAACATAGATTGTTTGCAAGAAAATCTCTGTGCTTGTCTGTCATCACCTTAAATTGACCCAATCTCTCTTGAGTTTAACTGTTCTTTACAGGAAGATGTCAGATTGTGCCAATGTGCTTTGAACATGCACAAATCAGTGAACTCCTCAAGACCTTCCAGTTTTTCAAACAAGATAATAATATCTGAACACTAAGAATGCTCTTGGAGGTCAACATGTTCCCAACAATGTCCACAGTTTAATATCAACCTTTGCCAACTTTATGCTTCATGTGATGTGATGTCCCTCATTTGGGGCTGTATTGATCAACTGATACATAGTTTTTGACCATATTGAGTAAATTGTATGAATTTCACTTTCTTCTTAAAGGGCCATGATTTATTTTGCTCTCAAACCCAATTGAAACAAGACTATTCTCGTTTCTAGCTGAGATAATGGGAACTGCAGATGCTGGAGAATCCAAGATAACAAAGTATGGAGCTGGATGAACACAGCAGGCCAAGCAGCATCTCAGGAGCACAAAAGCTGACGCTTCGGGCCTAGACCCTTCATCAGAAGAGTCTAGGCCCGAAACGTCAGCTTTTGTGCTCCTGAGATGCTGCTTGGCCTGCTGTGTTCATCCAGCTCCACACTTTGTTATCTCGTTTCTAGCTCATCCACTTTAAGTACTCATCAGTCAGCAATCCTCAGGTGCTTATTTGTGCTTTCGCTCTCAGCTTCTCACAAGGTGACACATACAGTGCCTCAAATGAAATAGTTTCCAGTCACAGGTGGAATCATGTGCAGCATCCCACCTACCCCCCCACCCACCATCCCCACACCACCTCTGAAATTGATGATTTGGTCATGGGGTACTAAATCTAGTCATTCTAATGCTCATAGTCAGGAGTTTACCATGTGTCTGCTGCTCTTAATCCAGGGGCCATTGGTGGTTTAGGGTAGGGAAGAGGAGTTCTCACCATGCAGGAAGCCACAACAGGCAAACCCTGGCATTTTTGTATATAGGCCCCTGAAGGGTGTTCCTTGTTCAAAGGATTTAATGTCTGATCAAAGAGTACCGCATTAGAAAGAGGAGTAAAATTATCTCCCCCATTCACATTCCATAAAGTGACTTTTTACTGTTAATAGGTGACTCTATGATTGTGCTTCAGGAATCTCGTAACCAAACCTGCCTTCATTTCATATGACCTTCAGATCTAAGCATAGGAGGAACTCTTACAAGCCAATTACAGTAATCAGTAAGATTATGGCTGAGCTATGAATGACTTTACCTTCACTTCCCTGCCTGTTCCCTATAGCCCTTGACATTTTTCACGACCAGCTCAATCTTAAATATATTCAATGATGCTTCTTTTTGCAGATCTTTTGCTGCATTCCCCTTTGCAGAGGAGAATTCCAAAGATTAATGACTCCGCGTGAGAGGAATTTTTTTCTCAACCCCATCTTTAGTGGCAAACCCTTTATACTTAAACTGTGTCCTGTGGTTCAGAGATCCCACAATGACACACTCTCAGGCCTGTTCCAGATCTCGCAGGTGTCAGTAAGAACATCTCTCTCATTCTTCTGCTTGAAGAATCTTCTCAACTTTTCCTCATAAGAAAACTCTTTCATCCAAGGAATTAGCCAAGTGAACTGTCTGTGAATTTTCCAATACAAGCCTCTCCCTTGCTTTATTATTTAAATATTAAACAGCAAACACACTAATCCAGGTGTAGTCTCTCCAGTACTCAATACAGGTGTATCAAGATTCCTCTATTTGTCCATCTCTTATGCAATGACACATGGCATTCTATTTGTGTTCCTTTCTTCTTGCAGTAGCTGCACAATGTTTTGTGTTTCATGTACAAGGAATTCCAAATGACTCTGCACTTATTGAGGGGTGCACGTTTTATCTATAAAGGCAGTGACTACAAATATATCTTCCACATTGTGCAAAGCCTTGTTGAAATGTCAGAGGATTGGCTTTACAGCTGGAAGCTGGTAAGAGACCCACGGTAGTGAACTGCCATCCCCTGGAATCCAGGCCCTGGGGAGTGATACCACTTTTTAAGAGTTGTAGGCCTTTTGAAGGCCAATAGTTATTGCACTCGAGTGTCACTGTGGGGTCTGTACCTGCAAGGTCAACTCCACTTCTGCAGTGTCTCAGACTTGCAGAGGACCCAGGACACAATGGATGAATGGAGGAGGGGGAGCTTTGTGAGGTGGGTGTCGGGAGATATTCTGGTGCAGCAGGAGCAGAGGTTAGCTATCACTTCCCTGCTTCTTCCCAGTGAGAGAGGTTCCTCCTCTACCTTGGGGATGATATGCAACCAACACACGCCACAGATGTCATATACGACAGGCCTGTCTGCAGCTGGGATAATCCTCGCAGAAGTAGGATGAGACTTTTAGGAGGTAATCAATTCACCACTTCTGGCCCTCAATTGGCAGTGGGCAGGGAAAACAGACCCTGAGACTTCCCAGCCAAAGGTTACTTCTAGTGGAGGTGGATATTTTGAGCATTTCTCACTGCTCACCATCATGCTCCTTAGGGATCTCTGTACAATTGCTCATTGTGGTGTAGCATTGCTGCCAGCATCTGCTTTTAGGGTAGGGATCTAAGGATCTACAGAACTTGCAATCTTTGATGTGGGAGAGGAAAAACACTTCTTAGTCATAGAGTTGTACAGCATGGAAACAGACCCATCTGTCCAACTCATCCTTGCCGATCAAATAGCCTAAATAAATCCTCTAAACCCGTTGTATTCACATACCTATCCAGACACTTTTTAAGTGTTTTAATTGTACCAGCCTCCACCACTTCCTCTGTTAGCTCATTCCATACATGCACCACCCTTTATGTAAAAAAATTTGCCTCTTAGGTCCCTTTTAAATCTTTCCCCTCTCACCTTAAACCTATGCCCTCCAGTTTTTGACTCCCAACCCAGGGAAAGCGCCTTGTCCATTCACCCTATCCATGCTCCTCATGATTTTATGAACTTCTATAAGGTCACCCCTCAGCCTCTGATGCTCCAGAGAAAATAGCCCCAGCCTACTTCTTGCTTTCAGCGGTGGCAGTGGAGAGAACGCGAGCCAGGGTGCAGTTGGGAAGGTAAGGCTCTTCCCGATAAAATCTTATCCCATGCAGCAACAGCCTTCTGGCTTTCAGTGGCAAGCATGGAGAGAACACGAGCCAAGAAGGAACTAATATATTATGGCATTGGCGAAACCCAAAACACTACACGTGTAGTGTCTCCCACCCACCCATCCTCCTCCTCTAACAAAAAAAAAGACTGTGTGGAGGATCGATAAGATGTGGCTTTTTTTTCATTCTTCTGGAAATCCAGGGTAGAGGGAATGGAAGCTAGGACAGTTGCATGCTCTTCTTGCAAGATGTGGGAGGTAAGGGTCACTGCTGGTGTCCCCTCTGGCTTCACCTGCGAGAAGTGCACACAACTCCAGCTCTTCACACACCGCATTTGGGAACTGGAGCTGGACCTGGATGAAATCCAGATCAATGGGGAGGCTGAGGGGGTGATAGAGAGGAGTTAGAGGGAGGTGGTCACACCCAAAGTGCAGAAAAAGGGTAGCTGGGTGACTGTCAGGAGGGGGAAAGGGAATATGCAGACAGTGCATGGATCTGTGGCTGTTCCCCTCAATAATAAGGATACCGATTTGGATACTGTTGTGGGGGATGACCACCTAGGGAAAGGCCACAGTGGACAGGTCTCTGGTACAGAGCCTGGCCCTGTGGCACTGAAGGGAAGGGGGAGAATAGGAGATCAATTGTAGTTTGGAATTCAGTGGTAAGAGGCACAGACAGGCAGTTCTGTGAACGTGAATGAGACGAACGGATGGTACAGATGTCAGAGGTAGTTTCTTTACTCAGAGAGTAGTAAGGGAATGGAACGCTTTGCCTGCAACGGTAGTAGATTCGCCAACTTTAGGTACATTTAAGTCGTCATTGGACAAGCATATGGACGTACATGGAATAGTGTAGGTTAGATGGGCTTGAGATCGGTATGACAGGTCGGCACAACATCGAGGGCCGAAGGGCCTGTACTGTGCTGTAATGTTCTATGTTCTATCTATCTAAATGTAGGTTGCCAGGATCCATGATGCCTTGGATTGTGTCTACAAGATCCTTAAGGGGGAGACAAACAGTCATGGTACACATCGGTACCAATGACATAGGTAGAAAAAGAACTGAGAATGTGAAAAATGAGTACAGGGAGTTGGGCAACGTTGGATTTGGTGCTTGGCAATGGACTGGGCCTAGTGTTAAGCCTGTTGGTAGGAGAGCATTTTGGTGGTAGTGATCATGATTCTACTACTTTTACAATAGTCAATGAAAAGGGAAGGTACGTATAACAGGGTCAGGTTTATAATTGGGGGAAGGGTAATTATAAATCTGTTCGGCAAGAACAGGATAACATAATATGGGAACAAATACTGTCAGGGAACAGCACTATTGAAATGTGGAAATTGTTTAAAGGAAGGCATACTGCGTGTGCTTGATATGTTTGTCCCTCGCAGAAAGGGAAGATGCGGTCGAGTGAGTGAGCCTTAGTTCTCAAGAGAAGTCGAATGACTGGTTGAGAGGAAGAAGGATGCTCGTGTAAGGTTGAGGAAACAAGGATCGGAAAAGGCTCTAGGGGGATACATGTTAACCAGGAAAGAACTGAAGAAAGGGTTCAGGAGAGCTATAAGGGGTTATGAGAAAACCTTGGCGGATAGGATCAGGGAAAACTCCAAGGCTTTCACACGTCCATGAGGAAAAAGAGAATGACCAGAAAAAGGGTAGGGCCAATCAAGGATTGTAAAGGAAATTAGTGCATGGAGTGTAAAGAAATAGGAGAAGTCCTTAATGAATACTTTTCTTTGGTATTCACAACTGAGAAGGACCTAGTTGTAGAGGGGGATAGTGTAAAACAGGTTGGTAGGCTAGAGGAGGTGGATGTTAGCAACAAAGATGAATTAGGAATTTTGTGGAACTTGAAGATAAATAAGTCCCCAGGGCCTGATGGGATTTATCCAAGGATTCTATGGGAAGCGAGGGAAGAGATCACAGGGCCTTTGGCAATGATCTTTTTGTCCTCGCTGCCCGCGGGGGTAGTGTCGGAAGATTGGAGAGAGGCAGACGTCACTCCCTTGTCCCCAAAAGGGGATAGAGCTAACCCCGGAAATTACAGGCCAGTTAGTCTTACTTCAGTGGTGGGCAAATTATTGGAAAGGGCTCTGAGAGATAGTATTTATGATCACTTGAATAGGCACAGCTTGATTCATGATAATCAGCATGGATTTGTGAGGGGTAAATCATGCCTCGCAAACTTTATTGAATTCTTTGACGAGGTGACCAAATACGTGGATGAAGGTAGGGCAGTGTATGTGAGAAACATGGATTTAAGTAAGGCGTTTGATATGGTTCCCCATGGTAGGCTCATGCAGAAAGTAAGGAGGCATGGGATAGGGGAAATGTGGCAGATTGGATTCAGAATTGGCTGACCCTTAGAAGACAAAAGGTGGTCGTGGACAGAAAATATTCAACATGGTGCTCAGCTACGAGTGGTGTACCACAAGGATCTGTTCTGGGTCCTCTTCAATTTGAGATTTTAGTAAATGATTTGGATGTAGGAGTGGAAGGGTGGACTAGTATGTTTGCGAATGATACAAAGATGGGTTGAGTTGTGGGTAGTGTGGAGGGCTGTTCTAGGTTACAAAGGGGCATTGATAAGATGCAGAGCTGAGCTGACAAGTGGCAGATAAAATTTAACCCTGGAAAGTATGAGGCAATTCATTTTGGAAGGACAAACTTGAAAGCAGAATACAGAGTTAACGGAAAGATTCTTGGCAGAGGGATCTTGGGTTCATGTCCACAGTTCCCCAAAAGCTGCAACCTAGGTGGATAGAGTTGTTAAGAAGGCATATGGTGTGTTAGCTTCCATTAATAAAGTGATTGAGTTCAAGATCAGTGAATTAATGCTCCTTGTTACCTCAGCTATACAAAAGCCTGGTTTGGCCACATCCGGAGTACTGTGTCCATTTCTGGTCGCCTCATTACAAGAAGGATGTGGAAGCGCTGGAAAAGGTGCAGAGGAGATTTACCAGGATGTTGCCTGGAATGGAGGGAAGGTCTTACAAGGAAAGGTTGAGAGAGCAAGGGCTTTTCTCTCTAGAATGATGAAGGATGAGAGGTGACTTGATAAAGGTGTTTAAAATGATCAGAGGTATAGATAAACTGGACAGCCAGAGACTTTTTCCTGGGGTGGAGGTAGCTATCATGATGGAGCATAGTTTTAAAGTGAGTGGAGGTAGATATAGGGGAGACATCAGAGGTAGGTTCTTTACTCAGAGAGTGGTAGGGGTGTGGAACGCGTTGCCAGAGAGGGTAGTGGAGCCGGCCTCATTAGAAGCATTTAAGCGGCTATTAGATAGGCACATGGATGATAGTATAAGGTGGGGGGGGAGGTTAGATAGACCTTAGGTTTAGGGTAAAAGTTTGGCACAACATCGTGGGTCAAAGGGCCTGTTCTGTGCTGTACTGTTCTATGTTCAATGTACTCAGCATTTCCCCTATTAGTCACATCCTCCAACACTAGCAACATCCTTATAAATCTTTTCTGAACCTTTACAACATCCTTTCTCTAGCTGGGAGATCAGAATTGCATGCAGTATTCCAAAAGTGGCCTAACCAATGTCTTGGATCGTCACAACATGTCCTCCCAACTCCTAAACTTAATGCACTGAACAATAATGGCAAGCACACCAAACCCTTCTTCACTATCCTTTCTACCTACTTTCAAGGAATGATGAACCTATGCTCCAAGGTTAAATCAAATTCCATCTGCCACTGCTTGGCTCATTGGCCCATCCGATTAAGATTCTGTTGTACTCTGAGGTAATCATCTTCACCATCCATTTCACCCCTAATTTTGGTGTCATTTGCAAACTAACTAACCATACCCTGTATGTTCATACCCAAATCATTTTTTTAAATGATAAAAGGCAGTGGATCCAGCACAGATGCTTGTGGCACTCTGCTGGTCGCAGGACTCCAGTCTGAAAAGCAACCCTCTACCACCTCTGTCGTCTACTTTTGAGCCAGTTCTGTGTCCAAATGGCTAGTTCTCCCTGTATTCCTAGTGATCCAATCTGGCCAACCAGTCTACCATAAGGAACCTTGTCAAGTGCCTGACTGAAGCCCAGATAGATCATGTCCACCGCTCTGCCCTTATCAATCCTCTTGGTTACTTCAGAAAACTCAAGTTAGTGACACACGATTTCCCACACACAAAGCCATGTTGGCTATCCCTAATCAGCCCTTATCTTTCCAAATACATGTAAATCCTATTTCTCAGGATTCCCTCCAACAACTTTCCCACCACTGATGTCAGGCTCACCAGTCTATACCTTCATAGATACCTTTTCCTTCACAGATGCTGCCAAACCTGCTGAGCTTTTCTTGCAATTTCTGTTTTGTTTCACCGGTCTATAGTTCCCTGGCTTTTGCTTACCATCTTTCTTAAATAGTGGCACCACGTTAGCCAACCTCCAGTCTTCTGGCACCTCACCTGTGGCTATCGCTGATACAAGTGTCTCAACAAGGACCCCAGAAATCACTTCCCTAGTTTCCCACAGAGTTTGAAGGTACACCTGACCAGATCTCAGCGATTTATTCACCTTTATGTATTTAATTCATCCAGTACTTCTTCCTCTGTAATATGGACATCTTTCAAGATGTTGCTGAGATAATAGGAACTGCAGATGCTGGAGAATCTGAGATAACAAGGTGTGGAGCTGGATGGACTCAGCAGGCCAAGCAGCATCAGAGGAGCAGGAAAGCTGACGTTTCGGGTCTAGACCCTTCTTAAGAAATAGGGGACGGGAAGGGAGTTCTGTAATAAACAGGGAGAGGGCAGGAGGCAGATTGAAGATGGATAGAGGAGAAGATAGGTGGAAAGGAGACAGACAAGTAGATTACAAGAGAGTTGCAGTGGGAGAGATCCCCTGAGGTTTGTCTGGAGGGTGGACGGTAACCTATTCAGGTAGGCAGATGTTGCTGTTTATTTCCCCATATTTGAATAAGAAGAGACTCTGAAACTTTATTTCATGCTAGCAACTAAGTACAAGTTACACTGGTGTGATGCACACTGTTCAAAAGACAATGTAGAGGACCTGGATAGTAGGTCTTACTCTTTTCAAGGTCTTAAGTAGTCCTCCTGTTTGCCCACGTGACATCATTAAGATGGGTGGGTACTTAAAATACTTCCCAGTATTAAATCGTTCCTATCCCTACACTCTTACACAACATTTTTCCCCACTCCCCAGCATTTTTCAATCACTAATGTAATAACAATTGCATCTCCTATTACCCGAAGTCTTACACTTCACAAATTCACACTGTCTGGAAATTTCACTATTCTCCCAGAGTTTGGACTGGAAGCTTGGTAGGGCTTTGGGTTGAAGACCGTGGGCTTTGATCCTGTTTGTGACAGTGTGAGGTTTATGATTCCCTTTAACTTGGAGGACCAGCCATCTCATGTATATCCTTCATGAAGGGCAAATGGTTCTGCTGAAAAACATTTTCTTGTTGCTTTTGCAGTTTCCTGAATCACCCAATCAAGTAATTTCATCTTTGTATTGCCCTGGATCTCTGAACAAGGCAGATTCCTCGTGACTACGGCATGGTGGCTCAGTGGTTAGCACTGCTGCCTCTGAGCACCCAGGGACCTTGGTTTGATTCCGACTGCAGGTGACTGTCTTTGTGGAGTTTGCATATTCTCCCCGTGTCTGCATGGGTTTCCTCTGGACGCTCCGCTTTCCTCCCACTGTCCAAAGATTTGCAGGGTAGGTGGATTGGCCATGCTAAATTGCCTGTAGTGCTCAGGGATGTTTAGGATAGGCAGGTTAGACTTGGGGAATGAGTCTGGCTGGGATGCTCTTTGGAGGAGTGGTGTAGACTTGTTGGGCTGAACAGCCTGTTTCCACACTGTAGGGATTCAATTCAGTGGAGACAATGTTCCAGCTGGGCGGCATGGTGGCTCAGTGGTTAGCACTGCAGCCTCACAACACCAGGGACCCAGGTTCGATTCCAACCTCAGGCGACTATCTGTGTGGAGTTTGCACATTTTCCCCATGTCTGCGTGGGTTTCCTCCAGGTGCCCCAGTTTCCTCCCACAGTCCAAAGATGTGCAGGCTAGGTGCATCAGCCATGCTAAATTGCCCGTAGTGTTCAGGGCTGTGTGGGTTCTAGGGGGATGGGTCTGGGTGGGATGCTTCAAGGGGCAGTGTGGACTTGTTGGGCCGAAGAGCCTGTTTACACACTTCAGGGAATCTATTCTAATCTCTGAACATTGGCTGCTCGTTCTCAGTCTTGTGTCAGCTTGTATCTATTCTCAATGTTGTGTTGAAATGTGAAAACTCTTTAATTTAACCTGTTGATGAGCTTGAATGCTTTCATTCAGCCTCAACAATGACAGGATTGAAGAAACCATTGTGTTCTCTTCTTCTGTCCTGTTCTTTGAGAATTGCTTGGTTTGATCTCTATCAATTCTGCTGACAATTCTTCCTGAAAAGAGAAGGAAATAAAATTCTCTGATTGAATTTATATCTACCAATTCATCTCTGCATTGGAAATCAGGCCAGAATATGCCAACACAATAGGCCAAGCAGCATCTCAGGAGCACAAAAGCTGACGTTTCGGGCCTAGACCCTTCATCAGAGAGGGGGATGGGGAGAGGGAACTGGAATAAATAGGGAGAGAGGGGGAGGCAGACCAAAGATGGAGAGAAAAGAAGATAAGTGGAGAGTAGAGTATAGTTGGGGAGGTAGGGAGGGGATAGGTCAGTCCAGGGAAGACAGACTGGTCAAGGAGGTGGAATGAGGCTAGTACGTAGGAAATGGAGGTGCAGCTTGGGGTGGGAGGAAGGGATGGATGAGGGGAGGAACAGGTAGGGAGGCAGAGACAGGCTGGGCTGGTTTTGTGATGCAGTGGGGGGAGGGGATGAGCTGGGCTGGTTGTGTGATGCAGTGGGGGGAGAGGACAAACTGGGCTGGTTTTGGGATGCAGTGGGGGAAGGGGAGATTTTGAAGCTGGTGAAGTCCACATTGATACCATTGGGCTGCAGGGTTCCCAAGCGGAATATGAGTTGCTCTTCCTGCAACCTTCAGGTGGCATCATTGTGGCACTGCACGAGGCCCATGATGGACATGTCATCTAAAAAATGGGAGGGGGAGTTGAAATGGTTCACGACTGGGAGGTGCAGCTGTTTATTGCGAACCGAGCGGAGGTGTTCTACAAAGCGGTCCCAAAGCCTCCGCTTGGTTTCCCCACTGTAGAGGAAGCCACACCGGGTACAATGGATACAGTATACCACATTGGCAGATGTGCAGGTGAACCTCTGCTTAATATGGAAAGTCATGTTGGGGCCTGGGATAGGGGTGAGGGAGGAGGTGTAGGGACAAGTGTAGCACTTCCTGCGGTTGCAGGGGAAGGTGCCGGGTGTGGTGTGGTTGGAGGGCAGTGTGGAGCGAACAAGGGAGTCACGGAGAGAGTGGTCTCTCCGGAAAGCAGACAGGGGAGGGGATGGAAAAATGTCTTGAGTGGTGGGGTCGGATTGTAGATGGCGGAAGTGTTGGAGGATGATGCGTTGTATCCGGAGGTTGGTGGGGTGGTGTGTGAGGACGAGGGGGATCCTCTTTGGGCGGTTGTGGCGGGGCCGGGGTGTGAGGGATGTGTTACGGGAAATGCGGGAGACGCGAGATCCCTCACACCCCAGCCCCGCCACAATCGCCCAAAGAGGATCCCCCTCGTCCTCACACACCACCCTACCAACCTCCGGATACAACGCATCATCCTCCGACACTTCCGCCATCTACAATCCGACCCCACCACCCAAGACATTTTTCCATCCCCACCCTTGTCTGCTTTCCGGAGAGACCACTCTCTCCGTGACTCCCTTGTCGCTCCACACTGCCCTCCAACCCCACCACACCCAGCACCTTCCCCTGCAACCGCAGGAAATGCTACACTTGCCCCCACACCTTCTCCCTCACCCCCATCCCAGGCCCAAGATGACTTTCCATATTAAGCAGAGGTTCACCTGCACATCTGCCAATGTGGTATACTGTATCCATTGTACGCAGTATGGCTTCTTCTACATTGGAGAAACCAAGCGGAGGCTTGGGGATCGCTTTGCAGAACACCTCCGCTCAGTTCGCAATAAACAGCTGCACCTCCCAGTCGCGAACCATTTCAACTCCCCCTCCCATTCTTTCAATGTCATGTCCATCATGGGCCTCGTGCAGTGCCACAATGATGCCACCCGAAGGTTGCAGGAAGAGCAACTCATATTCCGCTGTGATACCATTGGGCTGCAGAGTTCCCATGTGGACTTCACCAGCTTAAAAATCTCCCCTTCCCTCACCGCATCCCAAAACCAGCCCAGTTCATCCCCTGGCCCCACTGCATCACACAACCAGCCCAGCTCATCCCCTCCCCCTACTGCATCCCAAAACCAGCCCAGCCTGTCTCTGCCTCCCTAACCTGTTCTTCCTCTCACCCATCCCATCCTCCGACCCCAAGCCGCATCTCCATTTCCTACCTACTAACCTCATCCCACCTCCTTGACCAGTCCGTCTTCCCTGGACTGACATATCCCCTCCCTACCTCCCCACCTATACTCTCCTCTCTAGCTATCTTCTTTTCTCTCCATCTTCGGTCCACCTCCCCCTCTCTCCCTATTTATTCCAGAACCCTCTTCCCATCCCCGTCTCTGATGAAGGGTCTAGGCCCGAAATGTCAGCTTTTGTGCTCCTGAGATGCTGCTTGGCCTGCTGTGTTCATCCAGCTTCATACTTTATTATCTTGGATTCTCCAGCATCTGCAGTTCCCATTATCTCTAAAATATGTCAACTATTTGTTCATCCAACAGTATCGCAATCTGATGCATCTTCCACTACAGCTGAGTGAATTACGTCAGTTTGGTATATTGCTCATCTCTCATTCCTGTTATCTGGTCACAAACCTTGTTGATCCTTACAGTCTGAACTCTCCTCAGTCTAGGATAGCAGTGGAAATATTTCTGCCAACTCACTGCAATCACAGCTTTCACAATGGGTGATGAAGCTCTCAATGACTGCGAAATTCCTGGCTAGCACAACACTGACTGAACTCTGGCTCTACCTCTGGCAAATCCCGGGTTTCCCTGATGTGTCCTTTCTGGGGCATTTCCCTGAAGTATTAAAGGGGACAGACTTAGAGGAGATCTAGCAACTCAAAACTGGGCATCCATGATACTCTGTGGACCATCAATAACAGCAGAATTATGCTCCAATATAATCTGCAACATCATGGCCTGCTATATCTCTCCCGTAACCATACCCTTCAAGCCAGGGGATCAAACCTCATTCAATGGAGAGTGCAGGATGTCCATGATAAGAACTGCACCAGGCATACATGAAGATGAGGTATTAACCTAATGAAGCCCCCAAAAACAGGACTAATTGCGCGCCAAACAGTGTAAGCAGCAATTGATAGACAGAGCTAAGTGACCCTGCATCCAACGGATCGGATCTAAGCTCTGTCGTCCTGCTGCCTGTGGTTATAAATGATGGTGGACAATTATAATCAACTTACTGGAGGAGGAGGCTTCATAAATATCCCCACCTTCTGTGATGTAAGTGTCCAACACGTCAGTGCAAAGGACAAGGCTGAAGCATTCACAGAAGTCTTCTGTTGCAAGTGCCAAATGGAAAATTTACCTCAACTTCCTCCAGTGATTCCCAGCATTACAGATACCAGCCTTCAGACATGTCAACTCATTCCAGGTGATATCACAAAACAGTTGGAGACACTGGATACTGCAAAGGCTATGGGCCCTGACAACGTCCCAGCAATAGCACTGAAGACTTGTGCTCCAGAACTTGCTGCTCCTGTAGCCAAGCTTCTAGTACAATTACAACACTGGCATCCACGTGACAATGGGAAACATTTCCCAGGTATTTCCATATCCAAAAACAGGACAAATCCAACCTGGCCAATTACTGTCCTGTCAGTTTACTTTCGATCATGAGTAAGGTGATGGACGGTATCATCAGTGGTTCTACTGAATAGCACCTCCACTGCAACAACCCGCTCAGTGACACCTAGTTTGAGTTCCACCAGGGTCACTCTCCTCCTGACCTCATTTACAATCTTGGTTCAAACATGGACAAAAGATCTAAATTCCAGAGGTACATTAAGAGTGACAGCCCTTGACATCAAGGTTGCATTTATCCAAATGTGACATCAAGGAGCACCTAGAAATAGGAATTGTGATCAAACTCTTCACTGGTTAGAATCACACGTGGAACATGAGAGGATGGTTTTGGTTGTTGGAGGTCAGTCACCTCACCTCAGGACATCACTGGAGGAGTTGCTCAGGGTAGTGTCCTAGGCCCAACCATCTTGAGCTGTTTCATCAATGATCTTCCCTCTATTGAAAGGTCAGAAGTGGGCATTTCTACAGATGATTGCACAATTTTCATCAACATTTGTGACTCCTCAGCTCCTGGATCAGTCCATGTTCAATGCAACAATATTAAGGCTTAAACTGAAAAATGGCGTGCAACATTTCATAGAATCTCTATCGTGTGAAAGCAGGCCATTCAGCCCATCAAGTCCAAACTGACTCTCTAAACAGCACCCCACCCATGCCCACTCCACTATCCCATCATTTAACCTTGCATTCCCCATGGCCGGTTCACCTAGCCTCCACATCTTTAGATTGTTGAGGGCAACTGGAGCAGCCAAAGGAAACTCACGCAGACCCGGGGAGAATGTGTAAACTTCACACAGATAGTCAGCCAATGCTGAAATCAAACCCTGGCCCCTTGCCCTGTGAGGCAATAATACCAACCACTGTGCAACGCACAAATTCCAGGCTATTACCAACACCAATAAGGTACAATCTCACCATCAACCCTTGGCAGTCAATGTTATTACCTTCATCTGAGCCCCAACTATCAACAGTCTTGGGGTTACCATTGAACAGAAACTCATCTGGTGTAACTACATAACCAGAAAGATTACAAGGGCATCTCAGAGGTTAGGAATATTGTGGCAAGTAACTTACCTCCTGACTCCCCAATACCTGTCCAGCATCTACATGGCACAGGTCTGGAATGTGATGCAATACGGCTAACTTGCCTGGATGGGTGCAGCTCCGATAACATTATCTTCCCGCATTATCTTCTCAGGATGAACCCTGTTACTTACAGCCAAAGTAAACAATTCCCATTTCCTAAATGGCTTTACTGAATGAATTTCACTGGCTGCAGCTTTAATAATAAGGCTTGTTTCTCTGGTTGATTCCCACTGCCCTAGAAAATGCTTCCCACTTTTATTCTGGTACAAGTCATGGATCTCCTAGATTTTCTGCAGTATTAATGAAGTCTGCTGACTTTTTTTCTTCTGTTGGATATTGTCTGTTAATGCTTCCAACATGTCCCTGTCTGGCTATGTGATGCCCATGGGCCTGTGCCCTCAGTTTGAATTGTTTTCATGGCCTTTGCTTTCCCTTGCTGTCACCGTTTCTTGTGGTGTATTTTCTTGCTGTGGCAGCAGTGCTAGTTCTGAGCTGTAAGCATGATGTGGACGTGCTGGCGTTGGACTGGGGTAGACAAAGTCACACAACACCAGGTGTTAGTCATAAGCTAATCACAAGCTTTCCTAGCATTGCCCCTTCCTCAGGTAAAGTCTGACTTTGCCTGACGAAGGGGCAGGCCTCCAAAAGCTTGTGATTTCAAAGAAACCTGTAACCTGGTATTGTGTGACTTCTACCCTTGAGCTGTAAGCATTATTTTTTTTCTCATCTAGCTGTACCAGCCTGTAACTCTGTGCCACATTTTTGTCAAGTTGACCTTTGCCTAGCAGTGATCCTAAATTTACTCACAGAGCCTTCAATGCCCATTTGCTCCATGGCTGAACCTCTATTCATAACAATCTCTTACAGATCACTGGCACCCCATCCTCTGTGTAGCTGCCTAGGAGAGACAGTATTCGAGCTTCAGGGTGTTTCTGCCTCTCCTGCTACAGAGTATCTCTCAGCAGGTCTGAAATGTTTTTAACCTCGACTGTAGATTCTACCTTTGTTGAACCTTGCTATGAAAGTTTCTTGTGATGATGCTTCGGCTTTAAGAGGGGTGTTTTGTCCTGGTTTCTTTTAGGGAGAGATTGGAGACAGGAGGAAAGCAGTCTATGAGGAGATAAACAACTTGTGAGGCCTTGGTTTTTTTTAAAAGTTGGAACAATAGAAGCAGCCTGAGTAGGTGTGGTCAAGCCCTCACGGAGCCAGGAATTTTAGTTGGCTATTGGCAGTTGCTGTTGGCATCGTAAAGAAATCAAAGTTTTTTTTCCCCTGTCTCAATTACAGCCAAAAGCTGGAGTTGGGGTGGGTGTCTTCTCTGGCTGTTTTCTGAATTTGCCTTTTTGCCAAAGGGTGTGGTTGTGGGATTATTTAATAATAGTTGCTGTATATTGTCCTCTTAAGTTTTCCAACAGAGTCACATTATTCTAATGTCTTTGTTTTGTTGTATTTTAACTAATGTGTTTGAATAAATTATGTTTTGCTTAACATCAGGTAGTTTGACCATTCAAGTTCCATCTGAAACACAGCACTTTACATGTGACTTTAAAATCAGGAAAAAGTTAGGGTCTAGGCCACCTTCTTTTTTGAGGGGGTCTATTCTGATCTATAAAATGTCTTTTGTAAGGTGTTTTGATGTTCAGCTCTTCCTGTTACTGACTTTCTGCGTAAGCAGGATTCTTAAAGCTGTAACTGGAGAAACTTCCAGGCCTGTAGTACTGCTAGGATGCGGAGATGACTTGGAATCCACCATCACTCACCATGTTGTAGGGGCAATCTGTACCATGGACCACAATGTTGTATGAGGTTCTGCACAACTGCTCACCATGGGATAGGCTTGTTGCCACTCTCTTATTTTAGGTTATGGATTTACTGGACCCACTTGTCCGATGAAACAAGGATCTTGTCTAAAAGAGGGTGTCATTTATTGCATACGAGAGCTGGCTGCAGGCTACACCAATTTGGAAGTCTCTGCAGCAAGATCTATGAGGGGACCTTGGTCACAGTTCCTCAAGCATGGGACCCAGTATAAGACCTGGTGGCATCAGCAGTAGATGCATCAGTGAGGTGGGCCTGAAGAGGACTCATGGTGGTGGCACAGTCGAGTTTGGGACAGTGCTGTATCCGGCAGCATCGGTGGCATCTGCATTGGTGAAGTCCAGCGAGGACTCATAGTGCCAAGGGTGTACTTGAAAGCAAGATGATGCCAAAGAGTGGTGACAATATTTTACAGAGACATGGCGAAAGGGCCCCGTGCTTGTTCACCTGGCCTTTGATCCATGATGGAGCATCTAACAAAAAGGGCTTTAAAGTTGGATACTTCCTTTATTTCTTTTTTGCCTTCATATTCTATGTTTTGTTTATTTTTCTTTAAGATTGTGCTGGAGAGTGGTGACACTATACAAGAGTTTTCACTGTATTTTTGTAACAGGATACACATGATAATAAATAAATAAAATCAAAAGGTGTTAAGCTCTTGCCTCACCAAGTTAGTGGGGGATCTCAAAAGTCAGTGCTTAAGGCCCTTCTCCGGGCTAGCACTTTCAGATTCTTATACCCTTACACATCACCGAGGAGGTGCCAGCGTTCAAATAGGATACAGCCCACCTAAATAAGTGCCTTTGCCCCCTCTAAGCTCCTCATCAACCAGTAGGTTCTACCTTAGCTCTCAGTCAAAGCTTCTTTCATCACAGTTAATTCATGTTGTCTTGGGCAGACTGAGTGCGTCGCTCAATTTTGCTGATGCTAAATCTAATGGAGACCTTGAAAGTGAGAGACCCAGGACCTGTGTGACCCTTTAAATAGCCCAGACAGTGTAGCAAACAGGCTGTGCACAGAAATGAGAAAACATTGACTATTATTTGAATAAGGCAAAGAACTGTGGATGCTTGAGATCTGAAATTAACAAACACTATCATTAGATTATTTATTTTTGATAAATAAAGGTTTCTAAAGAGATTTTGCAGCAGGAATAGTTCAGTTGTTGCTATAACAAATAATACTGCAGCAGTGAAACCAATGCTCATAGCATGGATCAAAGTCCACTTAACGACCTTCACAATTACTGTACCTTTTAAAACATTATTCTAAGGAAAATTGTGAATTAAATTTGAATGCCATGTAAGCTACCTGTTACTTGTGATTAACTAATGTACCATATAAACATGCCTTTAGCAACCAATGTTTCTCCATTATAATCATTAAATTCTCATAATTTCCTTAATTTGCCTGTAAGGATTTAATTAATCGTCTCCTTCAAACATTATTCCTTACAAAGTGCAGAGCTAACAGTGTGAGGACCCAGAAAAGCCACGTGTGTGCTGGAAAACTGTGACATACTTGTTACCGCAGAAAGAATACTAGGCCTTTGGCAATAAACGGGTAAGCAGCATGCGAGAAAAATGCAGAACTCAGCCTCCAGGATTATTCCCAGGGATGGAGCTGGGTCTAGTGCCTGCAAACTGACCATCAGAGATGGGATAAACAGTCAATAAATTGCAAAACTTCCACCAACATTGGAGTTGTCCCAGTGCGTCATGGGCTCTCACCCAGATGGAAATAAAAAAACAGTAACGTTAAAAATGAACACACTGGCCATACTGGAGCACTCTTCTAAGGTATGCCAGACTAATCAGACCAGTATGTCTCTTCGTAGGTTCCACTGGTTTTATCTCCTGGGAATGATGGCTGTCCCTCAGTAGTATCATAGAGTTATAGAGGTGTACAGCATGGAAACAGACCCTTCAGTCCAACTTGTCTATGCTAACCAGATATCCTAAATTAATCCAGTCCCATTTGCCAGCATTTAGCCCCGTATCTCTTTCTATTCATGTACCCATCCAGATACTTTTTAATTGTTATAATTGTGCCAGCCTCCACCACTTCATCTGGCAGCTCATTCCATATGCACATCACCTTCTTCATGAAAAATATGCCCCTTAGGTCCCTTTTAAATGTTTCCTCTCTCACCTTAAACCTATTCCCTCTAGTTTTGGACTCCCCCACCCTGGGAAAAAGACCTTGAAACTTCACTGTAGCCATGCCCCTCATGATATTATAAACTTCGATAAGGTCACCCCTCAGCCTCCAATGTTCCAGGCATACATATTTTCAAGCCAGAAAGGGGCATGTCTTGGGGAAGGCGATCTTGTTGTTGATGGTGCTTCCATGTAAATGCTGACTTGGCCACTCTGGACAGTAGACATTTTGGAATGAAAGGTGTTCTGGAAGGACCCTTTGTGTGTGACTGTTGTGAAGCCTATAGATGGTACACACTCAGCCATTGCATATCTGTGGTGACAGAAGTGAACATTGGAGGTAGTGATGGCCAGCTTTGCCCTGGGTGATGTTCAATTTCTTGTGTTGGTACAGCTGTTGTAATTCAGGCAACTGGGAATTAGAGGAGCTAAAATTATTTTTCCATGGGACATGAAAATCAATAACAAGGCCAGAATTTGTTCTCCATCACTAACTGCTTTTTAAGAGAGTGGCTCTGAAGTAACCCATTTTCAGAACTATAAGCAGCTAGGAAAAGGTGGTATCCATGCTGATGATGGGAGGACAGAGGTGAAGGAGAGAGGAGTCAGCAGATAGGTAGAGATGGAGCCCAGAGAAGGAGAGAGAGGTTCCTCCAAGGCTCTGATTCCATTGCACAATAGCGCTAATGCTTGATTCCCTGGCCCAACAAGAATCTATCTATCTCAGCTTTAAAAATATTAAATCATGCTGCCTCTATTGAATGCTGAGGTAGAGCATTTCAAAGCTGCAAGGCCTTCTCAGAGAAAATATTCTTCCTCATCTTTGTCACAAAAGGACAACTCCTAATTCTAAAGCTACGTCCTTGGACATGACACAGGGGAGGTGCTGGCCTTAGTGGTATTATTGCTGGACTGTTAATCCAGAGAGCCAGATCATGCTGTGGGGGCCTATGTTCAATACCTGCCCTGACAGATTCAGTAAAAATTTGGAAATAGGAGTCTAATGACTGTGAATAGATTGCCAGGAAAAAAACACATCAGGTTCACTAACGCCGTTCAGGAAGGGAAACTGCTGCCTTTTTCCTGTCTGACCTCTATGTGATACCAGACCCACAGCAATGTGGTTGATTCTTCATTGCCCTCTGGATAACAAAGGATGGGTAATGAATGCTGGCACCTGCATCCTGTGAATGATTGAATAAAAAGGAAACATCCTTGCCAAATTCCCTCTTGTCAAGTTCATTTAGGATCTTATACACTTGAATCAAGTGAGACCTCAGTCTTCTAAACTCCAGTGCAAGTCCAGCTTGCCCAATCTATCCTCCTGATGTAACATCTGGTGAGAAAATAACAGAACATTTTGCAGGTGGAGTCAGTGGAAGTTGAGTGGATGCAGAAATTTGTTGAATATTTGCACCTGCAAAGGTTAGTATGTGTGAATGGCTTTTCCTGCGATGTAATTTCTATTATGCAATTTTGAGTGACCTTATGAATCAAATAAACAAATAAAGCAAACTAAAGCACTGACCCAGGTTGTCTAAGTTAACATTCAGAGCTAACTGCAATTTGAGTCTTGTTTCGGCCAAATTAACAGGGCTGGATAGGCCAGGCATTTATGTACTAAATCAACACTCAAAGCCGCGGAGTGTCTTTGTGTGTGTTGATTAAACATGAATATATGAAAAGCACTTTGTGATTTTCCAAAGCCTATCGTATTTATGCACTGCTTTGGTTTTGACGATGTGTACTGCTAGTCTGACAACTTAATTGTACAATAGTCAAGAGGTTTTATTATTTGGGTTGCCTGTTACACAAATATACTCAATATTTAGATTCAAGTACACAGGACAAAAGTAATATCAACATTATGCTGTGCAGGCTCTTCAAAAATACTACAAAATTAACCCCATTTACCTACTCTTCCCATATATTTCAGCAAAGGTTTCCTTTTTAAACATCTATACAATTCTCTTTTGAACATTTTTGTTTCTGCTTTCACTCACCCTTCATACAATGTATTTCCAGATCATTATAAGGGGCTGAGACAAAGAAATACACCTCATCTCCCCTGTCAATTTTCCCTATTATTTTATCTTACTCACCTACCAATAGAACCAGGTTTTCTTATTGACTTGTTATTTTGAAAATTTCAGCCTCCTCTTAACCCCCTTGTTTCTCCATTTAATTTGAAGCCCCTTAGTTAGTCAGGAGGGTGACCTACCCAGATGAGGGCAGCTCCAATTACATTCAAACTTGAAACCATCCAGGACAAAGCAGCCCACTTGGCTGGCGCCACATCCACGAGCATCCATTCCCTCCACCACTTATGCCCAGTGTCTACCATCTACAGAAGGCACTGCAGAAATTCAATAAAGCTCCTTGTTTTTAAACCCACAAATACCACTGGCTGGAAAGGCAGCCGATGCATTGAAATGCCACCACTTGCAAGCTCCTCCCTAGGCTAATCACCACCCTGCCTTGGAGAATATAGCCGTTCCTTCATTGACACTGTTAGAATCCTGGAACTCCTTTCCTAAGAGTAGTGTGTGTTCTACACCAAATAGACTGCAGTGGTTCAAGAGGATGGCTCACCACCACCTTCTCCAGGGCAAGTAGGCATAAGAATTTAATGCTGGCCCAGTCAGAGGCAGACTTAGGTCATGAAATGAAGGTTAAGGTAAATTTCTGTACCAGTTGGGCGAATCCCATTTGCTAAGTGAATTGTGTCAATTCTCAGAAAGACCATATTCCTCATTTCAGAACATGATAGGTATACTTCTGCTATTAGTTATTTGGTAGAGGTTACAGTGAGGGGTATGACTTATTCTAGTTGATTTCTGTTGTTGCAAATTACCTCATGGAGGTAAACAATTTAAAAAAAAAGACCAGTTGGTGTTCATGAGTTCACAAGCAAGTGGATTTTCAATTCAGTTCACCATTATGACTGCTCGCAGATGCTCAATGTTGTTGTCAGGTCTGGTTTTATGTTTGAACTTATTAATAGGCAAAGATTTGAAGCACAGATTATCTGGTCATGCTCAATGCTATTTTTAATAACCAAACAAATGTCAGCTGAGGCTCTGTTCACAGATGACTGGATCTGGAGAATGCATTACGCGGACACATGCACTTTGCTCCTTCCCTCCTGTTTTAAGTGAACCTATCACATGAGCAAAGCCGAAGGGAAGACCATAGAAATGAGAGTCCCTGGAGCTAATCTCTGATTTGATAACTTCAATCATTAGCAAAGCAGAGAAGCAGCTTCTTGTCAGAAATGTAATATTCAATAACCAAATGCACTGTATCTTTTGAAGCTGCTGTACTTTTAATAATTATGTAATCATGAATTTGCAAAGCTGAAAGAAACTAGCAATCACCTTTGGCCAAATTCTAACTGGAATTGCAGCTGAGGGTTCACTTGAAAACAGCAGAGAGGTATGACAATGTAATAAAATGTGAGGCTGGATGAATACAGCAGGCCAAGCAGCATCTCAGGAGCACAAAAGCTGACGTTTCGGGCCTAGACCCTTCATCAGAGAGGGGGATGGGGAGACGGAACTGGAATAAATAGGGAGAGAGGGGGAGGCGGACCGAAGATGGAGAGTAAAGAAGATAGGTGGGGAGAGTATAGGTGGGGAGGTAGGGAGGGGATAGGTCAGTCCAGGGAAGACGGACAGGTCAAGGAGGTGGGATGAGGTTAGTAGGTAGATGGGGGTGCGGCTTGGGGTGGGAGGAAGGGATGGGTGAGAGGAAGAACAGGTTAGGGAGGCAGAGACAGGTAGGCAGGCACTTCACCAACACCTTCCACCCCAACCTTCAGTTCACCTGGGCCATCTCCAGCACATCCCTCACCTTCCTGGACCTCTCAGTCTCCATCTCAGGCAACCAGCTTGTAACTGATGTCCATTTCAAGCCCACCGACTCCCACAGCTACCTAGAATACACCTCCTCCCACCCACCCTCCTGCAAAAATTCCATCCCCTATTCCCAATTCCTCCGCCTCTGCCGCAACTGCTCCCACGATAAGACATTCCACTCCCGCACATCCCAGATGTCCAAGTTCTTTAAGGACCGCAACTTTCCCCCCACAGTGATCGAGAACGCACTTGACCGCGTCTCCCGTATTTCCCGCAACACATCTCTCACACCCCGCCCCCGCCACAACCGCCCTAAGAGGATCCCCCTCGTTCTCACACACCACCCTACCAACCTCCGGATACAACGCATCATCCTCCTACACTTCCGCCATTTACAATCCGACCCCACCACCCAAGACATTTTTCCATCCCCACCCCTGTCTGCTTTCCGGAGAGACCACTCTCTCCGTGACTCCCTTGTACGCTCCACACTGCCCTACAACCCCACCACACCCGGCACCTTCCCCTGCAACCGCAGGAAATGCTACACTTGTCCCCACACCTCCTCCCTCACCCCTATCCCAGGCCCCAAGATGACATTCCACATTAAGCAGAGGTTCACCTGCACATCTGCCAATGTGGTATACTGCATCCACTGTACCCGGTGCGGCTTCCTCTACATTGGGGAAACCAAGCGGAGGCTTGGGGACCGCTTTGCAGAACACCTCCGCTCAGTTTGCAACAAACAACTGCACCTCCCAGTCGCAAACCATTTCCACTCCCCCTCCCATTCTCTAGATGACATGCCCATCATGGGCCTCCTGCACTGCCACAATGATGCCACCCGAAGGTTGCAGGAACAGCAACTCATATTCCGCCTGGGAACCCTGCAGCCATATGGTATCAATGTGGTCTTCGCCAGTTTCAAAATCTCCCCTTCCCCTACTGCATCCCTAAACCAGCCCAGTTCGTCCCCTCCCCCCACTGCACCACACAACCAGCCCAGCTCTTCCCCCCCACCCACTGCATCCCAAAACCAGTCCAACCTGTCTCTGCCTCCCGAACCGGTTCTTCCTCTCACCCATCCCTTCCTCCCACCCCAAGCCGCACCCCCATCTACCTACTAACCTCATCCCACCTCCTTGACCTGTCCGTCTTCCCTGGACTGACCTATCCCCTCCCTACCTCCCCACCTCCCCACCTATACTCTCTCCACCTATCTTCTTTACTCTCCATCTTCGGTCCGCCTCCCCCTCTCTCCCTATTTATTCCAGTTCCCTCTCCCCATCCCCCTCTCTGATGAAGGGTCTAGACCCGAAACGTCAGCTTTTGTGCTCCTGAGATGCTGCTTGGCCTGCTGTGTTCATCCAGCCTCACATTTTATTATCTAGGAATTCTCCAGCATCTGCAGTTCCCATTATCTCTGACAATGTAATAGTTGTGTCACTGGACCTGTAATACTGAGCCTGAGGGTTTAAATCCAACTATGGAGCTTTCAGAGACTGTAATGGAATATAGAAGTAAAAAGCTTGTTGTGATAAAACAATGAATCAATCAAATTACCGTAAAGGGAAAAAAGTTTACCTGTTTGTTTCTTAGGATGGCAGGCCTGACCTATAAAGAGAGATTAGACTGGCTAGTACAACATTTACAGCAGTGTTAAAAGAATGAGGGGAGTCACATAGAAACCTATAAAATTCTAGCAGTATAAGACATGATAACCACAGAAAGGCTGTATCCAGTGACTGGGGAATTCCAGAACCAAGAGTTAACGTTTAAGAATACGGAGTTGGCCATTTAGAAATCAGGCCAGGAGAAATTTCACACAAAGCAGTAGATGCTAAAACATTGCATGATTTCAAGAAAGAGTTAGATAAAGCCCTTAGGGCTGAAGGGATCACAGGATATAGGGGAAAAGTGGGAAAAGGCTATTGAGTTGGATAATCACATTGAATAGTGGAACAGGCCTAAAGGGCTGAATGACCTGGCCTACTCCTGTCCTTTTCTTTGCGTTTCTTCGTCACCAAGGAGCCTTTTGAGTATCAGAGTGGTGCAATTTCTCTTCTTGTTAACCATTTGTATTTTTGTGAATGCCTTGAAGGAATGATGAACATCAAGTGTTCATGAACAAATTTGCAAATCACCTAGGATGTACCTTCAACGTAACTGGCCTACAATTATGTCAGGAGGCAATTTTTTGCTCTTCTTGTGGGGAGCCTTTGACATCTACAGCGGAATACTTTCATTTGTACATGAGGATGTATAAAGTGTGGAGTGAAATTGTTGCATCACAAAAGGGAACATTAGATCCATCATGAACATTCTGGCTAATCACTCCTAGGTCATTCATAATTGACATATAATTAGTAAATCTTGAAGTCTTCTTTCCCCTTCACTACCTCCAGCTATTAATACATGACTTTTAAACAGCACTAAATTCTTTCTATATTCTCAAACTTCCCCATAGGGCTGCCCTCGAACCTTTGCCTTCCTAATTGCTTATTTGCCGAAATATTTTTACAAACAACACGGTGTGACTTGCTATATTTTCTAAATTTTCTTAAGAAGGGTCCCGACCCAGAATGTCAGCTTTCCTGCTCCTCTGATGCTGCCTAGCCTGCTGTGTTCCTCCAGCTCCACCCAAGTTATCAATGATGATCATGCTGTCTAATGCCATTGGAATATTTTCCCTTTCAAACTCTGGATGGCTTGTCACATACACAAATGCTAGCATTGGCAGTGTATGTGTGTGTGTGCGTGAGCATGATTGCATGAATGAGTGTGTGTGTAAGAGTGTATTGTGCGGTGGGTCATCTGTTATGTTGAAGCCATCGTTATGGGTACCAAACTTGACTATCATCCTCTGCTCTGCGACTCTGTGCTTTGTGTATCCCGAAGTTGGCTTTGGAGGACACTTACCTGAAGACCTGAGACCAAATGTCCTTGACTGCTGAATTGTTCCCCCAGTGGGAGGGAACATACATGTCTGCGATTGTTGCTTGGTGTCCATTCATCTGTTGTCATACCATGTGCATGGTCTCGCCAATATACCATGCCTTGGGGCATCATTGCCTGCAGCGTATGAGATAGACAACATTGGCCGAGTCACACAAGTATCTGCTGTGTATGTAGTGGGTGGTGTTCCAACGTGTGATGGTAGTGTTTAGATTAGATTAGATTAGATTCCCTACAGTGTGGAAACAGGCCCTTCGGCCCAACAAGTCCACACCACCCCTTGAAGCATCCCACCCAGACCCATTCCCTATAACCCACACACCCCTGAACACTACAGGCAATTTAGCATGGCCGATCCACCTAGCCTGCACATCTTTGGACTGGGGGAGGAAACCGGAGCACCCGGAGGAAACCCACGCAGACACGGGGAGAACGTGCAAACTCCACACAGACAGTCGCCCAAGGCTAGAATCAAACCCGAGCCCCTGGCGCTGTGAGGCTGCAGTGCTAACCACTGAGCCACGATGATCTGACATGTCTTGCAGAGTTTGCCATGGCAGGCTTTTGTGGTGTTGTGGTCGATGTTGTCCTGAAGTCTGGGTAATTTGTTGCAAACGATGGTCTGTTTGAGATTTGAAGTTGTTTGAGGGTGACAATTGGAGGCGTGGGAAAGATCTTGGCAAGGCATTCATCATTGTTGATAATGTGTTGAAGGCTGTGAAGAACATGGCATAGTTTCTTAGCTCCCAGGAAGTACTTGATGATGAAGGGTACCCTACTGCTCTATTGTGAGGTCATCCTTCAAAGCCTTCAGGTGTCTGTCTTATTCCTCCTCATCCGAACAGATCCTGTGTATGCACAGGGCTTGTCTGGAGTAGATAGCAATTTATTTAGGGTGCAGCTAGAGAAATGCAGCATCATGAGGTTATCTGTAGGCTTGAGGTAGAGTGAGGTATTGAAGTGTCTGTCCCTGATGGAGATGAGTATGATCAAGGATGAGACTGATTCTAAAAAGTAGTCCATGGTAAGTATGATGGTGGGATGAAGCTTGTTGATATCACTATGTAAGTTGTTTCAGTGATTCCCCACCATGAGCCCAAAGGGAGAAAATGTCACCAATGTATCTGGTGAATAGCATTGGTTAGAGGTTCTGTGCAGCAAAGAAGTCTTGGTCAAACTTGTGCATGAAAATGTTGGCATATTGGGGAGCAAATTTGGTCCCCATGGCTGTTCCATGTATCTGGATGAAGAACTGGCTGTCGGAAGTGAAGACGCTGTGGTCAAGGATAAATTGGATGGGTTTTAGGATGGCGTCTGGAAATTGGCAGTTGTTGGTATTGAGTACTGAGGCTGGCACTGTGATGCTGCTGTCATGGGGGATGCTGGTGTAGAGTGCTGAGTTTCTGTAAGAAATCTATCGTGTTGTGACAGAGGCTGGGGTTTCCCTGTATGATGGATTTTAAGATGCCGTTGCAATAGCCAGGGAGGTTTTCACAGAAGGCCCCGTTGCCTGATAAGGCAAGATGACCAGGAGAGTTGGCTTTGAGCATCTTCGGACAGCAGTAGAAGTTCCCTACATGGGAGGCACACGGGATGAGGGTGCATAGGGTACTCTGAAGGACTGTATCAAAAGACTTTGACCAGTCTGTTCAGTTGATGGGTGTGTTCTTTGGTCGGATCGGCAGGTAGCTGTCTGTGGTGTTCTGGGTTGTTCAACTGGTGGCACGCCTCCTTGCAGCAGCGCGTTCTATTCTGTATGACGATGGTTTCTCCTTTGTATGCTGGTTTGATGACAGTGTTGCGACTTGTCTTGAAAGCACGGATGGTGTTGCGTTGTGCTTGGGTGATGTTTTGCATTGGGTGCACGTTTTTATGAGTGCAGTTGATGGATCTGGTATTCATGCATTCTCTGATGGCTTGAGCATACCTGCCCGGTCCCCCATGGATCTCTCTGTCAACTAATCTGGTTTATGTTTCATTATGCCTGCTGCTGACATTGGAGCCTCACTCTGAAAGCTTGTGTTTTCAAATAAGCCTGCTGGATTATAACCTGGTGTTGTGTGACTTCTGACCTTGTCCACCGCAGCCCAACACCGGAATCTCCACACCATGCAGAATGAGAGCACTAAAAGAATGCAAAGTGTCAGAACCACTGGTGCTAAGGGAAAAGCCATGAGCGTCTCTCTTTGTGAACTAACTGATGACTATGCAAACGTGGAACTTTCGAAGGTAAGGTTCAGGGCATACAATGGAATGATACTCAGAAGTGAGCACCTAATACAATGGGAAGGTCAATTGTCTGCAGCTCCAGGTGAGAGACAGTCAGCAAAATTCACACATCTCAGGTAAAACATGTCTAAAACTGGGACTAGTAATTCTGCTCTTCCCAGCAGAGTTTTGTAACATTTAGCTGGGTGTCAGGCCTTTGGTGCTAATGCACATATCCGGAAAAAGTACCAATATATTGGTGCTAACACCCAGATCCTGAAAAAGTACCAAGACGCCAGCACAGGTTTTGGATGCCTGACTGATGAAGAACATTACAGCCTGAGGCTAACTCAGCACTTGCTGAGGAGAGTTTCAACTGCCCTCAAATCCAGCCTGAAAGATTGAGAACCTGAAAAACAAGGTGACAGCTCCTCTAGGCTGAATTAGCAGTATGATAGCAGTAAAGAGAACTGGGCTTGCAGTATAAAACACTTTTGTGCTTTTTTTTCCCCTTAATCTTTCATGGGATGAGGGCATTGCTGGCCAGGTGGCACTCATTGTCCATTCCTAATTGCCCAGAGGGCCATTGAAAGTCAGCCACATTGCTGTGGGTCTGGACTCAAATGTAGGCCAAACAAGGGAAAGATGGCAGTTTTCTTCCCTAAAGGACATTAGTGAACCAGTTGGGTTTTTCCTGACAATGGATTCATGGCCATCATTAGCTTCTTAATTCCAGATATTTTAGTGAATTCAAATTCCACCATCTGCCGTGGTGCGATGTGAGCCCAAGTCCCCAGAATTGGGCCTCTGGATTAACTGTGCAGCAGTAATACCACTAGATCATTGCCTCCGCTTTCACATCTGTCTGAGCAGGTAGATCCCAGTTTAATGTCTAATCTGGAAGATGGTACATAGACCTGCACAAAGATCCCTCAGTACTGCACTGATTTCTGTGAGAAGGACTCGAACCCAAAACTTTGTGAGCAGGAGACCAAAAGCTCTGTTATGTGCAGAAAGCAGTTACATGCCATCATCCCAATGTCTGACAGGGTAGTTTAGGAGGAAACTTCGCAGCCTTTAAAAAGTACCTGTATGAACACACAAACTGTCATTAAAGGCTATGGGCCAAGTGCTGGAAATTGGGGTTATTGTAGATAGGTCAGCACAGACCCAATGAGCTGAAAAGCCTCTCCTTGCTACATTACTTTATGACTCTACAGCCCCAGTCTTAACAGGGAACATGTGGGCACGCACTGTGCCTGTATCAATTCAACTGAACAGATGATGGTGACAAACTGCTCCAGCTCTCAAACCAAAGATCTGATCAATCTGAGTCAACCACTCTGGCTGTTAACTGTCAATTATTATTTGGTGTATTCTCGAGACAAGAATCCACTTGCTAACCAATGTAGTATAAATCTTGGTTTCTCTTTTGAGCTGGTATTCTTTGAGCCACAAACTTATTGAATGGTGGAGCGGGCTTGAAGGGACAAATAGGATACTCATGCTTCTAAATCCTGTATTCTTGAAACATATAAAAATACAAGCAGAAGTAGGCCATTCAGACCCTTGAGCCTGCTCAATTATTCAAGATGATCATCTCTTATGGTCTAACTCAATACCCTGTATCTGCTTTTCTTTCATATCCAGTGATCTCTTTAGCCCTCAAAACTATATCTAATTCCTGCTTGAAAACATTTGGTGTTTTGACCTCAACCACTTTCTGTGGCACGAATTCCATAGGCTCACCACTCTCTGGGTGAAGAAATTTCCCCACATCTCAGTTCTGTTTTTAACCTCATACCCTTAGACTGTGACACCTGGCCCTGAGCTCCCTGGCCATCGGAAACATCATCCCTGTGTCTACTTCATCTAGTCCTGTTAGGTAAAGCTGCCAGGGTTTTATTAAAACACCAAAGAAAGTCTATCCCTCTAAATAAATCATGTTCAGATTAATTCGCAATGTTCAATATGCTGCAGACAGCTGCAAACTCTCAGTAAGATAGGAGTCAAAAGCGATGGAGTAATTTAGTAGCAAGTTAACTTTTTGACAAAAATTTGGTACATGATCAATCCTTAATTTAACATTGGAAATCACTTGTGTATTGTCATTTGATATCAACACCATTGGGCAGACTATTCCACTCTCACTCCAAAGAATTTGAAAGTGTTGCTGACTAACCAGACTTGCAATCCCGGATGAGCAAGAACATATTTGCTGAATGTTTTCAGTGTTACAAGGGACTTGTGCCAGCTGTGATTAATGCATATCTCCTTAATCCACATTACTTTCTGTTCCTCCTCACTTGGATGTTGGGGAGCCAGGGGAAGGGACTGGGGATGAGAGGTCAGGGCCAAACAAGGGTGGGCTTCCATTAACATGCAATCTGCACATTCCTATCTGACTTACCGTAGGTATACCAGAGATAGGCAGGGGGAACCTTCATCCCTTTGTCGAGGGCGCCCTGTTTCAAAAGTTCCTATCATTTGTAAAAATAAAATACACCCGTGCCTCTAACCAGTGGACTTTTGCCAAACTGGACAGAATTTGTCTGACGAACGTGATTTTTTTTCTCTCGCGCTGAGTTTAGATTTAATGAGGCCCAGCTGGCACACTCATAATATCGTTTCAGACCTCAGTGCAGTCAGTCAGAATGAGTTAGCACTATGTTGTTAATACTGGAAGAAACAGGGGGAAATTAATTGCATATTACAGATACATGACGCGCAAGACATCCAAATCTGCATGCGCTGCGACATTTTGATCCTGCTTACAGCTATTGAGTTATTTGATCTTTTGAGAAGGAGTATAGTTATCTTAATGAAGGAGTTGTTTAACTTAGTTGGCTAGATGGCTGCTTTGCAATGCAGAATGATGCCAACATTATGGATTGAATTCATGTACAGGCTGAGGTTACCATGACAGACTATATGTGGTGATTCACAGTTTAAACCACCACTAATTGTGTCTCTCTGATGAGAGAGCAGCCCACTGGTCTCCTAATATTTTGGTAACTTTATTCAACTTAATTTGCAAACGGTACTGTTAGTACGATGCAGATTTCTGTCTGTTGTACGTTGCCCATATTCTTTCATGGGAGAAGCAATGGGAGCTGTATTGAGAAGCTGCTCCCTCATCATTTTCCCCAGTACACCCTAACCATGGCTGCCACTCATTGGCAAAGATGATATGTTTTAGAAGGTAATGGCTCTCAAAGGTCGAATGCTGGAGACTGCTTTAAGCCCCACCCAAACTAATAGTGTCTTCAGCAGAGGATTGAAGTGTCCAGCCTTAGTTCCAGATGGGGTTAGACACATTGCCCCTGGCTTCTGTTGGTTGAAGCGAGAATGTTTAATAGGCCATTGTGACCTTTGCCTATGGAGACAGAAACAGAGTTAATGTTTCAAGTCCAATGACTCTTCTTCAGAACAATGTGGTGGCAACTTAATTGTGGATTTGAAACATGAAATGGGCAAGCATCCGCTGATAAAATAATCCAGGAAAAAACCAGAGGAGTTGGGCTAGTTGAATTGCACTTGTAGAGAGCCAGCATAAACTCAGTAGGGTGGGTGGCTTCCTTCGATGTTGTAATAAATTATGATTCAATTGATGAGGAAAGTCTCTTGAATAATTGTGTGGAATTTGAATTAATCCCTTTCAGTGTAAAATGATACAGATTATATAGCCATAGAGCCATAGAACTCTGCAGCATAGAAAAAGCCCCTTGTGCCCAGTGATTCTGCACCACTCAAAAACAACTGCCTAACTATTCTAATCCTATTTTCCACACTTGGCCTATAACTTTGCATGCCTTGGCATCGCAAGTGCACATCTAAATTTATCCTTCAATGTTAGGAGAATTTCTGCCTCCATCACCCTTACAAGTAGTGAATTCATATTCCCACCACTCTCTGAATGAAAAATCCTCTCCTCACATTCACCCTTAACTTGCTACCCTTTACCTTAAATCTATGTCCTCCAGTCATTGATCCCTCCAACTGGGGAATAGTTCCCTCCTGAATGTCCTATCTATGCTCCTCATAATTTTATACACCTCAATCGTTATCCCCCTCAGTTTACACAGCTTCATGGAAAACAATTCCAGTCTGTCCAATCTGTCTTCTTATTTAAACTTTCCAGCCCAGGCGACATCCCAGTAAATCTCCTCTGTACCCTTTCCAGATCAGCAAGGTTAGTCTTTGAATATTTGTCCCTGTATATCCAAACTGGAGTAAGCAGCCATGCATTTAATTGTTATTTGTGGAACCTTTCTTATGTAGAATGACTGTTGTGTTTACCTGCCTAACCAAATAAACTATAATTTATGATACATTCTTTCCGAATGAGTCTGGAGGACTATATATTGTGAAGGGGAAATTATTGTGAAATCTTGCTTTATGACAAATAACTTTATGAACTTACTGGCTGTACACCACTGATTGAATTGTGAGAAAGGTTAAAGCCTTATTTCAGTCACTTAAAGTCATCATCAACGATGACTACATATTTGTATCACTGTACCTTTAACATTATGAGGTCACTGCATGGAGTTTAACTGTCTGTAAAGCCTTTCATGTGAAAAATAGCCTTGAAGGAGCCTGAATAAGGGTCAACTCCAATCTCATTAATAAGACCATAAGACATAGGAGTGGAAGTAAGGCCATTCGGCCCATCAAGTCCACTCCGCCATTTAAATCATGGCTGATGGGCATTTCAACACCACTTCTGTGCACTCTCCCCGTAGCCCTTGATTCCTTCTGAGATCAAGAATTTGTCGATCTCTGCCTTGAAGGCATCCAACGTCCCGACCTCCACTGCGCTCCATGGCAATGAATTCCACAAGCCCAACACTCTCTGGCTGAAGAAATGTCATCTCATTTCAGTTTTAAATTTACCCCCTCTAATTTTAAGGCTGTGCCGATGGGTCCTAGTCTCTCCGCCTAACGGAAACAACTTCCTAGCATCCACCCCTTCTAAGCCATACATTATCTTGTAAGTTTCTATTAGATCTCTCCTCAACCTTCTAAACTCTAATGAGTACAATCCCAGGATCCTTAGCTGTCCATCGTACGTTAAACCTACCATTCCAGGGATCATCCGTGTGAATCTCTGCTGGACACGCTCCAGGGCTAGTGTGTCCTTCCTGAGGTGTGAGGCCTAAAATTGGACACAGTAGTCTAAATGGGGCCTAAGTAGAGCCTTATAAAGCCTCAGAAGCACATCGCTGCTTTTATATTCCAACCCTCTTAAGATAAACGACAAATAAACCATCAAGACAATCACCTGGCTACTCAACAACACGGAGGGAAACCATGAGATGTAATCACTTAAATTTTAAGGCTCTAGCTAGGAATGGAGTGTGTCTAGAAATTTCATTCTGATCACATAAATCAGGTGTCTGAAACTGATTAGGCCACATTTTGATATGGTAGTGTAGTGCTAATGGCACTGGAATAGTAACCCAGAGGCTCAGGCTAGTTTTCTGGGACGTGGATGCAGATCCCAAGATGGCAGCTGGTTGAGTTTAAATGAATATATGTCTGGAATTAGTTTCAGTGATGCTAGTCGTGTTGACCACAAAACCATCATCGATTGCTGTAAAAATTCATCTGCTTCACAGACATCTTTAGGGAAGGAAATCTGTAACCTTAACTGTTCTGGTCTACCTATCATTTCGGACCGGCAGCTGTTCAGTTGCCTTTTACCTCGCCAGCAAGCCACATGGTTCAGGAGTAATTAGGCCCTGCCAACAATGTCCAAGTCCCGTGAAAGTATACTGGGGGAGAAAAACATTTGAAGTAACTCAGCAATTGAAATGAAGTGATGTGATAAACCAGCTAACACTCTGTGTGTTAAGACACCATTTTTTAATTGATAAGAAAAAACAAATGAGACTTTGAAAAGTAAGAAATATTTGCAGAGCTCTATCCCTCTCCAAGCTACTTAAAAATTTTGAATTAACAGTGTGGAGCTGGAGGAGCACAGCAGGCCAGGCAGTATCAGAGGAGGAGGAAAGTTGACGAAAAATGGTCCAGACCTGAAACGACAACTTTTCTGCTCCTCTGATGCTGCCTGGCTTGCTGTGCTCCTCCAGCCCTACCCCGTGTTATCTCTGACTCCAGCATCGGCAGTTCTTACTATCTCTTACAAATGTTGAACTTTTTTTTCTCCTTTTTATGTGCCTCAGATAGAAACTTCACAAAAGGTTACCCCAGTAGCTGCTATCTTCAAAAGAAGGGATAAAACATTCATCTATACTTTAAATTGCCTCAACATTGCATTCAGGCGAACTTCAAAACTCACCTAGAGAAGTCATCAATCTTGTAGAGTCATATATCTTTTGACTTTAGTGTATTTAAATTGCTTAATCTATTCTCCAAGTTGGTAATCTACTTGCTTGTGTGTGAACAATTAGCTATCGGTAAAAGATGGAAGGAAAAAACAGAACATACTGGAGAAACTCAGCAGGACTGGCAGCCTCTGTGACGAGAGAAGTAAAGTTAACATTTTGGGCACAGTGACCCTTTGTCAGTTGATCCCCAATACCCACTTTGTTTTATTTTGGTGTTTAATTCACAGACATGTTTCCTCCAGGTATATTCACCTTGAAGATGTCCTGCTCCTGTCTCCAAGATTTCTGTTTGAATCTTTCAGATAAAGGGTCACTGAACTCAAAACGTCAACTCTGTTTTTCTCTCCACTGGTACTGCCAGATCTGTTAAGGTCCTCCAGCAGTTTACATTTTCGGTTCCGATCTCAAGCATTTGCAGTTCTTGTTTTATTTTAGTGAAATGCAGTTTTTTTTTTCTTTTTTTGAAAAAAAAAGCAACAAATACTTACAAGATAATAAAGTGTGAAGCTGGATGAACACAGCAGGCCAAGCAGCATCTCAGGAGCACAAAAGCTGACGTTTCGGGCCTAGACCCTTCATCAGAGACGGGGATGGGGTGAGGGTTCTGGAATAAATAGGGAGAGAGGGGGAGGCAGACCGAAGATGGAGAGAAAAGAAGATAAGTGGAGAGTAGAGTATAGGTGGGGAGGTAGGGAGGGGATAGGTCAGTCCAGGGAAGACGGACAGGTCAAGGAGGTGGGATGAGGTTCGTAGGTAGGAAATGGAGGTGCGGCTTGGGGTGGGAGGAAGGGATGGGTGAGAGGAAGAACAGGTTAGGGAGGCAGAGACAGACTGGGCTGGTTTTGGGATGCAGTGGGGGGAGGGGAAGAGCTGGGCTGGTTGTGTGGGGCAGTTAGGGGAGGGGACAAGCTGGGCTGGTTTTGGGATGCAGTGGGGGAAGGGGAGATTTTGAAGCTTGTGAAGGCCACATTGATACCATTGGGCTGCAGGGTTCCCAAGCAGAATATGAGTTGCTGTCCCTGAAATCTTCGGGTGGCATCATTGTGGCACTGCACGAGGCCCATGATGGACATGTCATCTAAAAAATGGGAGGGGGAGTTGAAATGGTTCGCGACTGGGAGGTGCAGCTGTTTATTGCGAACCGAGCGGAGGTGTTCTACAAAGCGGTCCCAAAGCCTCCGCTTGGTTTCCCCAATGTAGAGGAAGCCATACCGGGTACAATGGATACAGTATACCACATTGGCAGATGTGCAGGTGAACCTCTGCTTAATATGGAAAGTCATGTTGGGGCCTGGGATAGGGGTGAGGGAGGAGGTGTGGGGGAAGTGTAGCACTTCCTGCGGTTGCAGGGGAAGGTGCTGGGTGTGGTGGGGTTGGAGGGCAGTGTGGAGCGAACAAGGGAGTCACGGAGAGTGTGGTCTCTCCGGAAAGCAGACAATGGTGGGGATGGAAAAATGTCTTGGGTGGTGGGGTCGGATTGTAGATGGCAGAAGTGTCGGAGAATGATGCGTTGTATCTGGAGGTTGGTGGGGTGGTGTGTGAGAACGAGAGGGATCCTCTTTGAGCAGTTGTGGCGGGGGCGGGGTGTGAGGGATGTGTTGCGGGAAATGCGGGAGACGCGGTCAAGGGTGTTCTCGACCACTGTGGTGGGAAAGTTGCGGTCCTTGAAGAACTTGGACATCTGGGATGTGCGGGAGTGGAATGCCTCATCGTGGGAGCAGATGCGGCGGAGGCAGAGGAATTGGGAATAGGGGATGGATTTTTGCAGGAGGGTGGGTGGGAGGAGGTGTATTCTAGGTAGCTGTGGGAGTCAGTGGGCTTGAAATGGACATCAGTTACAAGCTGGTTTCCTGAGATTTAGGCTGAGAGGTCCAGGAAGGCGAGGGATGTGTTGGAGATGGCCCAGGTGAACTGAAGGTTGGGGTGGAAGGTGTTGGTGAAGTGGATGAACTGTTCGAGCTCCTCTGGGGAGCAAAAGGCAGCGCCGATACAGTCATCAATGTAACGGAGGAAGAGGTGGGGTTTGGGGCCTTTGTAGGTGCGGAAGAGGGACTGTTCCACGTAACCTACAAAGAGGCAGGCATAGCTGGGGCCCATGCGGGTGCTCCTGGCCACCCTCTTTGTCTGTAGGAAGTTTGAGGAATCGAAAGAGAAGTTGTTGAGGGTGAGGAAGAGTTCGGCTAGGCGGAAGAGGGTGTCGGTGGAGGGGGACTGGTTGGGCCTGCGGGACAGGAAGAAGCGGAGGGCCTTGAGGCCATCTGCATGCGGAATACAGGTGTAAAGGGACTGGACGTCCATGGTGAAAATGAGGTGTTGTGGGCCAGGGAATTGGAAGTCCTGGAGGAGGTGGAGGGCGTGCGTGGTGTCACGGACGTAGGTGGGGAGTTCCTGGACCAAAAGGGAGAAAATGGAGTCCAGATCGGTGGAGATGAGTTCGGTGGGGCAGGAACAGGCTGAGACAATGGTTCGACCAGGGCAGGCAGGTTTGTGGATTTTGGGAAAAAGATAGAAACGGGCCGTGTGGGGTTGGGGAATGATGAGGTTGGAGGCTGTGGGTGGGAGGTGCCCTGAGGTGATGTGGTCATGAATGGTGCTGGAGATGATGGTTTGGTGCTCGGGTGTGGGGTCATGATCGAGGGGGCGGTAGGAGGAGGTGTCGGAGAGTTGGCGTTTGTCCTCGGCGATTTAGAGGTCAGTGCGCCATACTACCACTGTGCCACCCTTGTCTGTGAGTTTGATGGTGAGGTTGGAGTTGGAGCAGAGGGCTGCCCGTTCTGCAGGGGAGAGGTTGGAGTGGGTGAGAGGGGTGGAGAGGTTGAGGCGGTTAATGTCTCGACGGCAGTTAGAGATGAAGAGGTCGAGGAAGGATGGGAGGCCTGGGGGTGGTGTCCAGGAGGAGGACTTGTGTTGGAAGCGGGTGAAGGGGTCAATGGAGGGAGGGTTAGGCTCCCGGTTGAAGAAGTAGGCATGGAGGCGAAGGCGGCGGAAAAACTGCTCTATGTCCAAACGTGACTGGTATTCGTTGATGTGTGGTTGTAGGGGGACAAAGGTGAGCCCCTTGCTTAGGACTGACCGTTTGTCCTCAGTCAGTGGGAGGTCTGTGGGGATGGTGAAGATTCGCCAGGGCTCAGTGTGGCTGTCTCCTTTGGGGTTGCTCTGGGGTTACACGGATGGAGACCCCACCGATGACGTCACATCCGCTATCGCCGGGCACACCACTTCCGGGAAACTGCTCAACCAACAAATACTTACAGTACATTTTCTTGAAATAAATGTTCTTACCATAAATTTGCTTTTATTAAATACTGTTCAAATTCATCGTATAAATGCAAAGGAACCTGCCTGTATGTACCTTTTATAGCCACCATCTATAAACAGTCATCGTTCAGCAAATTACCAAATGGAACCTTTTAAAAAGTGAAGTGGAAAGCCGACTGCCATCAAATGAGTTGTGGGAATGTGGGGCACCCATCACAACACTCCTCAATCAATCATACTAAGCACTTTTGTCTGATTCTAATTGCCAAACAAATATGTTGTCGCTGAGTGGTCTGGAAAAGCCAGTAGATAAAAGATAAAGTCTCTTTGTTTGATTCCAAGAGTTACAAACATGTCAAATTCAAACATGTACCCAGACTCGAAGATGGAAGTATCAGCTGAGTACTTCAGGTCAGAGCAGCTGTAAACTTTGAATTGTGACATGTAACTGTATCATGGAGGGACGGCACTGTGAAATTTAATCCAGGCAGGCATTTAACAATGTGTTAGTTTATTACCAAGCTTATTCGCTGTGTTTTGAATAACTGCTGGGTGGCCTCATCAAGATATTGCTATGTAGGAAAGATGCCTTTCAACTCTTAAAATAAACCTGATGGGGAAAAGACATATTGACTACAGTTGTTATCTCAAGAGCAACTATCATTGTTATGATTGCAGCTGATGCAAATACTAAACAAGTCTGGTCTCTCAATAAAGCCTGGCTTGATAAATTAAGTGTTTAAGTTTTGCATTTGCTTCCGGTGCTGGTTAGTCACTGAAGCACAATGGCATGAGGCTGCTGATGTTCTTTAACAACAGAATACAAGTTTATTATGCAAAGAAAGAAAAAGCAGTACAGTTGGAAAGACCTCAACACAAACAGCAAAACAATGTTTGAACCTCGTGCCCAGACTCATCATTTTACAGATATTCAGTTACAGAGAAATTTCACACCTATCTCAGTTCTTTAAAACTTTACTTAGCTGACACTTTCTGTTATCTTTCCTTTGGATAGTCAGACCATCTTTGCTTTATAGTTCCTTTCTTGGTCTGATGGTATGAATAATTCACAATTCTGACAGCTAATACAGGTATTTCTCCAATAATGCAATAATTGTGTTCTTGAGTGACCTCACGCTATAGAAAATCATGTTAAAAGAAAATCACTGTAGAGAATCACTATACTGTACAGGAGAGAGTTTGCATTGTTGAAACGGCATCCACTACTCATCAGACACGTGACAGCCAATTCTTTTTTACAAAACACGTGATATAGCAGAAATACCTGTAATTGTTTTCAAGATTTCTCATCTGTGTAACTTCATGACCAGAATTCATTTCTACTGACGTGACTGGGATTCTCTGAGCTGAACTGAAAAATGTGGACATCCTCGGGACGGTGGGGGTGGGGACATCTTGGGGGAGAGAAAAATACTATCTTCTGAACTGAACTCTGGGTCCTTCTGAAAAATAATTTTGAAGCTTTTGTACTGAAGCCAAAACTAAACTAACCTAAATACCTCAATGCATTCACTTGTGATGCTGCTGTGGCTTTAATTGATGTGTTTTGTCCTGGTCTTGTTTAGAGAGAGATTGGGGAATAGGTGAGAGCAGTCTATAAGAAGAAAAACAACTTGTGAAGCTTTGGGGTGTATTTTTTTTAATGTAGGAACAATAGAAGCAACCTGGATAGATGTGGTCTAGCTCCCACAGAATGTGGAATGTTAGGCATTAATTTTCAGCTGTTAGGCTCTTGAAGAGGTGGAAGCTACTTTCTGTCCCTCTCTCAGTTACAGCCAAAAGCAGGGGGTTCTCTGCCTGCTGTGGGGTTGCACGTGCGATAATCTGTTTCTGCATTTGCCTCTTGCCAAGGGCGTATTTGTAGGATGTTGCTATATTAGAGCAGCTAATTAATAATAGTTATTGTATTTATTGCTCTGTTAAGTTTTCCAATACAGTTGTTAGTCCAATTTCTTCTTTACTGTATTTTAACTAAAGTGTGTTTTGCTTTAAATCTGATAGTAGACTAATTGCATTACATTTGGAACACCACGCCTTACATTTACCTTTAAAATAAGAAAAAGAAAGGGCCTAGACTATCTTCTAAATATTTTGAGGGAGTTTGGTCTGGTCAGCACATTTTATCTGTCATTAACTCAGCTTATAAACATTTTATTTATTAACACCACAGTGGATTTTTCACGTACTTAACTGCTATCACATGGTTTCTTAGATGAACTTACGTCACTGACACTGGCTTTCTGAACTGTTGGGAAAAAAAATTGCCTTTACATTTCTCCTGTACAAGAAGGACAGGTTGCACCCAAACTGGGCGGACACAAATATCCCTGCAGGAACATTTGCTAGTGGCATTTGGGAGGGTTTAACTATTGTGGAAGTGCGGATGATAGCCATAGCAGGAGGTTAGTATGTGCAGTGACTGAGGACAAGTTAAAGGATAAGTCAAATAACTCTAACAGGAAGAGTAGGCAGTTCCAAGTTAATGAATATTGTGAGGCCAGTTGTCTGATTTTTATTTGTTTCAATGTGAGGAGTGTAATGGTTAAAGCAGATCAGTACAGCCTGGATTAGTACATGAAGCTACAAATATGAGGTCATTGAATCCCTTCAGTGTGGAAACAGGGCCTTCAGCCCAACAAGTCCACACTGACCCTCACAGCATCCCACCCCCCATAACCCACCTAATCTACACACCCCTGAACACTACGGGCAATTTAGCATGGACAATCCACCTAACCTGCACATCTTTGGACCGTGTGAGGAAACCGGAGCACCCGAAGGAAACCCATGCAGATATGGGGAGAATGTGTAAATTCCACACACACAGTCGCCTGAGGGTGGAATTCATATGGAGTAATGTGAAGCATTTTGGTGCAAGGGCCAATGAAAGACCAGACAACATGGAAGGTACAAATCTAAAGGGATAACATGGGGTGAAGCTGGATGAACACAGCAGGCCAAGCGGCATCAGAGGAGCAGGAAAGCTTGACATTTCGGGTTGAGACCCTTCTTCTTTCTGAAGAAAGATCTCGACCCGAAACTTCAAACTTTCCTGCTCCTCTGATGCTGCTTGGCCTGCTGTGTTCATCCAGCTTCACACCATGTTATCGCTGATTTTCCAGCACCGGCAGTTCCTACTATCTCCATAACAAATCTAAAGGGATGCAGGAGTAGTGGGACCTGGATGTATATGTGCACAAATCATTGAAGATTGCAGAACAAGTGGAGAAATCAGTAAGTAAAGTTTACAGTGTCCTCACAATGGGGTGCAACAACAAGGAGGTGATATTGAACTTAAATAAGACACCTGATAGACATCAGCTGGCTTGTAGTGTACAGTTCTGTGTACTATATTATTGGAAGGCAGTGACTACACTAGATAGTGTACAGAAGTGATTTGTAAGAATGGTTTCAGGGTTGAGGAACTTCAGTTAAGAGGAAAGATTGGAGAAGTTGGAATCGCTCTGCTCTGAGAGAAGAAGGCTGAGAACAGGTCTGATAGAAGAATTTCAAAATCAAGGGTGGGTTGATTGGAATAGATTGGGTGAACCCATCACCACTGATAAAAGGAACAAGAATGAGAGGGCACAGATTAAGTGATTTACAAAACAATCAAACGTGATATGCCTAGATGTCTAGTGGAGGCAGTTTCAATGGAAACATTCAAAGGTGTTGAATAAGTATTTGGAGATAAATGATGTGTAAGGTCATGGGTTTAAGGCACTAATTCATGATGCTCATTTAAAGAGCAGACACTATGGGCTAAATGAGATAATGGGAACTGCAGATACTGAAGAATCCGAGATAACAAAGTGTGGAGCTGGATGAACACAGCAGGCCAAGCAGCATCTCAGGAGCTCAAAAGCTAACGTTTTGGGCCTAGACCCTTCATCAGAAAAGGGTCTGATGAAGGACCTAGACCTGAAACGTCAGCTTTTGTGCTCCTAAGATGATTCTTGGCCTGCTGTGTTCATCCAGCTCCACACTTTGTTATCTATGATGGGCTAAATGACCTATTTCTGCACTGTAATGCTTCTGGGATGTTGAATCTGATCCAGACTTTGTAAAATGTGTCTGCACACCAGAGTATTTGAATGTTGGTCACTAAGCTTTATCATAGCAACATCTCCTTCTTTCCAAATTGCAAAAAAACTCAAACAATGGAGGATGTTCTACTGTCTCTAATGTTACTCCCAATGTATTCATTTTGATTGATGGTAAAATATGAGTTTCCTTCTGTGTTGAAACTATAAAAATGCACTCTTCTAAACCTATCATTATTTTACAATGATGGTATGAATTGAGTGAGTGAAAAGTTTAGTTCAGTCAGCAGCCACAATCTGGGCAATGACTAGAGCCTCACATTTTATTATCTTACAAAGTTAATCAACAGGTTTGTATGCCCAGGCTGTAATCTAACCAAAGAGAATAAGTTGATGTGATCAACAAAGAAGAAAAAAGTGAAAGTTGTTTACTAAACTATAAGATTAGATTGGATTACAATTCTGAATCCCTTTGTTGGTACCTATTTTTAACACAATACTATTTGCACTAAAACTGCTTTTATCAAACAACATCTACCTGTTTCTTCCTGACTTGGCTAAGCAATAGTTTGTTCAAAACTAGATTTCTTACTTCTAGGATTACCTGAAAGAAGATTAATATATTCCTGTTCTTAGTGGACTAAGTTCCTTTCTTTCTTCTCTAACTTTTGATTTGTAGTTTATGGACCAAATTCATGACCACATAACCATTGCACAAGGCTGATTGAACTAGAAAGGAATACATAGGGCAGAATTTTGCCCTCCTTAGAGAGTGGTGAGGAAGGATTCATTTTCACTCAAAAGCCAACTCACCCCACTAATTTCCCTTATCCCCTTTAACTTTTCCCCTGCAGACTGTTGGCACCGGAATAAAACTGAACCCTCACAGCATTTCTTCAATGGCTAAGAATACTCACTGGGGATGTTAGCCATGCCCCCCAGCAGCAATTGAAGCCCTTTAGTGGTCAACTAAAGAATACTTAAGAGCCTCAACGGAACATTTTCCCGACTTTGTAAAATGCTCCATCTAGTTGCTGAGATAACAAGGTGTGGAGCTGAATGAACACAGCAGAACAAGCAGCATCAGAGGAGCAAGAAGGCTGATATTTCAGGCCTAGACACTTCTTCAGAAAGGACTTAAATTAAATAAAGAGACTGCAGAAACTAAGCTTCTACTATTTAAGAGATTTTTCAGAGGAAATTTAATCAAAGTGTTCAAACTTAATAAAGCATTTCAACACAGTCATTAGGGAGAAAATCTTTTGACTGGCAGAAGGTTTGGTCATAAGAGGAGACAGATATCATGTAACTGATAGAAAGACCAAGGGAGGAGATTAGTTTGTTTTATACAGTAAATGGTTATGAGCCTGAATGCTCCAAAAATGACAATGGAATCCAATTTAACAAGAAATTTCAATCAGTCCATCAATAGAGTCTTACCGTCATACAGCACAGAAACAAACTCTGTCAACCAAATAGTCCATGCCAAACATAATCCCAAACTGAATTAGTCTCACCTGCTTGGTCCTGGCCCATATCTCTCTAACCATTTCCTATTCATTATATCATTAAACATTTCAGAAGAGAACTCGACAAATATTTGAAAGGAAAAGATGGGTGTAGATGTGAGAGTAGGAATGGGGGACAACTCTTTCAAAGGACCAGTACAACACGAAAAGTTAACTGCCTTCCTTGTGTGCTGCAACATTCTGGGATGGTTTATGACAATGTTGCTGATTGATTTAAAGATGTGTTACTGCTACAAAGGCTAGTTTAATATCTATCATTAAACTTTCAATGGATTCTGGAATTTCCAAAATCTAGAAATTCTAGAACATCCAGTTGCTGTTCTCTAACACGATCATCCCTCAATGAATTTGCAGCTTTGTGTAATATAAACAATGGCTACGTTTTTTAAAGAAGTTTAAATATTTGATAATAGAGAAGGAGAAATGACTTGGCCTTTATTCAAACTTGCAACAAACATTTGTTCCAAAAGCTTTTTAATGCTGCCATCTTGTGGCTGTACAAATCTTTACTACTGGTACAGGATTTGGACCAGCATGTTTTGCAAAACACTTAAGGACATGGGAACTCAGGAGCACAAAAGCTGTACTCCTGAGATGCTGCTGGGCCTGCTGTGTTCATCCAGCCTAACATTTTATTATCTTGGACTCTCCAGCATCTGCAGTTCCCATTATCACAGGACATGGGAACTGGTGTTTCTTCACCAATCCCAAAATCCAGAGTCGTAATGGCACGGTGGCTCAGTGGTTAGCACTGCAGCCTCACAGCGCCAGAGACCCGGGTTCAATTCCAGCCTCGAGCGACTGTCTATGTGGAGTTTGTACATTCTCCCCGTGTCTGTGTGGGTTTCCTCCGGGTGCTCCGGTTTCCTCCCACAGTCCAAAGATGTGCAGGTTAGGTGGATTGGCCATGCTAAATTGCCCATAGTGTTCAGGGGTATGTGGGGTGTAGGTCTGGGTGGGATTCTTCAAGGGGCAGTGTGGACTTGTTGGGTCGAAGGACCTGTTTCCACACTGTAGGGAATCTAAAAAAACTCATAAGTCATAAAGTCGTACAACATGGAAACAAACTCTTTGGTCCAACCAGTCCATGCTGAATATAATCCCAAAGTAAACTAGCCCCACCTGCCTGCAATGCAATCATACAGTTATATAGCACAGAAACAAACTCTGTCATCCAAATAGTCCATGCCAAAGATAATCCCAAACTGAATTAAGTCTCACCTGCTTGGTCCTGGCCCATATCTCTCTAAACATTTCCTGTTCACTACATCATTAATCGTGTCAAAAGGAAACTTGACAAATATTTGAAAGGAAAAGGTAGGTGTAGATGTGAGAGTAGGAATGGGGAACAACTCTTTCAAAGGACCAGTGCAACATGAAAAGTTAACTGCCTTCCTTGTGTGCTGTAACATTCCATGGTGGTTCTTTGACAATGTTGCCGATTGATTTAAAGATGTGTTACTGCTACAAAGGCTAGTTTAATATCTATCCATAAACTTACAATGGATTCTAAAATTCCCTCTGTAACACCATCAAAGGTACATGGCCTTCAGAAGGACAGTGACGGAACACATCTTCATAGAAGACCATAGAATCTCTATAGTGTGGAAATAGGCCCTTCAGCCCAGCAAGTCCACACCGATCCTTGGAACATCCCGCCCAGATCAATATATCCCACCTATTGTACACATCCCTGAACACTACAGGTAATTTAGCATGACAATCCAGCTAGCCTGCACATCTTTGGACTGTGGGAGGAAACTGGAACACCCAGAGGAAACCCACACAGACACAGGGAGAATGTGCAAATTGCATACAAACAGTTACCCGAGGCTGGAATCGAACCCAGGTCCCTGGTGCTGTGAGGCTGCAGTGCTAACCACTGAGCCACCATGTTGCCCTATTCTTCTCAGGACCTCTAGAGGTGCGATGTATGAGGGAGAAGTTGCCATCTTCATTGCTCTATTTTAAAAGTATGATGCCCTGGCACCAAAGCATTCCTACAAACACGGTGAAATGTTTGCTCAGGTGAGACTTCAGAGACACAGTGGGGCAGAGAACTGCAAGCGAACGTGTGAGAATTCAGAGAAATAGTCAGAGATGACTGTAGCTGGTCTGTGAGTTCAGAGCCTGCGTTCGTCACAGGGAGTCAGACTGATTGACTATTTCCAACTTTCTGAGGCAAACTAGTGAACTTTCATGAGGGCAAATAGATCATTCATTAAGATAAAAAGAATACAAGTACAGGCATGACTTGAGACATGAATAGAAATTTAATCAGAAAAATAATTACCTAATTACATATTGTAGAGATGGTAGGCCAGGTGATATGTAACTACTGCTGAATATGGGAGTTTGTGGACATCATTGTAATTCAAGGCAAACAGATCTGCTGAAAGGGTCTGAAGCTGTGCTCACCAGCTCAGTCAATGAGATACTGATATTTGCATCCAGGGACTGGTCACACCCCAAACGCTACATTCATAGAATCCCTGCAACACGGATAGAGTTATGCCTTCGGCCCTTCTAGTCTGCACCAACCTTACAAAGAGCATCACATCCTATCCCCATAATCTCGCATCTTCCATGGCTAACCCACCTTGGCTCACACCCTTAGACATCACTGTGCAATTTAGCATGGGCAATTCACCTAAACTGCACACCATTGGGTCATCTTGTTTGGTCCATGGGCAGACAGGATGGTATGACTGTGAGTGAGGCTGGTACGTTGTTCAATAAAGTAGAAAAGGCGGGGGGGCTCCTTAGTTTTTGCAATTGCCCAACAGATTCTGGGATCTTGCAGTGGGGTAAGTGAACTGGCCATGTCACTGTGGTGCACAGAGCCATTCAGATGAGAGAGTGGTGGGGAATTAACAGAAAATTAATGGTAAGGGCTGTTATAGTTAGAGGATGACAGTTCTTTAGCCAAGACTAGGTGTCTAGAAGGGTCTGTTGCCTGCCTAGTCCTAAATGTTAGCACATTTGCTTTATACTGAAGAAGAACTTGCAGTAGGAGAGTGAGGATCAGGTTGGCATGATCAATGTAGTTACCAATAATATAAATATGGCTAACAAAGAGTATGCTTGCAGAACTTGGGAAACAAGGGGTGGCATTAGAAGTCTGAAGCTCAAAGGTATTTGGATGTTTACCACAGCCATGAGTAAATTGGTTTGTGGTAAATGAGATCAGAGATTCAAATACTAGGCTTAAAGTTGGATGTTCAAGAAATGGGTTTCGTATCATGGGGGATTGGCACCAGGAGTGGGGCAAATGGAATATGTTCCATTGGGACAATCTATGTTTGAACTTCATCACTGCTGTGACCAGTGTTATGGTGAGGCAAATAATCGGTGCAGTGAAGAGGATTTTAAACTATGTGTGAACAATGATCGATTGAAAGAAGATGTGATTAAATATAAAGGATAAGGCAAGAGATCCAGTTAGCAATAGAGGATATGATAATTAAAGCATGGCAACAGTAGTCCAGGAGACAACAAAATTGTAAAAAGACAGAACCTGAAGGCTCATCCTATGCTATGAACATGTGTCATTTGTTAAAAAAAACAGATGAATTGTCAACTCAATAGGAATTTACATGTATGGTCTAATAGCCATTATAGAAACAGACTGTAAGTTGATAAAGCCTGGGACCAGAGTATTAAAGGGAATGGGACAGAAAACTAGGAAATGTTCTGTTAATGAAGAATAACATTTATACTTAACGGAGAGTTGGTCTTCATTGTAAAGATGAAAATGTGGAATTAGTTTAGATAAACATAAGGAATGGCGAAAGAAAGAAGTCAGTCATGAAAGTAGCTTATAGAGCCCCTAATAATACCTGCCATGTAGGATCGGCTATACAGGAAGAAATGATAGGGGCTTGTGAGAAAGATATGGCAATAATTGTGTATAATTTTAATCTACATATAGATTGCAGGAATCACATTGGCAAAATCAGTGTGGCAGATGAAATCATAGAATGTACATAAAACAGTCTACATTCTAGACCCACGTAAAAGGAAAGTAGTGGTGTGACAGAAGATTGGAAATAAAAACTAGAAAATGCTGGAGAAACTCAGCAAGTCTGGCAACATCAGCAGAGAGAGAAACAGAAGTTTCAAGTTCAACATGATTCCATTTTGGAACTCAATTCTTGAGCCAACCAGGGAGCAGAATGTACTGGGTCTGGCAATGTGCAGTAGGTCAGGATTAATTGATGACCTCATGGTACAGGGTTGTTGAGGTAACAGGGATTAAAATAGGATGACAATTTGCTTTCTTTTTGATAGAGAGCAGAATGGGTTTAAAACTATTGTTTCAAACTTAAATGAGGACAATTATGACAATGTAAAGATAGGGTTAAATTGACTCATGATTAACAAGGCAGTCAAAGGGTGTCAAGGGTAGGTAGGCTAACGGAATTGATGCTACAATCACATTAGCAATGATATTATTGAATGGCAAAGTACTTGCTATGGGCATAATGACATACTCTTGCTCATGCTTCACATTTTTGTACATTTCAGGAATGTCTCATTGCCAGGTTTCCTATGGCCTTTCTCAGTGTACGGAGAATTTGTGGGGGTTAAGGACATTGGAGGGGTGTAGATGCAGGATGAGGCTGGTAGTCAGTATATGTAAGCCAATGGGATTTGGGAATTTGAGTTAAAGCACAGAGATCAAGAGTAAGTTGGTAGTAGGGATTCAAGAATGAAATACTCGGCATCAAAATAAGGGTTTGGAAGGTTTGTGGATGTGGAGGAAGGTGGGGGCTGGGAGAATAGGAAGGCAGGTCAAATGGGGACTGTCGGTTAAGCAGGTATTGAGATAAGTGATTTGTGCAAGGTGCACAATCTTCAAGGTGGTATCACTGTCAGCTTAGAAGAGTAAGCTTCCCAATGTACATTACAGATATATTGCAAAGTTTTAAGCCCCTTGACCAAGTCAACAGTGCTGTATAACTAGGCTTAGCAGAGAAGGTGTAACTGAAAAGTTAATTTCATTGTTGACAAAATGCTGTAAGCTATGAATTATATATGGAATGCTTTAAACCAGATAAGCTATTAACCATAAATAAAACACAACTCAAACAGCAAAATTACTTATTTACAACATCACTTCACTATTAAGCTCATTTACAGTTTCTGGTATTTTCCCAGTAATTGGGAATTTTTAATAATTAATCAAAGTGTTTCAATATCCTATCAACTGTACCAGTAATAAATATAAGTAATAGGTCTGTGTATAACATGAATATTTACAGACAAGAAATTACCACTTAAAGAGGCATTACTATCAACAAATTTACAATTTGAAGGCACATTGACTGGTCTATTGCAAGAGTGAATCTGCGCTTACCTTATTGTTAAAGTCCCGATGTAATGATATCAGTAATGTGGTCACACTTTGAGAAAATAGAAGACATAAAAAAAATTCAACAACATATAATGTGGGGAAGAAAGTAGTTATCTGCTTTGGAAGGAAAATAGAAAAGCCTATGTGGCAATGCTGGCATTCAAAAGGACATGAGTATTCTTGTACCCAAATCACGGAAAGTTGTAGGTACAGTGAACAATTAGGAAGACAAATGACTTTTCTTGCAAAGGGATTGGCGCATAGGAGTGAGTACTTCTCTTGGAATTTTAAGCCCACTGGACAAATAGCTTTGGTTATGGTAAGAAATTGCAGAAGAAATAAGTCCATTGTAGAAGTAGCTTGTAGGTCCCCTAATAGTAACTGCAATGTCGGATGGGATATACAGGAATGAACATACAAGAATTTATACAGGAAGATATGATAATAATTGTTTGTAATTTTAATCTACATATAGATTGCATGAATCATATGGCAAAATCAGCATGGCAGATGAGTTCATTGAATACAAATGAGACTGTTAGAGCAATGTTTTTGAGCCAAATAAAAGCAAGAAGCTGTTGTTACAGGGGATTGGAAATAAAAACAGAAAGTACTAAAGAAACTCAGCAGGCTTGGTAGCATTTGTGGAGAGAGAAGGAGAGGCTTCAAGTCCAATATGATTCTTCTTTGAAACTCAATTCTATAGCCAACCTGAGAGCAGAATGTAGTGGGTCTGGTAATGTGCAATTCTGGACTGATTCCTGGAATTGGGATAATTTTATGAGGGGAGATTGTATAGGTTAGGTCAATATTCCATCGAATTTAGAACAATGCGAGGTGCTTTGTTTCTGAATCACTTAAGGGACTAGGAAGGGTAGTTACTTTCCATATTGATGCTCCGATGGGCTTACCTATTATACGCTGGTCAATTAAGAGATTGCAGTTGAAGAAATAATTTGAAAGTGGCATTCTCAATGGTGGAACTTGTATCTGAGCTTTACCTTTCACATCTCAGTGTGCTACAGACTTTCTAAACAATCCCATAACATTTGTGAGATAGTAGGAACTGCTAATGCTGGAGAATCTGAGATAACAAGGTGCAGAGCTGGATGAACACAGCAGGCCAAGCAGCTGCTCTTCTGATGCTGCTTGGCCTGCTGTGTTCATCCAGCTCTACACCTTCTTATCCCATAACATTTGTAAATTTTACACAGCAGTATCATTAGCTGTGACAGATGATAAATCCCATTAAAACTAAACGCAGTTCCTTTCAGAGAATTTATAGTCTTTAATTGGTTATCAAGTTGGTTGTATAAATGTCTAACTGTAGCTATTGGCAGCTCTGTTCTCTTTCTCTTCAAGTGTTAAAGATTAAAACTCAAATTCCACCTTCCATATACATGTTAGTGTCTTCATTTTGTTTGGGACTTGTAAGCCTCTAGCTTTATGATCTCTCAGCCATTGTCCTTCTCTGTCTGAAGTATGGGAGATTGGTGGTATTCAAAGAATCCCTACAGTGAGGAAGCAGATCTTTCATCTCATTGAGTCCACACTGGCCCTTTGTATAGCATCCCACCCAGACCCACACCTGTACCGTATCCCTGCATTTTCCATGGCTAATCCACTTAGCCTGCACATCTCTGTACTGTGGGAGGAAACGGCAACACCCAGAGGAAATCCATGCAGACACGGGGAGAATGTGCAAGCTCCACTCAGAAAGTCTCCCGATTGTAGAATCGAACATGGATCCCTGGTGCTGTGAGGCAGCTGTGCTAAACACTGAGACACTGTGCCATATTCTTTTACAGAAAATTCTTGCAGGGTTCAAGATCTTGCCTCTGACTTGAGACTCTGGGCATCCAGAAATACAGTCTTACAGTAATAGCCAGGTCATTTAAGGCTGAGTTGGAGTGGAATTTGAGGGATGTGTGGTTTAAGTGGTTTGGCCATGGTAAAAACCCCATATGGGGTTGTGGAAATGGGATGGGGTTTGGGTCTGGGTAGAATGTGCTTTAGAGGGTTGATGCAGACTGGAGGGACTGAATGGTCTCTTTCTGCACTGTAGAGAGAGAGAACAGTGGAGATCTTCACGTTTGGGAGACATAAAAATTCAGAAGTGTGGCATTACGGGGAAATAGCCTCAAGGAGAGGTGGGATTGAACAGGAGGGGCAGCATTTGAAAATATTCAACAATGACAATGCAGAGAAAACAGAAACTCATCAAGTGGGACTGCTAGTCAGTGGGGCATGAGTGATGAACTTCACAGGAAAGGATAAGTGAGTATTGCTACTGTCGGAGCAAATTACTGCAGATGCTGGAATCTGTACTATTCTGGAGATCACAGTGGGTCAGGCAACATACATGGAGAGAGAGTAAGCTAATGTTTTGAGTCACGATAACTCTTCATTAGAACTGAAATGAAGTGCGGAGGGGGCAGCATTTAAGCTCTGGTTGGTTGGTGGGATAGGTAGACAGGTGTTGACCTTGGGGAGAAAAGATGTTGATTGTTCAGGTTAAATGACTGGAATCTAATCACTAAATCTGAAATATTGACATATTTTCCCCACCAGCATTCTGTATCCCACCAGCGCTCCCACAACTCTCACATAAATGCTTCCCCCTCAACACTTCATTTCAGCTCTGATGAAGAGCTAGCTAGACTCAAAACGTTAGCTTACTCTCTCTCCATGTTTGCTGCCTGACGCACTGTGATCTCCAGCATTTGATTTTGAAAATATTTCTACTGTTCTAGAGTTTAAGGTAACAATTCCTCTTTAGATTAAAACTGTTTAAAATATGGCCCTTGGAATATAACTAATTTTCCTTAAAGTAGTGGAAGTAAACATAAAAAAACTAGTTTAAGGGTGCTTCATGGCAAGGCAGCTCGGCTTGGTGGAATGCTCCTCCTATGCTGGAACATCAGGGGCAATTCCAGTTACGGGGTGTCTACATGTTCAGGAATTGTGTCTGCTACAGCTATTGAAAATCTGCAGATTGGGTATGGAGCAGCAATTGGAATCACTATGGAAGATTCACAGGGCTGAGATCTTTGAGGGTGGCTGATAGAAAGACAAGGGTAAGGGAAACAAAGATATTAATGAAAGGTGGAAAATTGGAAAGCAAAAGTGTAAGGCAGAAGAAACAAGAATTGCCTCAAATTGGCCCAGAATATAAAACAAATGTGTCAGACAGGGCATAAAAGCCAATTCCAAAGGTAATGAATGTACATCTGAATCTGAATGCATTCGCAATAAGATGGAAGAAGTAACAGTGATTACAGCTATTTTAAGGGTCTCCCACATCCACATCAGGTATTTTGTTCATTGGCACCCAACTCTATAAATTACCTTATACTTTCAAAGTAGTATTACAAGTTCTTCCCATTGGCCTTTCTCTAAATATGAGGACACAGTATGTAACTGTCCTAATATTTCTATGTTAACTATTTGATGTTACAGGATATTTGTCTTTGGGAAAGTTTACATCTCCTTCAACTCCATTTTATTATCTCTGTCATCTTCCACCACACTTACCACAATTGTTCCTCTTTATTCACTTCCTGACACTGATATCTTTCCACATCTCAATGTGACATAAGTGGCTCTTCATCCTATGATAAGGAATATGTATCAGACAAATCACTTCACCGACTCTCCTAACTACTTTGTATGGACCATTGAATTTCACTTTCAGAGATTCACCTTATCAGAGTCACTGGACTTGAAACATTAACTCTGCTTTCTTTCCAGAGACACTGACAGACATGCTGAGATTCTACAACATTTTCTTGTTTTGCTACTGATTTCAAGCATCTGGAGATCTTTGTTTTATTTTCTTAACTTTTCCACTACTACCTGGCCTGTAATTGTCATAAAATAAATAGATTCTGGAACTTGGGTTGTCATATTTATAAGAGTAAAGATAGACTTACATTCTGCTTTTAACTCTGGTAATGGTGTTATACAATCAACAGAATGGCTCTTCAAAAATTGATATAGGCATCACTGGTGCTGGTCAATTACATGTTGAAGTTTTCCTACCACCGGACATGTGCGACCGCATATTACAGAACTGTACTACATCTTCAAAAAGTCCCAGGCAAGTAAATTTGTCTATTTATTGATATTTGTGATTTCCATAATCCTATATATCCTGCCATAGAAATGTCCTGTGTTACCCACAGCATGTTATTTTGTCTTTACACTATTTGATAACAACTGTTTATTTTTGAGTGCAAATCCTTGAAGGTATCTCTAATTTTGTCATCAGAACTCCTTTATTAATAGTACTCTGGAATTTTTTCAGCCTCACTTGCTGATGCATTTAACTCCAAATTTGATTCCTGAGTCGCAATAAATGATGTTATCCCAAACATGTTTTGAATAATCCTCATTCTTAAATGGTTACAGTCACGTCTGTTTGTGGTGTCATGTTGATTTCTGCTGATGGGCTTTGTTTAGCCATTGCATTGGTTATTACACACAGTGAAAAAAAAATCTAGAGCTTTTTCTTCCAGTTGTTTCATTTCTTTAAACTAAATGGGACTTTTTATGATTATAGTCTAAACTAAAACTTTCACTCCTATCAACTTATTGCCCAGAGGTAAATCGACTCCATCTACTGGCAGTTTCCTAATGTCTGTGACTACCACCAATCCAGAACATAAGTCACACTCTACTTTAACTTAGCACATTGGAATTGGAATAGACTCTCCATCTACCCCATTATTAATCATCTTGAGTGACTTTGAACTCTCAGGGGGTTGAGGGAGAGGGTGTGGTGGTTTTTAGGGAGGAGGAGGAGAAATTAAATCCCTCTCCAGCAAAAGATTTTAGGTAACGCATGTATCTCCTACTATAGATAATAAGGTGAAGAGCTGGATGAACACAGCAGGCCAAGCAGCATCAGAAGAGCAGGAAGGCTGATGTTTTGGGCCTAGGCACTTCTTCAGTTCCTACTATCTCCTACTATAGTCATGACTTGGCAGCATCATTTGAAGAAAAAGGAATTATCTTCTTTCCAAATGAGGTCATTTCTATCTCTCACCTACGGTATACACTTCCACTGCACTCACAGCAGTATGCACCACTGGCAACATGTCAACACAACTCACAATAGTTTACAAAAGTACAGCAATTCCTTCCACAGTCTATTGATTTAAACCAGCCCTTTTCCTACTGCAGTCCACAAGCAAAAGTAAAGAAATCATATAAAGATGTAGTCTTTACACTTGCCATAGGGGTAATGCAGATAAGGCTCACCAGACTGACTCCTGGGATGGCATGTTTGTCAAATTAGGAAAGGTCGGATTATCTGGGCTTGTATTTACTGGAGTTTAAAAAAAAGAAAAGAGAACTCATGGAAATATATAAAATTCTGACAGGTTTGGTCAGACTGGATATTGGGATGCGATAATGGGAACTGTAGATGCTGGAGAATCCAAGATAACAAAGTGTGGAGCTGGATGAACACAGCAGGCCAAGCAGCATCTCAGGAGCACAAAAGCTGACGTTTCAGGCCTAGACCCTTAATCAGGAAAAACTCAGCAATTTTTGGTGGGGAGGTAGCGAGGTTTTCCATTTCCTCGTAGAAGAGACCGACTAGAGGTTTCCTTTCTTTCACATTTTCTGGATGTTGGGATGATGTTTTCCCTGGCGGAGAGATCCAGATGAAAAGGCCTGAGTCTCTGGATAGGTCATTTTGAACTGAGAGAGAAGAAATTCCTTCACATCTTCACTGGTCAACTTATTGAATTATCTATCACAGAAAGCTGCGGACTTAAAATCATTGAATATATTTCAGAGAGAAATGGATAGATTTGTAGAAGTTAAAGGTTTCAAGACGTATGGGGTGAGAATATGAATATGACATTGAGATAAATGGCCAGCTGTTTACTATATTGAATATCCAAACAGACTTGGTGGATGAATGACATGCCTTTTATTTCTATTTTCTCTGTTTCTAGTCTCATATTCACCCTTGTGAGAATGGGGCCTCCATTTTAGAGTCTTATCTGAAAGAGGCTGACTCCAATAATGCAGTCCCTCAGAACCGAAATGGAAAGTCAGCCTGCATGGCTTACTCAAGCCTCCAAAATGGTACTAAACTCTCAGCTGTCCATTGCAGAGGTGAGAACAGTAAATTATCAGTTCAAGGGGGCATGGAAATTAGGGAAGTATCAAACTGGTAACTATTTCTACAAGTGACGCATATGTATCCCAACAACAAGCTCCACCCTAAATATGAGCCAATAATTTAACTTGATTTCATTTGAATTTTTACGACAAATAACTACGTCATAACAGCAATTAATTAGCAGTTTGCATTAGATTAAAAAAATGTTCTACAGAGTTATGAATCCTGAAGAAATACAGTCGTATATCTGTTTCAATATTCAGACAGTTTTATGGATAATGATGTATATGTCAACTTAGCTGTGAAAGGAGAATGTTGATGGGTGGCAGGCCAACCTATAACTGAGGATCCGCGAGTAATGATTATACAGTGTAGCAACTCAAACAGGAAACTAGAGGTAGAAGTGCTCTTATGGTACTGCCAATGATGGAGTCAGGATGACTCATTATTTGACTGGCCACTGTTCGCCACAAAGCTAAACATCTAAATAGCGATTCTGTCATCATTTTTGCTACTTAATATTGCACTTTCCCTTGGCTTCCCCTGTATTGGTAGGCGTAGAGCATTCTCACCTGTGCAGTACGTTATTTTAGTGCCATGTCTCAGCTTGGATGCCAGTGACAAGTCTAGCTTTAGTATCTCATCCCTGGTTTGCCTTGAGCAGATGATAAGCCACTTTCCTGAATGGTTGATATCTTTGTGATGAAGGTGGTCTCACAGTGGAATGGCAGAGGGATCTCCAGGCTAATTATCCACATTACCTACACAACTGCTACTGCAATAGCAACTGCCACCCCAGTCTTCCCACGCTTCTTTGTTTATTCACTCATGGGACGTGGACAATGCTGGCTGGCCAGAATTTATTGTCTATCCTTGTTGCTCTTGAGAAGGTGATGCATCGCTTTCTTGAACCGCTGCAAGAGGTTGACCCACAATGTTCTTAGGGATGGAGTTCCAAGATTTTGAGCCACTGACACCAAGAATATATTTCCAAGTCAGGATAGTGACTGGCTTGGAGGTAACTTGCAGAGGGTGTTGGTCCCACATGCCTGCTGCCCTTATCCTACCTGATGGAAGTGGTCTTGGGTTTGGAGGGTGCTGTCTGACGAACTTCGGTGAACATCTGAAGTGTGTTGCATAGATAACAGACACTGTTACCACTGAGCATTGGTGGTGGAGAGGATGAGTGATTGTGGATGTAGAGCAAATCACGTGGGCTGCTTTGCCCTGGATGTTCTCAAGTTTCTTGAGTGTTGTTGGAGTTCTACCCATCCAGGCAAGTGGGGAGTATTCCATCACACTCCTGACTTGTGCCTTGTCGCGGGTGGGCAAGCTTTGGGGATTCAGGAGGTGAGTCACTCATTGCTGCATTCTAAGCCTCTGACCTGCTCTGTGGCCATTGTGTTTATGTGGTGAGTTCAGTTAAGCTTCTGGACAATGATAATCCCCAGGATGTTGATAGTTTCAGTGACGGTAACACTATTGAATGTCAAGGGGCAGTGGTTAGATTGTCTTGTATTGGAGATTGTCATTGCCAGATATTTGTGTGGCACAAATGTGACTTGCCACTTCTCAGCTCAAGCTTAGGTACTGCCTGGTTTTGTTGTGTCTGAACATAGATGTTCAGATGCAACAACAATATCTCAGGAGTCACAAATGGCACTGAGCATTGTGCAATCACACTCGGTTGAATGCAGCCTTGATGTCAAGGGCTGTCACTCTCACCTCACCTGTGGAATTCAGCTCTTTTGTCAATGTTTGAATCAAGGCTGTAATGTGGTCAAGACCTGATAGGTCCTATGGAGCCCAAAACGGGCATCACTTATTGCTGAGCATTTTCTACTGACACTAATGTTGATGACACCTTCCATCACTTCACTGATAGTCGAGAGCAGACCGATGGGGCACGGGTTGGCTCAGTTAGTTTTTTTTCTGCTTGTTGTGTACAGGACATAGCTGGGCAACTTTCCACATTAGAGAAAACAAGGTGTAGAGCTGGATGAACACAGCAGGCCAAGCAGCATCAGAGAAGCAGGATGGCTGACGTTTCGGCCTAGGCCCTGCTTCAGGAATGGGGGAGGGGAAGTGGGTTCTGAAATAAATAGGGAGAGGGAGAGAGGGAGGTGGATAGAAGATGGATAGAGGAGAAGATAGGTGGAGAGGAGACAGACAGGTCAAAGAGGCAGGGATGGAGCCAGTAAAGGTGAGTGTAGGTGGGGAGATAAGGAGGAGATAGGCCAGTCCGGGGAGGACGAACAGGTCAAGCAGGCAGGATGAGGTTAGTAGGCAGGAGATGGGGGTGGGGCTTTGAGGTGGGAGGAGGGGATAGGTGGGAGGAAGAACAGGTTAGGGAGGCTGGGACAAGCTAGGCTGGTTTTAGGATGCGATAGGGGGAGGAGAGATTTTGAAGCTTGTGAAGTCCACATTGATACCATTGGGCTGCAGGGTTCCCAAGCGAAATATGAGTTGCTGTTCCTGCAACCTTCGCATAGCATCGTTGTGGCACTGCAGGAGGTCCAGGATGGAAATGTCGTCTGAGGAATGGGAGAGGGAGTTGAAATGGTTTGTGACTGGGAGGTGATGTTGTTTAGTGCGAACTGAGCGTCGGCACCCCCTCCCCACAGTAACAACCAAAACAGAATCCCCCTCGTCCTCACGTACCACCCCACCAACCTCCAGATCCAACACATCATCCTCTGACACTTCTGCAATCTGCACTCCGACCCTGCCACAAAAGACATTTTCCCTCCCGGCCCTTATCTGCTTTCTGGAGGGACCACTCTCTCTGTGACTCCCTTGTTTGCTCCACACTCCCCTCCAGCCCCACAACACCTGGGACTTTTCCCTGCAACCGCAGGGGGAGTTATACCTGCCCCCACACCTCCTCCCTCACCCCCATCCCAAGCCCCAAGACGACTTCCCACATCAAGCAGATGTTCACCTACATATCTGTTAACGTGATATACTGTATCTGCTGTACCCGTTGTGGCCTCCTCTACATCAGGGAAACCAAGCAGAGGCTTGGGGGCTGCTTTGCAGAACACCTACGCTTGGTTCGCAATAAACAGCTGCACCTCCCAGTCGCGAACCATTTTAACTCCCCCTCCCATTCCTCAAATGAAATGTCCATCCTAGGCCTCCTGCAGTACCACAACGATGCTACACGAAGGTTGCAGGAACAGCAACTCACATTTCGCTTGGGAACCCTGCAGCTCAATGGTATCATTGTGGGCTTCACCAGCTTCAAAATCTCCCCTCCCACTACCGCATCCCAAAACCAGCCCAGCCCATCCCCGCCTCCCTAACCTGTACTTCCTCCCACCTATCCGCTTCTCCCACCTCAAGCCCCACCCTGATCCCCTACCTACTAACCTCATCCCACCCCCTTGACCTGTATATCAAGCCTGGACTGGCCGATGTCCTCCCTACCTCTCCACCTACACTCACCTTTACTGGCTCCATCCCTGCCTCTTTGACCTGTCTGTCTGCTCTCCACCTATCTTCCCCTCTATCCATCTTCTATACGCCTCCCCCCTCTCCCTATTTATTTCAGAACTCCCTTCCCCTCCCCCATTTCTGAAGAAGGGTCTAAGCCCAAAACATCAGCTTTCCTGCTCTTCTGATGCTGCTTGGCCTGCTGTGTTCACCCAGCTCTACACCTTGTTATCTCAGATTCTCCAGCATCTGCAGTTCCTACTATCTCTGAAACAACTTTCCACATTGTAAGGTAGATGCCAGGGTTGTATGTGGACTGGGACAGCTTGGTGAGGGGAGCAGAAAGATCTGACATATGTCTTCAATATTATTGCTGGAATGTTGTCGGATCTCATAGCCTTTGCAGAGTCCAGTGTCTCCAACCATTTCTTGACATGATGCAGTGTGAATTGGCTGAAGATTGGTATCCCCTCCTCCCACCTCAAGCCGCTCCTCCATTTCCCACCTACAAACCTCATCCCACCTCCTTATGTGTCCGTCCTCCCCGGACTGACTTATCCCCTCCCCACCTCCACACCTACACTCTTCTCTCCACCTATCTTCTCCTCTATCCATCTTCGGTCCGCCTGCCCCTCTTTCTCCCTATTTATTCCAGAACCCTCTCCCCATCCCCCTCTCTGATGAAGGGTCTAGGCCTGAAATGTCAGCTTTTGTGCTCCTGAGATGCTGCTTGGCCTGCTGTGCTCATCCAGCTTCACACTTTGTTATCTTGGTATCTGTAATGTTGGGGACCACTGTGGGAAGCCAAAATGGATCATCCACTCAGCACTTCTGGCTGAAGGCTGTTGCTAATGCTTGAGCAGGTGAAGATGCCAGATGTCCTTCCCTGGACAACATTAGTGAGACTGAAGTTTCAAGTTGGGAGCAGCTGCTGAAGGACCTGTGCTAACTTACTTGAGATAAGTGATGCGTTGTGTACCACACAAATATCATGGCTGCAGAGTACAAATGGTGCAATGCGCTCCTGCTCATTAGGGGATAGAGACAATGCACATGGATCAGAGCTGAACAAATCTGCCTTCCATTATTGTACCAGAAGATGGTGGCACAATGATAAAACCACTGGATGATTAATCCCAACACCGAAGCTATTGCTTTGGGGCCACGTACTGAATTCCCATCATAGTAGCTAGTGGAATTTAAAATCACTTAATCAATAATTCTGGAATGGAAAACGTTTGAGTTATAATGACCTTGAAACTGTCATAAACTGTTGTTAAAAATGTGCCTGATTCACTAATGTCTTTCAAGGAAGGAAATCTACTCTCCTTATCTGATCTGGCCAATAGGATTCGAGGACCACAGCAATGGGACTGACTCCTAACTGCCCCCTGAAATGACCTAACTCAAGGGCAATTTGGAAAGGGTAATAAGACATTTAGGAATGACAGGAAAGTAAGAAAAGGTAGAGGAGTGGCTCTGTTATTCAATGATGGTGTTACCACAACAGAGAAGGATGACCTGAGTTCAGGGAACCAAGATACAGAAACAACTTATGTCAAGATGAGAAATCATAAAGGGAAGAAGTCACTTGTGAGAGTAGTGCACAGGCCCCTTACCATTAACCATGCAGTGTGAGGTGAAACAATGGCATTCTGGTATTCTCACTGAACTGGTAACACAGAAGCCTCGGCTGAAAGTTCTACTGATATGAGTTCAAAACACACCTTGGCAAATGGTGAAATTTGAAGTCATTAAATAACAGCGCCACTCCTCCACCTTTTCTTTCATTCCTAAACATCCTACTGCCCATCCCTAATTGCCCTTGAACTAAATGGCTTGCTTGGTCTTTTCAGAGGGCTGGTAAGAATCAGGAGGAGGAGTGGACCTGTGACGAGATCTTAAAAGTTCATAAGGGCAATTATGAAGCCATTAAGGAGAACAATGCAGTAGCAGACATTTATGAGGGTGTTACACAATGTATAAAATAGATATATTCAAATGAGCAAGAAACATTTCAAGGGACAGACCCACAACCTGTAGTTAAATAGAAATGTTACAGATAGTGTCAAACGTAAAAGTAAAAACATATAATTGCAAAAAGGCTGGTGAGAGATCAGAAGATAGAACAGAATATAAAATAAAGCTAAAAATGACCAGAACATTAGAAAGCCAGTCAGGAATATTTTAAAAAAGACATATTTTAAGAACTTTTATAAATGTTTAAAAGATAACATTAACAAAGTGAACATTTTTCCTATAGAGAGTCAGGCTGGAGAATTAATATTGGAATATAAGGAAAAGGCAAACAAATTGAACAAATTAATTGCATCAGCCTTCACTAGAAAGGATGCAAGTAACATTCAAAAGCAACAATAAAACAGGAAGTGGGGGGAAGGGCAAATCAAGGGAAAATCACAATAACCAGGAAAATAGGACTAAGTAAATTGTTGGAACTGTGAGCTGACAAGTTCCGAGGTCCTGATGCAATTCATCCTATTGTCTTAATAGAAGTGAGATAGTGGATAATTTCATTTTAGTTTTCCAGAGATTCATTGAGTCAGGAACAGCTCCATTAGATTTGAAGGAAGAAAATGTAACTCCTTTTTTTAAAAAGGGAAGGAGACAGAAATGAGGAAGCTGTAGGATAGTTATTTTTTCTGTCTTAGGGAAAGTGTTAGAAGCCACTTTTAAAGAGGCTATAGCATAACACCCAGATAAGTTCAAGGTAATTAGGCAGAGCCAACGTGGCATTGTGAAAGGGAAACAATTTCATTACAAACTATTGAAGTCCTTTGAGGAGATAGTGTGTGCTCTCATTAAAGGGGAACTGGTGGGGGGAACTGGTGGATGTACTGCATGTGGATTTCCAGAAGGCATTTGATAAGGTGCTACATCAAATGCTATTGAAAATAAAAGCTCATGGTATAAGGCTAATGTATTGGCATCAATAGAAGGTTGAATAACTAACAAGAAACAGAAATGAGGTGTAATGGGTCTTTTACAGCTTGCCAAAAGTTAAGATATGGTGTGTCATAGGAATCGGGGTTGCGACATCAACTGTTTGCAGTTTATGTAAAGGAAGTATTTATAGATTTATCAATCTCTGTTCAATTTCTACATCTTTCTCACAGCTTACCCTCACACCTAGCTTTGTGTCATTTTCAAATTTGGAGATATTACTTCTCACACACTCACATAAATCATTGATATATAGAATGATAGAGTGATCTCAAAACTCACAGCAAAACAAAGTTTCACATTTTTTCTCAATATTATCCATTATAGAGGCTCAAGTCCAGAGAAGTTATACCCTTGCCTTAAGTCTTTAGTCCTGAGTTCTGATGAAGGGTCACCGTACCCGAAATATTAACTCTGACTTTTTCGTCACGGATGCTGCCGGACCTGCTGAGCTTTTTCCAGCAATTTCTGTCTTTGTTCCTGATTTACCGCATCCACAGTTATTTCGGATTTTAATGAGTCTTTAGTCCTCTGTTTAATTGTCTTATTCCAGATACTATCCCACGGACTGTAAAGGCAGTTTGACATGCCTGTTCCATGAACTTTTCACAAGTTTGAGAACTTAAATTTTGTCAATTCTAGTAACCTGAAGATTCCTAAACAAATGCTCCTGTTTTGTTTTCAAACAACCCTTACTTAAGTTGAGGTAATTTATACCCTATTATCAGCCTGAGTCTTTTCTCCAGGAGATAAATTATTCTGGTTTCTAAACAGTGCTGCCTTCTGGGCTGAAATGGAAAACTTGCTTCTGAATTTCACTTTAAAAATATATTTTGTCCATCTTAGATTCTTCTGAGCTTCAGTAAAGCTAATGGCATTATTTTAAATGTTGACCTGTCAAAAGCACCACAGTATTTAAGTATCTTTCCTTTAACACCATAAGGACTTGCAGTCACCTGTTCTCTGATATATTCTGCTTTATGCCACTATTCCAGAGAACTAACTATATGGCAATGTTTTATTTCTAAGAGAAAACAAAGGCAATAAAGACTCATGTGTCACTATTATGAAATTAAACCTTCAAAAATATTTAAACCTATAAATAAATAAACCTATAAGTCTATTGTCTTCAACTCAGAGCCCTGCCAATCTTCCAGGTTCGAATAGAACACAGTTCTGAAATACTGAAACACTCAGACCTCCCGAATTTATGAACTCGGAGACCTGGTAGGTGATCAGATAGTGGCAAAGGTAATTTTGCACAGAAATGTACAACTATCAATAATTGTGGGAAAAGCATAGGTGGAGATGTTGTACAAGGCTATGATAATAATGCAATGTGGACATGGTGGGAGAACAGATCACAATTTAGAAAGTGTAAGACCTACCGCCTCTTACTCTTGTAACAATATCCATCACATCAATGTAATTTGTACCTAGCTGCTACAAGCCCAAAGAGGCAGTGTAGATCCCCAACAAGAAAAGCTATAGAGACAGCAAATCTACCAGATATCTCCAACAATACGATGAGCGATGGTGAAGATTCATCTTACATCACAGCCCAAGGAGAAAAAGTGTAAGGACATTAAAATTTCTTGTACTTGTACATTTTTAAAAAATGTCATTGAACACTTTCTTGTTCTAATTACAAGATATATTGGAATTGGAGTTAAAAGGTTATGCAGATGACTTTAGGTGGTCAAACAATGAAGAATTCAATCATTTTTCAAAGGCCACTCGAGGAGGTTCATTGTAACAATGAGCAATCTAAGATGTGAATGCTGGCTGGGCGGGGGGCGTCAGAGGAAGCACAGTTGAGGTGAGAGATCATAGAATGAAACAACATGGGATAAATTCCCACAATAGAATAGGTAAAGTCACTATAGTCCTACTGGACCACAGTGCTGCTCTCTCATTGGAGAGAGGTGACTGGTGGTAGTTTAACCTGAGGGTCCCATACCTCAGGTGAGGGGGGAGGTTGAGAAGGAGAGCCCTTCATGGCCTCCAAGCAGGTACAGGAATTGAACCTGGCATCACTCTGCATTATAAACAGCCAACTAAGTTAACCAACATCCTGTACAATGTAATGCAGTCGCAACTATGGAAGTAAAATTCACAGCTCCATCAAGTTCCATGATCACACTTGGACACATTTACCACCAGAGGGCAGCATTGGCACATCATGATCAGCGAACAGAGCTTGTCATGCAGAATGATCTGAAAATAGGGTGATTATGTGGCTCACTTTAGACTTTTAGTTGGAAATAAATATCACTTATGTAAAATTATTGAATTCCTGCATTTAATCAAGTTCTGTGGATTAAAAACATCTTTCTGTAATGTGCCCCTGCTCAAAGATTGTCCTTCTTTTAAAATTGTATTACACAGGAATCAAACTAAATAAATTTCAACACTGGCACTCCTGCAATCCTTCTGTATCTAATTAACGCCAACATGCCAGAAAACAGCTTAGCTTTTTAAAGGTAGATTTTAGCTTTCCTTGTTTCTAGATGAGACTACAGTAAAGGGGAAGAGATACTGGGTTATTTAAGGCATGAATTATTCTGTAATGATTCCTTGGGATATGTCAATACTTGTCATTTCCTTGAGGTGGATTGGTTAAAGAACGGTACCCTGTGTTATGGAGATAGTAGGAACTGCAGAAGCTGTAGAATCTGAGATATCAAGGCGTAGAGCTGGATGAACACAGCAGGCCAAGCAGAATCAGAGGAGCAGGAAGGCTGACGTTTCAGGCCTAGACCCTTCAGAAAAATTTTTCTGAAGAAAGATCTAAGCCTGAAACATCAGTTTTCCTGCTCCTCTGATGCTGCTTGGCCTGCTGTGTTCATCCAACTCAACATCTTGTTACCCTGTGTTATGGCTGCTTTTGTGTCAAGTAAAGTATTCTATTAACCTCCACATTTTTACTCCCGACAGAGATAAAGAAAGCAGGCATTTTGTTCGTTCATAACTTCACAATGTTCCAAAGCACCTTCTGGCTAGTGAAGAAGTTGGGAAGGGATTCATTGTTGGTACGATAGAGTCAGAGAGTAGGGACTGTACAGAAGAAAGCCATTCAGCCCATTGAATCAGTGCTGGCTGATTGTGATAGTGATGCACCTTGAGCCACGTTCCAAAGCCCCACGATTTCCTTTCCTTTTCAGTAATGATCCAATTCTCTTTTGAAAGGCAGCATTGCATTTGCTTCTAACTGCCTCTCAGGCCGTGAATTTCAGATCCCAAACTCTGGCTACATTTGAAGAATTTTCCCTCGCCCTGTCACTGCCATTTCTACCTTTAACCAGTGTCCACTGCTTCTCAGTCTCTCTCCGAATTGGAACAGCTTCCTCCCATCCATTCTTCCTGTAATTCTGAGCACTTGGATCGAATTTCTTCTCAACCCTTTCTTCTGTAAGGATAACATCAAACATAGAACATAGAACAGTAGAGTACAGTGCAGGACAGTCGGCCCACGATGTTGCGTCAACCTATTATCCTACTAAGATCAAACTACTCTGCATACCCTACATTTTACTATCCTCCAGGTGCCTATCCAAGAGTTGCTTGGAAGTCTCTAAAGTATCTGACTCCACTACCACTGCCAGCAGTGCACCCCACATGCACACCACTCTAACATTCAGGTTTCTCCAATCTGTTTATTGACTTGATGTTTCTCACCCTTTGAGCCATTGTCATTGTGCAGAGCTCACTTTGATGATGGGTATCTATTGACAGAAGTGGTAATTTCTCAGTGAAATTACATTTGTAAGATCACGTGGAACGTTGACATCTGTCTCCACAGCTGGCAATGAGATTGTTACAAATGTGGATGTCATGCACCCACTAACAGGATCAGCCTGCACTAACGAAAGCAGATGCAACCACAGTGTTCTTAGAACAACATCGACTTGAATTTCCATGTTATTTTTAATATAGTGATGCATGCATGACAAAGGAGCATTAACTTTAATACTGAAGCATGAGTGCTAACATTAGCACAGATGTCCATAAGTAATAGGAACAGAAGCAGGCCATTCAGCCCCCTTGAATCTGCTCTGCCATTTGATGAGGCTGATCTGACTGCAGGGATAGATTTTGAGGAGTATCTTACACAGGACACAAAGATGAAGGGACAGAAAGATTTAGGGAGCGAATCCCATTTTAATTAGAATCTTGACAGCTCAAAGCACTAATGATGGAGCGATTCAAATTGGGGATGTGCAAAGAAGTCAAATTTGGATGAGTTCAGATACTTTGTAACAATAAAGGACTAGCTGTGATTATAGGGATGGATTTAAGGGCGAGGATGAGAATTTTAAGATTGACTGTAATTTGACTTGCGGCTCATAAGTCTGGACACTGTTCAGGATTTCATTACTGTGGTTTCTGGCCCCAGACAAGACAGTCTGCTTTGCGTTTACATTTCCTATTTTGCTGCTATTGTCCTGCGTGTCTGGAGAAGAGACTGTGCTGTTGCTGCTGATCAAATCATCTGCTATAGCTCACTGTGTAGTGATCTCTTCTGAGTCTGAAAGCTGCAGGTTCTAAGCCATTCCCTGCAATTGAAGCACATATTCTCAATCTATACTGCCAGTATAAGCCTGATGGCATGTTGTACTGTCAGGTGCACAGTGCATTTTAGAGGCATCTTTAAACTGTGCCCCTTCTGCCCTCTCAGCTGAATACAAATGTATATTATGGGAGACCCCAGTCAATGTTTATCCCTTAAGACGGGTGAAACCGATGATTTGATTTTTAGTTTATGGCCGTATGAGATTTTGTCATGTTTCCTACATTACACTTAAAATTAAAAAGTTTTTAATCATCTGTGAAGTAACTTCAGAATGTGCTGTGATCATGAAAGGCACATAGAGCATAGAACATAGAACATAGAACATTACAATGCAGTACAGGCCCTTTGGCCCTCGATGTCACGCCGACCTGTGAAACCAATCTGAAGACCATCTAACCTACACTATTCCATTCCATGCACAGCAGCAGTACCACACACTCTTTCACCCAGTTAGATAAGTAACAAAAATAACTAGTGCTTCGTCTGAAATCATTAATCATGGCGATCGTCTGACTTGTTTATCCTGGGCACTTGCTGGTGTCATTTGTCAAACGTGGTGCCTCTCCCCCGTGCCACTTTACCTCACACCATCCACTTGGCCCGTGAAGACTTTCCTATCATAACTGCTGTAAGAGAAAGCGATTGGTACTCGGGCAGGAGCTCCCAAATCAGGCAGCACTGCCCTCTATTTGACAGGGGCCCAGTTATTTTTAACACCCCTCCCCTCCACTTGTTTGAAACCACAGCAGAGGCTTAAGACATAGCTGACATTCTTAGGGATTTGTGAGCCTGCCCACAAACAGGTGCAGCACGACGGAGAGGGGGTTGCTTGCTGGGGTCAGAGCGAGCTACTTGTGTTCACATGACGTAAGATGTCTAATACAGGCCTGAGAAGAGGGTAAGCCTTAAAATCCACCTTCAGATACTAAATTGCATGGGAAGCATACCTTTGAGTCTCTTCATCAATTACTGAGGGGACAGCTTTAGTCCGTCACAAAATTAGATGCTGCAGCATTCTAAATCCTTCCTTAAGAATTCAAAGTAACAGCTTAGCCACTTTGCAGTGAAGTCTTTTTGGCCAGTGTCATAAATTCATTTTTGATGCCAGGAATTAAACTCAATTGGTTTTAAAACTTCGGAAATGTTTCTGTGTAACATTAATTTATTTTTCTGACTGCGTACGCTATTTCTTTTCTCTTGCTGAACTTGAGCCGAATCTCACTTTTCCCTTGGCTAACTTCAAGTTGCATTGTGGTTTTATGGAGAGATTTTCACAATGAGGCTTCATGAATTTTCCCACTTTATCATACAAAACTCATCTCCTTAGCTACCCACCCCGTCCTTATGGCATTCTTCATGTCAGATTCTGGGCCTCTCTTACCACACATTTATTTCATTGCTAGAATGACACACCATTCATGGATTGCCATGAATTCACTGCCATTCCTTTTGCCCAAAGCATCATTAAATTCCCTTTGTGAACCTGGATAAGCACTATCACTTTCAGAGACACCCTGTATGCGCACTAAGATTTGTTCCAGACATGGTGCCCAATATAACTCTGAGATCTGTTTTGCAAGCAGTAGCTCTGAGGTTCTGCTGGACTGGGTGGAGCAGTGGGGGAAATACCTTTTTCCACAGGGCTAGCAGTGGAGGTCACGGCACAAAGTAGGTTTAGCTGTCTGGAGAATGCTGTAGGTAAAATGTAAACGGTTTTCTCCACTCCCCCAGTGTAAGTCCCACCGTTGTCTCTCCGATACCACATGCTCACTCTGTCTCTGCTACTGCACCCACCTCCCATCAAGGCCCATGCGCTGCCTCTCTACTGTTGCCTGCAACATCATTCATCCTTACTTGGTATCACTCACCCCAACCCCTGACACCTCCAACCCTGCACGCCCTCATCACTATCTACTCACCCAGTCAAGACACTTCTCCACCTGTACCAAGAGTCGTAGCAATCCCACCCATTTTCGCCTATCCCTCATACCAGGAGGAAAACAGCATATAATGGGGCAGAAAGAGTTGAGGATGGTAGTGGGTTGCTGGCTACTCAGCTCCTCACCAGTTAAGTGGAAAACTTGCTGAGTCACTCCAATGTAATTTCTTGCGGTTGTGGTACTTATTACAGTTCAATTTCCATCATTGCGTTGTTTTGAACATCTGGCCCTGAGGTTTGTTGTCAGTGAAGGAGGTGAGTTTGTTTCTTCTTGATCAGCCAAGCGCTGTCTAGAGCAATTTCTGTTGTGCATATGTGCCTGGAGTTGCAATAGCACAGCTGGTCATTCACTTACACTCTATACATCAAGGTGATGACTGCTCCAAGCAGTTCCAGGTTGTGAACTTGTCTAATGCTTTTTGAGAGTGCTGAAGGTTTGTACTCTGACTGGTTCTCCAATACTCACCTCTGAAAATGGCTTGGCAGTTCTTTACCTTTCTGCCATTTCATCTTGATTTTGCCACTTGCAACATGTTCTGACTTCCTGCTTCAGTTGCTTTTTAGCTGTTGGGAGTGCCGTTTAGGTGCGACATAACATTAGTCTTTGTGCTGGACTGCTCTCCATCCCTACAATAGGTATGCTTCTCCAGTCAAAGATTGTCTGGTACACATCTGTGTAGAATGTGCTCAATTTCTTTATGATACCTTTGGTGATATTCACTGTCATCTCAGTCTTTCCATGTGGCTAAGATAGTGTCAAGGTGATGTGCAGCGTTGAATTTCCTGACTGTCTCTGAAGGAGCTGAATTCTTCACTCTTGAGCTGAGGATAATTTTTGCTCATGGCAATGTTGGGAATACTGCAATGGCTATATTGGAATTGACAATCTCAGTGGCAGTCATTGAAGCAACTGTTCCAACTCAGAGCAGTCAAAATAGTAGTCGATATTAAGGAGATCCAGCTCACAGCTTCATCCGTGTTATATCTGAGTCCTGAGTCATCATTGACTACTTAACTTGCTTATTTTGTTACTCACTATAAATGCTGTACCAGCGAATGTGGTCCTTGACTTTTCTCCATGTATTGGCCAGTAGCAGCACATTTCCTGCATCTCTCAGATTTTGGGGTTGGAGGATCTGTCAGCTAGAGCTGGTCTGTTCTGTCATCTATGTGTTCTAAGCTGATGTACAACCTTAGCATTTGTGCACATATTGATCGCTTTTCTGAGAGTGAGCTTCCCCTCTCTCAGCAGATGTGCCTTCAATGCAGAATCACTAATATAATCCTCTCTTTAATTAGATTGTATTTTAATTATGCAAATGCTCAGGATTCTGCAAACAGAGTGAATGAAATCATACTGTTGGACTCTTTAATGGACCCCTTTTCAATACGGGTCCCAGCATTGGAAATGTATGATTACATTTACTTGGGGTTCAAAGTATGTCTTCATGTTATCACGAGACTATTAATCCAGAACGTCAGCTAATGTTCTGACGATGCAGGTTCACATTCTGCCACTGCAGATGGTGGAATTTGAATTCAAGGAATCTGGAATTAAGAATCTAATGATGACTGTGAGTCTATTGTCAATTGTCGGAAAAACCCAACTGGGTCACTAATGTCCTTGAGGGAAGGAAAATGCCATCCCGACCTGGTCTGGCCTACACGTGCCTCCAGACCTACAGCAATATGGTTGACTCTTAACTGCTCTCTGGGAAATAAATGCTGGCCTAGCTCTAGTCTTGTGAATAAATGAAAAACATTAAAAAGGTAAGTAAAAGAAATTGGCCATTGAGCCCATCAAATTGTTTTTCTATTCAATAAAGTCATGACTGATCTATTTAATGTGACTTCATCCTCCTGGCAATTCTCACATCGCTGGATCCCCATAGTATCGAAATTCCATCAATCTCAGCCATGAATATGCTCAACCACTAGGCATCCATGGCATCCCATCTTGAGAATTCCAAAGACAGAAAAAAGGGGGTGGTTGTTAGTGATGCAATAAGAGGAAGGGAGACAGCATGAGGTCATGTGATGAAACCTATGGGAATATCTTCGCAGGCCCTTGCAACCCCCAGCTGAGTAGGGTGACAAATGTCTTCTTACCCTATCTAGTTCTTGATGGGAGGAGATGGAAGGTATGTGGAGAGAAATTGAGGGCTGGTTGTCAATTCGATTTTCTTTCCGACTATGGAAAGAGCTGCCTGCAACGATAGAGAGGACCGCTGTTGGCCTGCAGCCATGTGAAGCATCTGCAATCTCTATTATTATAGGGGCCGAGCCTGCATGGTAAGATGAGCTGCTGAACCAAGAGTCTAATCATGCCATGATGTCACTGTGTCTCCTATTGGGTGTCCTGGTTCTAAAAGAAAAATTCACAGTAAGAAAATAGTCTGTAAATAGATATGGCAGGGGTTCTGGCTGCAATGAGTACAACATCCACTGCAATACAAGCTCTCTCTCTCTCTCTCTCTCTCTTTCTCTCTCTGTAACCAGGTTGATAATGTCAGCGCAGTCTTTATTGACTAATTTGTCCTGCAATTTGAACTGGCCCGATAATCACACCAGAGGGTGACTGATGGTCTGTTTAATGAAGCAGAGAAGCAAAAGATTCAAGGGTTGCCCAGTACAAAGGTGGCATATGGAACCATATGGAACTGGGGTACAAACTGTGATCAGTGAAATCCAATGTTGGCGAAGGTTTTGAGTCAAGGAGCCATGTAACTGGAAGATTGGTAGGACTTGAGGGATCATCCAGCTCAGATAAAATGGGTCGAATGGCTTCCTCCTGTGCTGTACCATACTCTGACCAGAATGTTGCCTGTGGTTGTAAACTCACATATTAGTAGCTCTGAATTATTTTGACTATATTTGTCAACAGGCCGACAACAACAGCCTGCGTTCCTAAATCATGTTTAACAGAGTAAATCATCCCTGTTTATTTTTTATAGCATCTTATTAGATAAGATTTGACACCAGGCTATATGGGGAAATGTTTACAACCATTTTCCTTTCTCCACCTTTAACAACCCTTTTGCACTGAGCCTCCATTCCATCTGCCCGCTTGCTCCTCCTCTGCTCCTGTCAAAATATTTTAAAATATCTATTTTCCAACGCTTTTCATTTCTGAGCAAGTGTCATACTGGGCACAGATGCTGGCAGACCTGCTGAGTTTCTCCAGCAATTTCCATTTTTGTTTTAAATTGCGCAAGGTTTAGACATGCAATGAGTTAAAAAGATTAGGAATGAGGCAAATAAACAAACAAAAAAAGCTGTGCCTAGAAGAGCTGTAAATGGCATAGACAACGTTTGTTGTTTTCTGGACTTTTGGACTCAACGTCAAGTTCAAAAATCTCAGACCACTGTCCCATTTGGTTTCTTTCTTCTCATAGAGCCATACAACATGGAAACAGACTCTTTGGTCTAGCTGGTCCATGCCAACCAAATTTCCCAAACTAAACTGGTCCTATTTGTCTACATTTGGTGCATATTCCTCTAAACCTTTCCTATTCATCTAACTGTGCAACTGCCTTTTAAGTCTTATAATTGTACCCACCTCTACACTTCTTCTGGCCGGTCTTTCCATACATGCACCATCCTTTACGTGAAAATGCTGCTCCTCTGGCCCCTTTTAAAACTTTCCCCTCTCATCTTAAGCCTGTGCCCTCTAGTTTTGAACTTCCCTATCATTTGGAAAAAGACCCTGGCTATTCACCTTGTCCACGCTCCTCATGATTTTATAAACCTCTGTAAGGTCATCCCACTGCTTCCGAAACTCTCCAATATAAAGCCCCAGCCCATTCAGTCTCTCCTTATAAATTAAACTCCTCAGCCCCACAAACTTCTTGTAGGTTTTTCTCTACACCCTTTCTACTTCAACAACACCCTTCTTGTAAAAACCGAAAAAAAGACTGCGGATGCTGTAAATCAGGAACAAAAACAAAGTTGCTGGAAAAGCTCAGCAGATCTGGCAGCATCTGTAAAGGAGAAAACAGAGTTAGCATTTGGGGTTCAGTCACCCTTCCTCAGAATTTCCACAGTTCTGAGGAAGGGTCACTGGACCCAAAGATTTAACTCTGATATTTTTCTTTGCAGATGATGCTAGACCTACTGAGCTTCTCCAGCAACTTCTGCTTTTGTTCCGTGGCTAATCTTATCCTGGTCTCAGCTCTGCTTTCCTATGTGCTCCCCAAAGCCCTTTATCCTGTTTTACATCAGAAACATATCTATTTCTTTCTTGAAACTGTTGATTAATTTTGCCTCCACTGCACTCAGGTTCAGTGAGTTCCACAGATTCACAACCCTCTGAGAGAAGTAGTTCCTCCTCATCTCAGTTTTGAACCTACACCACTCACTGTATGACCTCTTGTTCAAGACTGTCCCACAAAGTACAACACTGTTCCATGTCCAGCTCATCAATCCCCTTTCACATTTATACACTTCAATCAGATGCCCCCTCATTCTTCTGAACTCCACAGCGTGCAAGACCAAGCTATTCAACTGCTCCTCATAAAACAGCGCTTTCATCCCTGGAATCATTGAGCCGTTACCTGGAAATTATCTAGATTTTAGATTCCTAACCTCAGGTTGAAGATCCAGCCCTCTGACTGTCTCTGCTTGGTTTTATGCCTCTCTGCTATTCCCTTTCTGTTGCTCAATGTGACATTCACTATCTTTCTCTTTCTCTTCTTGAATTCCCTTCATGTATTTTTCTCTCTAATTTTCTGTCTCTGCCTGTCTCTTTCTCTCTCAGTTGCTCCTGTTCTCTGTTTCTGTCCCTCTCTCCCTTCTTCCACCAGTTCTCCCTTTTTATTAGTCTTCAATGTGAGCCTAAGTTGGTCCTTTTTCAATTTTCAATGACATTCAGGGTCAATTTGAGGTGGTGTCCATCCTCATAATAGGGACATATACCTAGTAATAATAAGACCTTAAAATAGCAGGGGTAAAAAATGTCATACGCAAGTGTTAATATCATATGAACATAGTGCAGCAAAATTTCAACTTAAGCCTCACTTCAGCTTAGACTCACTAATAAAACTGTAATGGGAATGATTAACCTTTTAGTGAGTGACTTTTACACAGCAGTCAGATTGAACTTTCCAGTTCATCAAAGGCCTTAGCTGGGTTATCCACTGAGTTTCCCTGTTTGCAGTGAATGGCCTGATTTCAAATTTTGGACATTTATAACCAGTTTTCTAACATGACTTTATGTCCTGCTGGACTACTGACTTTACAGTGGAATGCAGCAACACTGATTCCGATTTAAAACCAGTCCAGTAATTGCTTTACCATGGCTGTGCCGTTTAATATATAAAAGATTTGTTCTGGCTGCTGAAGTCATGAAAGCCTGCCTCCTCACATTGTCCCTTCTGTGTGTAGGATTGCCAACATTGGAATGGCTAAGAATGTATCAGTTGCTTCATCAAATCGCCTGGGGGCTTTTGAAAGCAAGCAGTTAGATTTTAAAAGGCAAACAGGTTCACCTGGTGCTGAGAAAGCCTCAGGTCAGTCAATGTGACCAAGCTTCAAGATTGGACAATAACAGTGAGTGGGTTCTCCAACAGGGGAGACCCAGACCAGGCTGACAGACAAGAATCACGGTCCTGAGCTGTCATTGCACCGAGGATTCAATTGGTGCACTGAACGTTTCCACATTTCCCTCTCTCCTATTTCTGAAGGAGGGTCTTGGCCTGAAACGTCAGCATTTCTGCTCCTAAAATGCTGCTTGGCCTGCTGTGTTCATCCAGCTCCATACCTTGTTATCTTGGATTCTCCTGCAAATGACAGACAGGGCCAGAGAAGCTGCCGGCTTTCCATCATTTCCATTGGTGTTCCCAGATGCCTGTCAAGCCAGCTTTATGAGTTTTCATGCAGCCATAGAGGTGTACAGCAAGAAAAAGGCCCTTCAGCCCACCAAGACCCTGCCAGTCAAAAACAACCACCCTTTGACCTCCTTCTGTCCGATGCTAACCATTCTGTATTCAGCAAAGGTCTTAGATATATCACTCTGCATTCCAACCTGAATGAATTTCAAGCATGACGTGACGTTAAACACTTCTTCTGTTGCTTCCTCCTCCTCTGTGCCTGTACTCTCTCTATCCTGCAGATCCCTTCACTTACTCCAACCCTCTCCCTCCATTGGACCCCTCCTCAGGCCTTTTTAGCTGCACTCGACCTGTTTGTAAGAACTGTTGTTGTGACATCAGTCGCCTCCTTTGCCCCTTTGACTTGAAGAAAATGAGAGGAGTTAAAGGAGAAGTCGTTCAAAGTTATGATGCGCTAGGCCAGGCAGAGGAGGTTGGTGGTGGATGGGGATGTTCACTTCTTTTTTCCAGGAAGAAGTGGAGAGCCTTTTAAACATATCTTCCTTTGAACTGGTCCCACTCTCTGCTCTCAGATCCAACCCTGACTTTGTCATCAAGCCTGCCAACAAGAGTGTGCTGTTGTTGTCTGCTACACTGACACCTACATTGCGGAGGCTGAGTGCCCGCTCTCAGACAGCTCCTCCAAACTGTCTCTGGGCCATGACTCCACCATGATATACCAGGCCATTGTGTCCACAACTGTCACCAATCTCATCTCAGATGAGGATCTCCCAGTGACAGCCTCCCACCTCAGAGTCTCCCAAACCTGCTTCTGCCTTCCCCTCAAAATCCACAGACAGGATTGCCTGGCTGACCCATTGTTTCTGCTTGCCTCTGACCCACGGAATTTATCTCTTCCTTTCACGACTCAACATTTTCTCCCCTTGTCCAGTCTTTCCCACTTCTTCTGAAGCTTTATATCAGTTTCAGACTTTCCAGTTTCCATGGTGCAGTTGCCCCCCTCTTCACCAGAGACATCCAATCCCTTTACACTTCCATCCCCCATCAAGATGGCCTCAAGGCTCTCCACTTCTTCCTGGAAAAAAGAAGTGAACGTCCCCATTCACCACCAACCTCCTCTGCCTGGCCTAGCTCATCCTGACTTTGAACAACTTGTCCTGAGGCTCCTCTCATTTTCTTCAAGTCAAAGGAATCCCTAAGGATACTGACACAGGCCTCTGTCATGCCTGTCACTTTGTGGGTTACATGGAACATTCCTTGTTCCAGTCTTATTCCAAGACCCACCCATGACTTTTTCGCTAGCATCATCAGTGCTACTTCCTGCTCTCATTTGGAATTGGAAAAAATGATCAATTTCGCTTCCATATTCCACCCTGTCCTCACCTTCATCTGGTTTATCTCCTCCCTTCCTGTCCTCTACATCTCTGTTTCCATTTCTGGGAACACACTGGCCACCAATACCCAGCTCAAACCCATTGACTTTCACAGTTACCTTAACAATACATCTTCACATCCTCCTTCCCTGTAAAGACACTATTCCATTCTCCCAGTTTTTCCATTTCCATTGCATCTGTTCTGATGGTGCCACATTCCTGAGATGGCCCTCAGCAACACCCACTTTTTCTTCAACTGAGGATTCCCCAGCAGCGTGTCTAACAGGGCCCTCAGTTGTATCCAACCCACCTCCCACATTTCTACCCTCACTTCTTCCCTTCCCTTCCCACAACAATGATCAGGTCTCCACTTCTGATGAACCATCCCACCAGCATTTACATCCAAAGTTTTGTAAGCCAGCGTTCCCATCACCTCCAGTGGGATGCCACAACCAGAGACAAATTCCCCTCCTATATCTTGTCAGCCTTCCACAGGGACTGTTCCCTCTGGAGCACATTGGGTCACTGCTCCTCCATTCTCAACATCGCCTCACACCTCCATGGCACCTTCTCAGGCAATCGCAGAGGGTGTGATATCTACTCATTTACCTCTTCCCACCTCACTACCTAAGGCCCCAGACACACCTCCCAGTGGAAGGTGCATTTACCGGTGCTTCATTCAATCTAGTCTACCATATTCACTGTTCACAGTTGGTGTCCTCTACACTGGGTAAGAAAAATGCAACATGGGCGACTGCTTTGTGGAACACTTATATTTTCCAACATTCAAAATCACACTGAGCTTCCAGTTGCCTGCCATTTCAACACATCACCATGTTCTCCCTGCCAACATTCCTGTTGCAGGTCTGCTGCAATGGCCCAGTTTTTTTTCAGCACAAGCTTGAAGAACAACATCTCATTTTCTCCCTGGGGTCCAGACAGCTTCCAGGACTCAATGCTGAGCTCATTAGCTTTAGAGCCTGAGCCCATCTCTCCATGTATTTTATTAAATCCCACACCCTGTCCTGCTATGACATGGACAAAAACAGAAGTTGCTGGAAATGCTCAGCAGGTCTGGCAGCCTCTGTGAAGAAAAAAATCAGGGTTAATATTTTGGGTCTGTTGACCCTTCCTCAGAACAGAAATGTTAACTCTGATTTTTTTCTTCACAGATGCTGTCAGACCTGCTGAGGTATTCCAGCAATTTCTGTTTTTGTTCCTGATTTACAGCAACCGCAGTTGTTTCGATTTTTATCTGCTATGACATGGGTTGTTTTCAGCACGGTCTACCCACTCTCTTCTACGCTCAGCTCTCCTTATCACTCGTTAAAGTTTTGTTTTCAGAAATTGATGGCAACTAGGATAAAGTTCTTTCCTGATGCAGAAGATAGGGTGGGAAGAACGGGTGAGGAGTAAATGGTACGTGGAGATACAGGCCAAAGAGAGAGAGGAACAGTTGGACAGACAAAGGAATGGATAACAATCAGCCTGGGAGAATGAATGGCTTCCAGATGAAGCTGCACTTCACTCGATCTAGTCTACTGCATTCGCTGTTCACAATGTTGTCTCCTCCACATTGACCTAATGGAATGTAGATTGGGTGACTGCTTTGTAGAACTCCTACGTCTTGTTTGCAAAAGAGGCCCTGAGTTTCCTGTTGCCTGTCACTTCAACGCACCACCTTGTTCGCTGGCCAACATCTCTGTCTCAGGCTTGCTGCAGTACTCCAGTGAAGCTCAGTACAAGTTGGAAGAACAGCACCTCATTTTCCATAAAGGAACCCTATAGCTTCCTGGACTCAATATTAAGTTCAATAATTTAGGGGCTTGAGGCACCTTGTCCCATATCCCTACCACAACTCCCACACACAAGGTAATCACATGGTCTATTAAGCAACCCATTGTTAGCCACTAATAGTCCCCATTAGTCGCTATTCTTTGCCCTAGGCTGATCATTATGTACTCCTTTGTGTGTTCAACTGTTCTTTTCTCTCTTTGGGTTCTATCTCCACCTATTATTTACTCCTCACTCCTCCCCTCAGCCTATCATCTGCGTAAAAATAATCTCTCTCCTAGCTCCAGAGATGGCATGGTCTGCCGATGCTGGAGCCAGAGATAACACAGTTGGGGCTGGAGGAGGACAGCAGGCCAGGCAGTGTCAGAGGAGCAGGAAAGTTGGAGTAGCTATCATCAGTTTTGAAGAAGAGTCATTGGATACAAAACGTTAACTCTGATTTCTCCCCACAGATGCTGCCAGGCCTGCTGAGCTTTACCAACAATTTCTGTTGTTTCTGATTTACAGCATCCATAGTTCTTTCGAATATTTTCTCAATATCACTTGTCTTCTATCCTGGCCTATTATGAATAATTCCATTGTTTGCTAATTCCTTTCAAATTTCTCTGTCCCTGAGCTCTGCCTCCACCTATCTACTCAACTCTCCCCCAAACTTGTCTTCAGCAGAAGTACTACCTTCTTCTAGCTGCTATCAGTTCTGATGAAGAGTCACTGGATTTCTGACTCTACTTCTGCTCTTTCCCCACAGAAGCAGCCAGATCTGCTGGGTTTCTCCAGAAGTTTCTACTTTTGTTTCAAATTTTCAGCATCATTAGTTCTTTGTTTTAAGACCTTGCATTGCATGTTTGTTCCAAATACTCTAAGACGTCATAAACTGATGGTAGGGGCCCCAAAGGCAACAAGCAATCAAAAATGTACAACAGTGCTACCGTATTTAACCCATCTGTCTTGCCAGTTTAGCCAAGCAGCATCAGAGGAGCAGGAAGGCTGATGTTTCGGGCCTAAACCCTTTATCAGAAATGGGGGAGGGAAGGGAGGTTTCTGAAATAAATAGGGAGAGAGGGAGAGGCAGATAGAAGATGGATACAGGAGAAGATAGGTGGAGAGGAGACAGATAGGTTAAAGAGGCTGGGCTGGAGCCTGTAAAGGTGAGTGTAGGTGGGGAGTTAGGGAGGAGCTAGGTCAGTACAGGGAGGATGCACAGGTCAAGGGAGCAGTTTGAGGTTAGTAGGTAAGAGATGGGGGTGGGGCTTGAAGTGGGAGGAGGGGTAGGTGGGAGGAAGGACAGGTTAGGGACTCAGGGACGAGCTGGGCTGGTTTTGGGATGCAGTTAGGGGAGGGGAGATTTTGAAGCTGTTATTTGACTCATTTGTAGGATACATCTTTAATTGTATCACAAGTCCCCAGATGTTAACGAGGTTGCCTTTGCAGGATGAACTGGGCGGGATGTGCCATTCCCTTTTTTTTGAAAATGTGCTTATTTATCTTTTTTGTAGAGTAAAATAACTTTGAGGCTTACTAGGTAACTTCAGAGTCAACTGTAATGCTAAGGATCAGGAGCCACCCATTCAAATAGACCAAGTAAGGGGCCAGTAACCAGCCAGGCTTTCTTAACAAATTAAGTGTTTTGTGGTCGTTTATTATTGAGACAAGCTTTTTAGCCTTGATTTATTGATTAAATTTAAATAGTCCCAAATACCTTGTCATCCAATACAGACAGAGTCCAATAATTTTATGTGTTTTTCCTAGCTTTGATCAAGTGTCCTCTCACCTCAGCAATATTTACCTCAGACCAAATCCGCTTAAGCTGGACAAACCTTCCTTCATGTTTGTTCAGAGGTTTTGAGAAAGGGAGGGACGGACTTGATAGAAAAGGTGGAGAAACTCCAATGTCTGAATCAATCTGAATGTATTGGAAGACAGTACAGGAGCAATTGCACTTTGCTGAATGCTGCTGTTTGGAACAAAATGGAAATGATAATTTTCAAATGTATTCTGTTGCACTGGCAAAATCGCACAGATAGGCTGGAGATGGCTATTACAAGTGACTTTATTATCAACGTATAGCAGCTCATTTAAAAAAAACTCTGTCTCATCATGTGCCACGCAAAAGATTTGGAGCAATGTTCTACAATAGTGATGATAGCTTAATGATCACTAAATTGACAAAATCAATAGAGCTCAACAGAGACACATTGTTTCTGTGGTCATACAATGGAGGAGTCTATAGCCTTTTAATATAATTATACTTTAATTGATTAAACAGTGATTGTAATGTTTCACCAATCTAGCTTATGAAATCTGAAAAATATTTAGTGTGAGAGAAAGAATGTGAATACTGGGCTTTGACCGTTTTTTAATGGCCACCTTTGAGATGTGGAACTTGATGAAGTTTAGAACGATGAAGCGGGGGGATCTCATTTAGACTTACAGGGGAAAGGTGGGCAATGGAATATCATCATCTGCCTGGCCTCCTTGTGAAACCTGCTATTTTATCACTTGAGACCCAAGTGGCTGTAGTAATCAACAAACTAGGGGTTATTCATGACTAATTGTTTTGTTGAAGAGGTAGAGCTTATTCCTGAATTAAAACCAAAAGAACTGCGGTTGCTGTAAATCAGGAACAAAAACAAAGTTACTGTAAAAGCTCAGCAGGCCTGACAGCATCTGTGAAGGAGACAGCAGAGTTGATGTTTTGGGTCTGGTTTCTATTTTCTTCTTCACAGATGCTGCCAGACTTGCTGAGCTTTTCCAGCAACTTTGTTTTTCTTATAGAGCTTATCCCTGATCTGTCCTGACTCTCTGACTTATAGCTGGATGTATTACAATCTTCCAAATATTTTGTTACAAAGAAGTTTTGACTGGCATGGTGAAACAATTCCACATTTCCTTGGGAGGCCTTGTATCTTTCCCAGCACTGATCTGTGTATTTTTAAAAAGGTCACAGCATCCAACAGTGCAAGGAAACCTTATTTACATCAATGGAACTAATAGCCATTTACATAACCGGGATTCAGCATCAAATTCAGGCCTGTGCTTTGAAGGTTAGGGCTAAATTCCAGATAATCATCTCACAAGAAAACAGTTGTGAATCTATGTCATTTTCTGACCTGAAAGTTTTAGATGTTATGTGATGGAATAAGGCTAGGATCACGAGTGTTTTGATCTACTGAAGAATCAAACTACATGGAGGTGTTGCACGAAAATGTTGAAGAAGATCAGTCTTTTTTTTAATTCCTTCATGGGATGTGGACATTGCTGGCTGAGTCGTCATTTATTGTCCATCTCTAATTGCCCTGGGGAAGGTGGTGGTGAGATGCTTTCTTAAATCACTGTAGTTTTTGAGGTGTGGATACATCTGGAGTGTTGTAACGAAGGGGCTTCCAGAATTTGACTCCATGACAGTGAAGGAACGGTGATAGAATTCCAAGTCAGGATGTAGCTGACTTGAGGGACCATGTGATCTACTCCTATTTGTCATCTTGTGTTGTGCTTACTGGAATAAAACTGTTCTGACAAATGATGATGGAATTGAAATCATTACCAATGAAAATATATCTTAACAAATTGGGTCAAAGACCTTGAATATCTTCCCAAACAGCACTGCGGCTTTAACTATGCTAGGGTTAGTTTAGAGGGTCCCTTCCTGTTAACACCCCTGACAAAGATCTTTAATTCTTTTTAGCAGCTCGCTAAATTACACTTCAACTAGAATGTACCACTCATCAAAATTAAGGAGCCAGTTACAAGCATTTTTCTCGAGCAAAAGTACAGCAGTTCTATTAGAATTAACCCAGACTAAAGTAATAAAATGAAAAATCAAATGCAGATTTCAAAGAAGGGAGAGTACCTAGTACAAAAAGGAAGACAAAAATTAGGCTCAGAGATAATGGGAACTGCAGATGCTGGAGAATTCCAAGATAATAAAATGTGAGGCTGGATGAACACAGCAGGCCAAACAGCATCTCAGGAGCACAAAAGCTGACGTTTCAGGCCTAGGCCCTTCATCAGAGAGGGGGATGGGGAGAGGGAACTGGAATAAATAGGGAGGGGGGGGGGAGGCGGAACGAAGATGGAGAGTAAAGAAGATAGGTGGAGAGAGTATAGGTGGGGAGGTAGGGAGGGGATAGGTCAGTCCAGGGAAGACGGACAGGTCAAGGAGGTGGGATGAGGTTAGTAGGTAGATGGGGGTGCGGCTTGGGGTGGGAGGAAGGGATGGGTGAGAGGAAGAACCGGTTAGGGAGGCAGAGACAGGTTGGACTGGTTTTGGGATGCAGTGGGTGGGGGGGAAGAGCTGGGCTGGTTGTGTGGTGCAGTAGGGGGAGGGGGCGAACTGGGCTGGTTTAGGGATGCAGTAGGGGAAGGGGAGATTTTGAAACTGGTGAAGCCCACATTGATACCATTAGGCTGCAGGATTCCCAGGCGGAATATGAGTTGCTGTTCCTGCAACCTTCGGGTGGCATCATTGTGGCAGTGCAGGAGGCCCATGATGGACATGTCATCTAGAGAATGGGAGGGGGAGTGGAAATGGTTTGCGACTGGGAGGTGCAGTTGTTTGTTGCGAATTAGGCAGTGTGAGTCCTTAGGGTCTTGAGGTTCAAAGAGGATGCAATTGTTCAGTTAATGTCTTGTATCCTAGTAGCGAAGAAATTTGATATTTTTGGGTTTTGCTGATGGGCTTATCACCAGATTCTAATTCTAGAGCTGCTGAGAGAGGCAGACAAGAAAGTGGGAGAACAAGCAGTCTGTCGAATTCTGCTGTTACACATCTGTTTTCTTCGCCCTCTGCCCAAAGGTTGTCTGAAATACACTTTCAACCTGAGTAATCTGTGTTCATCCCAATGTGTAAAATGTCCAGAAATGTGTGAAACAAGAAAAATGTCATTCTGGGTATGAATGTCCTCTGAGTATTAAGGCCTTTTAATAACAATATTAATTCGGGCTCAAATGATTCATGCCCAGAGGGAAATTCCAGTAAAAAAGAGCCACTAATACTTTGAAATTAATGTTTTAGTTGTTCTAGAGCATTGTTCTGCAAAACAAGTTGGACCAGAATGCATTATTCGCAAGTCTTATTCACCTGTCCTCCTGGGTGTTTATTGGTGATTTGATCAGGTGACCACTGCAACCATTTTAAGTCAGTGTTTTCCCTTTATGTAAAACCATTTTAGACTTAAGGTCACAAGTTATTAAAATCAAATGGTGGAAGATGAAAACTTAACACTACCATAAGACTTACAACACATGGACTGCATCAGTTCATGAAGATGGCTCACCACCACCTTTAAGTACACTTAAGGTTAGACATAAATGCTGGCCTTGAAATCTATAACCACATCCCACAAGTGAATAATAAATATAAAACAAGTGTGCATTATCCAATCTAAGTTACAGGCTTGCAATTTTACAGAATTGTTGTCTTTTTAACTGGTTGATAGTAATTATGTGCTATTAATGACATGATCAGGGAGCAAACAGTTCCATTTCCAAACAGAAATCAGTTACTAACTGCCCTTATTGCCTTATCTATTGTTTGATGTGGCAGGGTAATATCAGATGCACCACGCATTCAGTGCACTGTCTCAATTTTGGCAGTGTCACTTATGGCTCAAAGTATAGCATTCCTGAGTCTAAATTAACCAGTCATGAGTTCAAGCCTTACTGTTGATATTAGGCAATACACTCTACTGAAGCAATACTGGAGATATAGTCTTTGGCATAAATTGAGGCAGAATTGACTGAGGCCTTTGATTATTTCTAAAAAATCCCAGGAAGAAGATAATAGCAATTCTTGAGTCAATATATACCTATCAACCAAGATCACAGCAAATTATTTGACCATTTCTATTGTTGTTTGTGTGTACATTGGCTATTGTATTTCTGTCACAACAGTAATTTAGAAAAGCATGTCATGGATGTATAGTGCTTTATGATATTCTGAGGTCGTGAAAGGTGTTATAAAATTGCATATTTCCTTATTTTATGTCTTTAACAAATTTGTCCAGCATTCCATTCCAGATGCTTAATGGGCCTGAGGTTTGTGAAAATGAGAAGCCTAACACGTCCAGTCCCTAGATACCTGCATTCCCCACACAGGTGGCCTAATAGCCCTCCATTTCTTCCTCTCCCACAGACCCGACCATTCCACCTCCAACGACACCCTTATCTGCTCAACTAACTTGTCCCTACCTTTAACAACTTCTCCTTCAATGCCTCCCACTTTCTACAGACAAAGGTGGTAGCCATGGATACCCTCATGGGCCCAAGCTCTGCCTGCATCTTTGTAGGTTACGTGGAACAATCCCTCTTCCATAGCTACTCTGGCCCTATCTCCTGCCTCTTCCTCCATCACATCGATGACTGTATCGGCACCATCTCGTGCTCCCATGAGGAGCTTGAACAGTTCATCCACTTCGCCAAACCTTCCACCCCAGCCTTAAGTTCACCTGGACCACCTCTGATACCTCACTCTCCTTCCTGGACCTCTCTGTCTCCATCTCTGGTAACCACCTGGAAACTGATATCTATTTCAAGCCCACCAACTCCCAGCACCCACCCTTCTGCAAGAATGCCATCCTCTATTCCCAATTCCTTCACCTCCACCGCATCTTTTCCCAAGATAAGGCATTCCACTCTCGGACACCCCAGATGTCCTTGTTTTTCAAGGACCGCAATTTCCCCTCCGTAGTGGTTGAAAACGCCCTCAACCGCCTCTCTCGCATTTCCCACACCTCAGCACTCACGACCCCTCTGCACAATAACAACAAAGACAGAATTGCCCTTGTCCTCATGTATCAGCCCATCAATCTCTGGATGCAATGCATCATTCTTCGCCACTTCTGCCACCTGCAATCTAACCCCACTACCAAGGGTATATTTCCCTCCCCATCCTTATCTATCTTCTGGAGGGACCTCCCTTTCCGTGACTCCCTCATCCACTCCAGACTCCCCACCAGCCCTGCTCACCTCCATCCCAGGCCCAAGTAAACCTTCCACATTAAACAGATGTTCACCTGCACATAAGCTAAGGTGGTATATTGTATCCGCTGTTCCTGATGTGACCTCCTCTACACTGGGGAAACCAAGTGGAGGCTTGGAGAGTGCTTTGTGGAACAGTTATGCTCGTTTCGTGACAAACGACAACACCTCCCAGTTGCAAACCACGTCAACCCCCAAGCCTGACTCCTTGGACGATATGTCCATCCTGGGCCTCCTCCTGCACCACAACGATGCCACCGTAGGCTGGAGGCACAGTGCCTCAGATTCCTCTTGGGAACCCTGTAGCCCAAGGGTGGTCATTGTGGTCTTCACAAGCTGCAAAATCTTCCCCCCACCACTGACCTCATCCCAAAACCAGCCCATCTTGTCTAGCCTCCTTGACCTGTCCCTCTTTTCTCCCATCTATCTGCTTCACTATCTACCATCTATCATCGCCTCCCCCTCTCCCTATTTAATTCAGAGCCTCCTTCCCCTTCCCCATTTCTGAAGAAGAGTCCAGACCCGAAACATCAGCTTTCCTGCTCCTCTGATGCTGCCTGGCTGCCATGTTCATCCAGCTCTACACCTTGTTACGTCAGACTCCGGCATCGGCAGTTCCCACTATCTATCAGCCTAAAGTCAATCTGTTAAGATAGTAATTAGCTGTCAGCGGTAAAGATTGTAAGTCCTTTTTCACCACTGAATCTTTTGCAGAAAAATACTTTTGGTGATACTTCAATTTTGTTTCTAAGGAATCAGTCCCACTCAACAAAACAACCAATGCAAGGGAGCCATCCAAGTGGAGACAGTGCCAGGTTTAGTGCTAGATTGTGGGTGTTGCTGAGTTTATGGCACTCTGCAGGATTATGGTGTTTGGCCACTACAATTTGTTGCAATGGTAAAATTAGCCAGGGATGGAACAATGATGCTGGTTCCAGTTGTTGGCTGGATGTCTCTGCTGGTGTTTGTGTGTTAGTAGGAAAAGGATCAAACTTTTCTGAGAATTTTCGGTAATTTTGCTTTATGCAGTTTGGGAAGGAACTATTGGAAGGCAATGGTTTGGCAGCAGTGTGACTGTGCTGGTAACTTAGAGGCCCAGACATGTTTTCTATAGACCAGATTTTAATCCCCACCATGGCATCTGGTAAAATTTAAAACCAATTGAGGAAAAAAAATGGAACTGAAAGCCAGTCGCTATTACGTTGACTATCAATTATTGTTGAAACACACACTTTAGGGAAGGAAATCCATTGTTCTTACAAAAATAGAAATTGCTGGAAAAAAACAACAGGTTGGGGTGGCTTCGTGGCTCAGCGGTTAGCATTGCTACCTCACAGAACCAGGGACCCAGGTTCAATTCCACCCTTGGGAACAGTCTGTGTGGAGTTTGTACATTCTCCCCGTGTCTGTGTGGGTCTCCCCTGGGTGTTCCAGTTTCCTCCCACAATCCAAAGATTTGCGGGTTACGTAGATTGGCCATGCTAAATTGCCCATAGTGTTCAGGGATGTGTAACGTAGGTGGATTATAGGGGGATGTGTCTGGGTGGGATGCTCCAAAGGTCAGTGTGGGCTTGCTGGGCTAAGGGGCCTGTTTCCACACTAAGGGATTCTCTGAGGTCAGGCAGAAAAAGCATTTCACATCCAGTGACCATTCTTCAGTTCAGCAATTTCTGTTTTTGTGTCTGATTTCTAACATCCACAATTCTTTTTTACATTGTCATTGTCTGGCATACATAATAGAAGAAAAACAAATGTAAAAATGGGATATACAAATCCAATTTGCCTTGTTCACGTAAAAATGGAGGATGGATGTATTCATTTTTAAGAATGGCTGATTTTCCCCTGGGGTGTCAGTCAACCCCAAAGCAATGTGTTTGACTCTTAACTGCTCACAGAAATGGCTTGGAAAGTCACTCAGTTCAAGGACAATTAGGGACAGGCTACAAATGCTGATCTTGTCAATGATGCCCACGTGCAATGAGGAAAAGCCACCTCCACAATATTCAACATTCTTCAAACCATTGCTCCCACCATCTTCCTGAGGTTGATAATTATTATCCCTTGCCTCACCTAGCTTCAAATAAACTGTTAAACTCTCTAATGTCTTCCAATTTAGGCAGACCATAACTGTCCCTCTATCCACTTTTGTTTCCTGACCTTCTGAGTACGTTTTGCAGCGTTTATTTCAGATTTTTGCTGTATTTTGTTTTCGCTATAATTAAATGACCAGTTGAAGTTCACAAGCTGAGCATATCACAGTCTCCACCAACGTCAGCAGCTTTAGAAAAGGAGGAGTGAAAACTTTACCGTGCAAATCAATCAATCTCCTTTTTTTATCCCTCTTTTATCCATCAACTGTGTGTAAAAAAAAGTTCATCATTTAATTCTCTTAGGCTTTGAAATTACACCACAGGATTCTACTGAATGCACACTTAGTGATTGCCTGAATTTCTTTCCTGCTGTTTCAGCAAAGGCATTAGCCCATTTAAAATTAATAGGTTTAGTGTGTCTGCTAAAATAGCAGAGAAAAGAATTTCAAACAAATGTGATATGCATTTGTACACAATTGCCTCAAAGTGCCATTCAAAGGTCTTTTATTTAAAACAATGTTAAAGAAGGTTTGACACATCCTGCTGTGAATTTGTGCACAATTAGTGCATTTCTTATTTTGACAACAACTGGGCTTGTAATTTATTTTCTTTTTTTTTGAAAGGAAATAGTTATGTTTATGCAGCACCTTTCGTGACCTCAAGACAATCCTAAGGAATTGTACAACCTACAAAGTACTTTTCAAATGCAGCGACGAGCGTAACACGGAGAAAATAGCAGCTAATTTCTGTGTAGCAACTTCAGACACCTGGCAATGTGTTAATGGCTAAATCATCAATTTCACTGATATTGCTTGAGGGACATCATTGGTGAGAAAACAAGAAAAAATGCTCTTCTTCAAAACATGGTCCTTCTTTAGTAATAAAACTCAGCACAAAGACCTAAGAATGAGGGACAAGAGTAAGCAATTCAACCCCCTGAGCTTGCTATGCTATTTTATACAACCATGGCAGATCTCATTTCAGCCTCAACTTCATTTTCCTGCTCACTCTCCATAACCCTGCAGCCGATTACAAATTAAAAATCTGCCTGTCTCCTCCTTAAATTTAGTCAATGCCCTGACATCCACCATAGTGTGGCATACTGAATTTGATGGGCTGCAACTGAGCCAGGAAAAGCTGGCTGGGGCAGATTGGAAAATATACAAGCCCAGGGACAGATGCCTGGAACAGAGATACTAGGAACTGAAGATGCTGGAGAATCTGAGATAACAAGGTGTAGAGCTGAATGAACACAGCAGGCCAAGCAGCGTCAGAGGAGCAGGAAGACTGACGTTTCGGGCCCAGAACCTTCTTCAGAAAATGAACAGGGGTTAGCTTGCAGAAATGAAAGGAAGACCCCCATTCATGCCTCAGCTGAAACTATGCTAGCCTGTCTGTCGGAAACAAGCAAATTGAAAAACTTCAGGCCCTTTGGACCCGACAGGGGTATAAAACCATTCAATTCCCAATCAATGCTCAGACACAAGAATACTAAACATTGTGCTACATGCAAACCTCTTTCACCTTGGATGTAAAAAAAATTACACCACTATGTGAAACTGAACGAATACACATCCAAGGGAAATGCTGGACATTCCAAAATCACCAAAACCATTCACCTCAAACAAAAAACGATTCACACTTGACTCCAGTGCTCAGGAAGCCCATTCAGCCTGGAGAGGAGGAACAATAACTCAACAGATTTAGCGGAAGTTGAGGGGGGCCTACAGTTGGGTATCACTGGAGATCCTGCGCCCAGCACTAGAAAAGAGGAGTAAGTGAAGGAAGAAGAGAAGGAAGAGGAGGAGACAAAGAGAGCAGCTGTACCGAGAGTCCTGCACTGTAAGTGGGGCACTGCAAGTTCAAGGTCTATGAGACCAGCACTGTGATACCACCCACTGAACACCAGCAACTAACTATGAACCTCCACTCACCATCTGGAGGTGACTGAAGACATCCAGAGACTCGAAACACCAACCAGGACAAGCAGCATCCCACCGCTATCCACAACGAAAAGCCGCTCACAAGGACCACCAAGGGAAGAAAGAAAAATCCAAGGTACTCAGCAGGCCAGTCCCACATGACCACATCAGCAGACACCACAAAACTGCTATGGGTACGTGTGGCCAAATATGGCAAGGAACTATGTATAAGAGCCAATGAAAACCATGTTTTCACTCTAGGGGTGAGCTTACGATCATTGAGACTCTTTCTGACCAAGTTTGGCCAGACTTAGATAGGGGAAGGTTTAGGAGTTAACGGTGTAAGGCATCTCTAAGTAAGGGAAGTGGAATGGCACTAGGGGTCAGCAGGTAATTTCTTTCACAAGTTCTAAGGAAGGGACACCGGACCTGAAACATTAACTCTGCTTTCTCCTCCACAGATGCTGCCAGACCTGCTGAGCTTTTCCAGCAACTTTGTTTTAGTTTCTGATTTACAGCATCTGTAGTTCTTTTGGTTTTTATTTAGGTAATTTCTTTCTCTCTCTCTCTCTATCCCTTGATCGCACGAGTAATGGCCATCTACTGTATCTATTTACCCATTGTATCAAGTCTTGGCTGCAAGCCTTAACTGGGGGTCAGTTAACAGGGAGTCAGGTCTCAGTCAGACATAGACAGGTTTCAACTTTGGTGTTCACATTCTTGTTTTCTGTTAATATATATTAAATCCTGTTTGTTCAATAAAATCAGAGTTTATTTGCCACTGAAACATCTGTTTCAAGTGTTTTTCCACCACACCACATTCCGTAAATAAGCCCCGTGTCAGAACTAGGGAGGTGGTGAATAGTGAACCAGGTAGCACTCCCTAGACTAACAACTGAAGCGCAGTTGACGTTGCCATAATAATTGCGCAGTGTGTGATTAAGCTCAGCAATCTAGTATCAATTTTCACTGACCCTTTTAACTGGCATTGCCAGACATTAGGTTATTTAAATAACTGTTACGTACATGGCTGACTAAATAATTTTTTGTTGTACTTGTGGAAAAATTGGCATAATTATTGAATATGATCCTTAAACTGTTGCTCGGGTTTCCCTCAATAGTGAAAGAAGAATTAGACTTGATTGGACACTGCAAATCAATGGTCTTAACCATTGTACAGCATTTCCAGCACTTTCAAAGCTTGTTGGGTCACACATATTTCCATTGATAAGCATTGTATTCTTTCTGTGAGTTATTGTGCCGACATTGAGAGAGATCAGTGCATTAAAAAGAACAGATTTATTTTGCTGGCTTTGCAATCTATCAAACTCTGAAGCCTTTGATTTCTCCTGCTATTAGATGGGTTAGCACAAGACTCCATTGGGCATTATCCTAACACAGACATTAACCTGTTTAGTTTATTTCAAGTGGGTTAATGACTGTTAAAGTAATGCGCAGTTAAATGCTACACAGCTGTCTCTCTTAATGAGTGTGCTGCTTGCAGAAGTTAATGCTAGAGTCCCAGCAGTGTGGAAACAGGCCATTCAGCCCAACAAATCCACACCAACTCTCAAAACAGTGTCCCACCCAGCTTTGTCTCCAGAACCTATACCCCAACCCTGCACTTCCCATGGCCCACCCACCTAACGTGCACCTCGGCAAAACTGGGATAATATACAAAATACCGTGCAAGGACTGTGAGAAACACTGCATAGGCCAAACCAGAAGGAAACTGACCATACAGATACATGAACATCAACTGGCCACCAAGAGACATGGCCAGTTCTCACTTATCTCACTACACACGGACAACGAGGAACACAAATCCAACCGAGGTAACTCATCCATAATCACACCAGCCAAATAGAGATACACCAGGGAATTCCTGGAGGCCTGGTATTTCAACCAGAATTCAATCAAGCATCCTCCCTGGACTGACCTATCCCCTCCCAAACTCCCTACCTACAGTCACCTTTGCAGGGTCCATCCCTGCCTCTTTGACCTGTCTGTCTCATCTCCACCTATGTTCTCCTTTATCCATCTTCTATCCACTCCCCCCCACTCCCTATTTATTTCAGATCCCCTCTCGCCTCCTCCATTTCTTAAGAAGGGTCTAGGCCCGAAACGTCAGCTTTCCTGTTCCTCTAGTGCTGCTTGGCCTGCTGTGTTCATCCGGCTCTCCACCTTGTTATCTCAATCAACGAACACATTGAATTAGACCCTGTGTACAAGCCACTGAGAAACAGAACCGGAAGTAATACCAATCACCCCAGCAAACCAACGCATTTAAATAACAACCAACGCATCACCAGAGGCACACTGACAATGTTACCTAGCAGGGTGATGAAACGTTTGCAACCAAACCCACTGGTTCGGCAAGCAAGTCTACAGCCTTATCCACAACCCAAGCTACAAATCTTCTCAAAAAAATTTTGTGTGTGTGTGTGTTTGTGTGTGTGTGTTTGTGTGTGTGTGTTTGTGTGTGTGTGTGTGTGTTTGTGTGTGTGTGTGTGTGTGTGTGTGTGTGTGTGTTTGTGTGTGTGTGTTTGTGTGTGTGTGTGTGTGTTTGTGTGTGTGTGTGTTTGTGTGTGTGTGTGTGTGTGTGTTTGTGTGTGTTTGTGTGTGTGTGTGTGTGTGTGTGTGTGTGTGTGTGTTTGTGTGTGTGTGTGTGTGTGTGTGTGTGTGTTTGTGTGTTTGTGTGTGTGTGTGTGTGTGTTTGTGTGTGTGTGTGTGTGTGTGTGTGTGTGTGTTTGTGTGTGTTTGTGTGTGTGTGTGTGTGTGTGTGTGTTTGTGTGTGTGTGTGTTTGTGTGTGTGTGTGTGTGTATTAGGATCAATGTTAGTGGTAGACATGAACCTCCTAATAGAATATTTGGTAGAAATCAGTTCTTAAGGCTTAAAACAGGTGCAATTATGCCCAATATCAGGGCCCAATAAAACTATCCCAACATCGGCCCAAAGTCTCAAAGTAGGGCTGAATGGGTTTAGGTGCCTGTGTCAGCCACCAGAAGCATACTCTTGTTAACATAAGTGTGCTAAGACATACTTTTAAGGCCTTCTTATGATGCAGTGTAGTGTCCCAGCTCCTGGCCCAGAGATGCCTGGGGTCAAGACTCACCTACTCCAGATCTGGGTAATAACATCCCTGAACATAGGTTAAATTTAATTTTAAAAATGCTGATTTTTATTCTTGTGCTGAAAGAAGTTGATAATTAACAGGGCAATTTCCAGGTTTTGAAATAAAATGAAACAGGAATTACTGGAGAAACTCAGCAGGTCTGGCACCTCCTGTGGCAAGAAAGTGGAGTTAATGTTTCGGGTCCAGTGACCCTTCCTTAGTTTTTCGATTTTCCCCCTTCAGCTGTATGTGGTGCTCACTGCAGCATTGTTGTAAAAACCCATCTTGCTCATTAATGGGGAGGTGATGACTCAGTGGTATTATCGCTGGATTATTACTCCAGAGGCCCAGAAAACAGATGGTGGAATTTGAATTCAATAAATATCTGGAATTAAGGGTCTAATGATGACCGCGAATCTATTGTCGATTGTTGGGAAAAACCCGTCCGGTTCACTAATGTCCTTGAGGGAAGGATATTGCCATCCTTACCTTGTCTGGCCTATATGTGACTCAATATAGGCCAGAGCAATGTGGTTGACTCTTAACTGCCATCTTGGGGATGGGCAATAAATGCTGCATCACTAGTGATGCCCTCATCCCCTGAAAGAATGAAGAAGAAAAAATAATTAATGCCTTTCAGGGAAGGGGCTCTGCCACCCTCATCTGTTCTGGCCTATAAAGAACATAAGACAATAAATAATAGGAGCAGGAGTGGGCCATCTGGCCCAGTGAGCCTGGTCTATCATTCAATAAGAGCATGGTTGATCTTACTGTGGACTCGGCTCTACTTACCCGCCTGCTCACCATAACCCTTATTTCATTCATTGCTCAAAAATCTGTCTATCGCTACCTTAAAAACATTCCACGAGATAGCCTCAGCTGCTTCACTGGGCAGGGAATTTCACAGATTCACAAACCATTGGGTGAAGAAGTTCCTCCTCAACTCAGTACTAAATCTGCTTCCCATTATTTTGAGGCCATGCCCCCTAATTGTGGTTTCATTCATCAGTGGAAATAACTTCACTTCTTCTATCATATCCATTCCCTTCATAATTTTTTCTGTTTCTATAAGATCACTCCTCATTCTTCTAAATTTCAATACGTACAGTCCCCGAGTCTGCTCAATCTCACTTCATAAACCAACTCTCTTAATTACAGTATCAACCTGGGGAACCTCCTCTGCACCCCCTCTATTCCCAGCACATCTTTTCACAAGTAAGAAGGCCAAAAATGTGCACAATACTCCTGGTGTGGCCTCACCAGCACCCTATAAAACTGCAGTACAACCTCATTGTTTTTAAGCTCCATCCCACAACCAATGAACAACGCTATTCCATTTGCAGCAACAGCAAACCAACTGCTTTATGATTCGTGCTCAAGGGCACCCAGGTCCCACTACATAGCAGCATGCTGCAATTTTTCATCATTTAAATAATAAACCATTTTGCTATTATTCATACTAAAATAGGTGGCCTCAGATTTACCAACATTGTGCTTCATCAACCAGACCCTCGTCCACTCACTTCACATATCTGTATGTCTCTGCAGACTTGCAGTGTCATCTGCACACTTTGCAGACTGCTGACCCACAGCGGTGTGGGTGATAGATTCTGTAATTCTGCAGATTGGAAGCTTGTGAATGTCATCCCACTATTTAGGGAAGGGGCAATAGGAAACAGCAGGGAGCTACAGACCTGCCAGCCTTCCCTCAGAATTGGGGGAAGTACTAGAATCTACCATAAAGGATGAGATAAATGGACACCTGAATAAAAATGATAACAAAGTGTGGAGCTGGATGAACACAGCAGGCCAAGCAGCATCTCAGGAGCACAAAAGCTAACGTTTCGGGCCTAGACCCTTCATCACAGAGGGTTTTGTGCTCCTGAGATGCTGCTTGGCCTGCTGTGTTCATCCAGCTCCACACTTTGTTATCTTGGATTCTCCAGCATCTGCAGTTCCCATTATCACCTGAATAAAAATGATTTGATTGGACATAGCATAGCTTTGCCAACAGGATATAGTTTTTGATAATCTTGCTGCAGATTTTGAGGTCTGTTACCAACAAAATGAGAAAGGGCAGGCAATGAACGTAGCGTACTTGAATTTTTGGATGTTTTTTGATAAGGTCACCTACAATCTTTTGTTAACTCATGAAAACCTGGTTAAATTGACTGAAAGCGTAAACTCAATTCGGCTGGGAGCAAGATACCCAGAAGGGAGGGGATCCTCTATAAATTAAACATGTTGTAACCAGCTGTGGAGTGGATGAATTAAGTAGAGGAATCAGTTTATACATCCTTACCCAGGAGTTTAACAATTTGGGACATTCTGCACAAGAAAGTAATACTTGGGGAATCTTATTAATTGTTGTAGCACTAAATGCTTGTTTTTCCTTCGACTGAAAGTTGAAGTCTCACTCCATCATCCCTCGAGTTTCTTAAAGGTAAAAGTGTTAATGCTGACATTTTTTTAAAAGAAATATTTATTTTGCAGGCACACATTTGAAATCATTTTCTAATTTTCTGTTTGCTCTACGTAATGAATAGTTGGCACAGTTTGAACAAACCACTGCAGTTCTTTTTATGACAGATGGGATTCATTATTAAAGCAGCTGAGATAATCCAGGCGATATTGGATTGTCACAAGATTTATGACTAAATTGAACAGTTCTACAATTGTGTCCCATTTACAAGAAATGTCACTAATCACGAAAATGAGGAAGTAAATTTTATATGAGGGTCAGTTTTGCAATAAACAAAGTAGAAGGATAGACCAGTAAAGCATGTTCCAACAACCTTTCTTCCAAAATATTTTAACGTGTAATGCTGTATTACATTACTTTGCCCATATCTGAGTGTAAAAGTTATCAGATGAGGTGTTGAGCCAAGTCTTTGTATGCCCTTGCAAGTGGATCTTAAAAATCCCCTTTCATAGTTTTGAAGACAATCTGGGAGTTTTTCAGTGATGTATCCTAATAATTACTTATCTTTCATCAAAGATCACAACAACAGATTACTTGGCGTGCTCTCTCATTGTTGCTGTGGGATCCTTCTGTGTACCAACTGGGTGTCATATTTCCCATAGTGGCTATGCATTGAAACACACTTCACTAGCTACAAAACTCTTCAGGGTTTCTATTCTGTATGGGTAACATTAACAATTTAGGGCGATAATTGAGTTTTCAAGATCTGATCCAGCTATATAAGCACAAACATCCAGATTGTTAGCCCAATGCAGTGCTGAGAGAGTGCTGTCATCACTGAAATGATGGAGCTGCCTGTTCCTTCAGTGGAAAAATTGCATATTACTGGAGAAACTCAGCAGGCCTGGCAACATCTGTGGTGAGAGATAAACCGGGTTTATGTTTTCGGTCAGTGGGCCATCTTCAGAACTGATTGTAGCTAGGAAAAGGTGGTATATATGCTGATGTCACAGGGTGGGGTGGGAGGGGTTAAAAGAGTAAATGATAGGTGTAGATAGAACCCAGAGTAAGAGAGCAACAGCTGGGAAGTTAATGGGATGGATAATGGTGAGCCCATAAGAAGTAAAAGCTGGTATTAGGGATAAATTGGTTAGCCACGATGAAAACAGCCCATGTGATGATAGGGTCAGGGATGTGGGAGTGAGTGAATGACATGGAAGAAGATGTTTAGGTCCTAGAACTATTGAACTTCACATTGAGTCCTGAAGACTGCAGGGTCCCGAAGCAGAAATGAGATGCTGTTCTTCCGGCTTGCGCTGTGCTGTGGGTTCTATGGTGTGTTCCCTCAGGTGGATGTAAAAGATCTCACATCTTAGTATTGTCTCAGTATCCTCATCAGTGCTTATCCCTCACCCAACATCACTAAAACCAACTTCTTCTTACTGTATTGCTTCTTCTGGGAACTCTCTATGTGCAAATTTGCTGGTATGTTTCCTATATTACACCAGCACCAACATTTCAAAAGTAGCTCATTGGTGGTAAAGATCGATGGAAGTCACAATATTAATGCAAGTTCAGTCTTTCTTCTTAATGAAAAATTGCAATCTGCTCTGATTTTTCGAAGCCTGAAGCTGCTGAGGCTCTTCCGCCATGGTCAGGAGTGTGTACACGACTTACACGATTGTATGGATGCCCAAGGAGGTAGTTGAACCCACCTTCGTTCAGAGTTAGAAAGGTTAGTGTCAGGCTCAGGTCAATAGGGATCCACCATTTGCTTCAATACTCTGGGTTAAGTCAAAAGAAAAGAAATTAACCAGTGTTCCAATTCCTGATTCCCAGTGACTCTCCCTAGATACCAGGTGAAAGCCCTAACAGTGCAACACACTCTCAGGATCTTATTGAATCATGAAACAGGTTTGGGAGGTGAAATGGCCTATTCCAGCTCCTTCAGAGATAATGGGAACTGTAGATGCTGGAGAATCCGAGATAACGAAGTGTGGAGCTGGATGAACTCAGCAGGCCAAGCAGCATCTTAGGAGCACAAAAGCTGACGTTTCGGGCCTAGGCCCTTCATCAGAATAGGGTTAGGCTTTTCTGATGAAGTGTCTAGGCCCGAAACATCAGCTTTTGTGCTCCTAAGATGCTGCTTGGCCTGCTGTGCTCATCCAGCTCCACACTTTACTATTCCAGCTCCTTGCTCATATGGTTCACAGCTTTCGACAACATAAGTGTAGACTTGCATGGTGAAGTGTCTGCAGTTGGGACTGTAACCAATTCTCAAAAGTAATTGGTTGAATGTGATAACGCAGTGTGGAGTGGAGGAATGCAGCAAGCCAGGCAGTGTCAGAGGAGCAGGATAGCTAGCCTTTCGGGTCAGGACAAGGTCCCAATCTGAAACGTCAGCTTTCCTGCTCCTCTGATGCTGCCTACATGCTGTGTTCCTCCAGCTTCACATGGTGTTATCTCAGACTCCAGCATTGGTAGGGCTACTGGAGAAAATGCGGAGGCATGAGGTTGAGGGAGATTTAAAAGTTTGGATTAGAAACTGGCTTTCTGTAAGAAGGCAACGCATGGTGGTTGATGGAAAATACTCCGCCTGGAGTCCGGTCACTGGTGGAATGCCTCAAGGATCTGTTTTGGGACCACTGCTGTTTGTCATTTTTATAAATGACTTGGACGCAGGCATAGCTGGATGGGATGGTAAGTTTGCAGATGACACTAAAGTTGCTGGAGTGGTGGACACTGTGGAAGAATGTTGCAGGTTGCAGGGAGACTTGGATAAACTGCAGAATTGGGCTGAAAGGTGGCAAATGGAGCTCAATGCAGATAAATGTGAAGTGATTCACTTTGGGAAGAATAATAGGAAGGCAGAATACTGGGTCAGTGGAAAGATTCTTGGTAGTGTGGGTGTGCAGAGTGATCTTGGTATCCATGTACGTAGATCCCTGAAAGTTGCCACCCAGGTTGATAGTGCTGTTAAGAAGGCTTACGGTGTGTTAGGTTTTATTGGTAGAGGGATTGAGTTCCGGAACCGTGGTGTCATGCTGCAACTGTACAAAATGTTAGTGCGGCCTCACTTGGAATATTCCGTGCAGTTCTGGTCACCCCATTACAGGAAGGATATGGAAGCATTGGAAAAGGTGCAGAGGAGATTTACCAGGATGTTGCCTGGTCTGGAGCGAAGGCCTTATGAAGAAAGGCTGAGGGACTTGGATCTGTTCTCATTGGAGAGAAGGAGGCTAAGAGGGGATTTAATCGAGGCATACAAGATGATCAAAGGATTAGGTAGGGTGGACAGTGAAAGTCTTTTTCCGAGGATGATGACGTCAGCTTGAGCAAGGGGCCTTAGCTACAAATTGAGGGGTGATAGATTTAAGACAGATGTCAGAGGCAGGATCCTTACTCAGAGAGTGGTAAGGGCATGGAATGCTCTGCCTGCCAATGTAGTTAACTCAGCCACATTAGGGACATTTAAACAGTCCTTGGATAAGTATATGGGTAATGATGGGATAGTGTGGGGGGGATGGGCTTAGATTAGTTCACAGGTCGGCACAACATTGAGGGCCGAAGAACCTGTTCTGCACTGTATTGTTCTAAGTTCCACGTTTGGCAGTTTTTACTGTCTCTGGTTGAATGTAAAGTACTTCAGGATGATCTGAGGATCTGATAAAGCATCAGATAAATGCATTGTCATTCTTACTTCAGTCATTGTCTCAGGATTCAGGGACTGAAAAGAGAAACCTTTTATTACTTCGAGGGTAGTCAAGCTGTTAGACTTACTACCACAGAAGACAGTGGAGGTTAGAGTACTGATTTCATTGAAGAAAGTTGTTGATAATTTTTTAGATGTTAAAGATAATACTGGCTATGAAGAGAAATAAAGTTTTGACTTATATCCATAATCATATCAAATGGAAGAGGAGGCTTGAGGAGCCAAACTCCTGCTCTTCAGTTTTATGTTTCTATGTATCCTCAAGTTCCTTAATTTAAGTTCAGGCTAACTTTAGACCAACATGGAATTTACCATCTCAAGCTATGATCCAATTAGAAATACAGCACTTTAGTGCCATGACACTTTATAGAACTTTCATTTGTACTTTTATAAGTGGTATCTAGGATGTGCGCAAACATTTACCTCAATTACGAAAATTTGGTACAAAGTCTAGTAAAGTGTGCTTTGTGGGCAAAGCAGGATATTATTTCCAATAGAAATCATCTCATGCAGTTCATATGAGCACAGGGGTAAGCCATAGTGAATTTTCTGCATGGTTCATAAGGGATCAAAATGACTGCAATCTGCTGGGAAGCGCTTTCTGCTCTTCAGGCTTCCAAAAGATGGTATAGCTGGTTAGGCATGGAGCTTTCAAAGCTTAATGTTGTTTTGTCAGTAACCAAGCTCCTCCTCATCAAAAACGCAGTTAAAACAAAATAAATCTGGTTCCCATCCTGACAGACAGAACTTATTACTGAGCACTCAATTAGAGGTGATGCATTTTGGAAGGTCGAATTTGAAAGCTGAGTACAGGATTAAGGATAGGATTCTTGGCAGTGTGGAGGAACAGAGGGATCTTGATGTGCAGATACATAGATCCCTGAAAATGGCCACCCAAGTGGACAGGGTTGTTAAGAAAGCATATGGAGTTTTGGCTTTCATTAACAGGGGGATTGAGTTTAAGAGTCGTGAGATCTTGTTGCAGCTCTATAAAACTTTGGTTAGACCACACTTGGAATACTGCGTCCAGTTCTGGTCGCCCTATTATAGGAAAGATGTGGATGCTTTGGAGAGGGTTCAGAGGAGGTTTACCAGGATGCTGCCTGGACTGGAGGGCTTATCTTATGACGAGAGGTTGACTGAGCTCGGTCTGTTTTCATTGGAGAAAAGGAGGAGGAGAGGGGACCTAATTGAGGTATACAAGATCATGAGAGGCATAGATAGAGTTGATAGCCAGAGACTATTTCCCAGGGCAGAAATGGCTACCACGAGAGGTCATAGTTTTAAGCTGGTTGGAGGAAAGTATAGAGGGGATGTCAGAGGCGGGTTCTTTACACAGAGAGTTGTGAGAGCATGGAATGCGTTGCCAGCAGCAGTTGTGGAAGCAAGGTCGTTGGGGTCATTTAAGAGACTGCTGGACATGCATATGGTCACAGAAATTTGAGGGTGCATACATGAGGATCAATGGTCGGCACAACATTGTGGGCTGAAGGGCCTGTTCTGTGCTGTACTGTTCTATGTTCTATGTTCTAATTCAATGTTCTGAAGAAGGGTCACTGGACCTGAAGCATTGACTCTGATTTCTGCCTGCAGATGCTGCCAGGCCTGCTGAGTTTCTCCAGATATTTCTGTCTTTTTTGGTTTAAGAAACTACCTAGGCCTGTCCTAATAATGATTAATGACCCTTTATCCACTGTATTCTGGGGCACAGAGTTACAAAGTCAGAACACTTTGAGAGAAACAAAATTTTCATCACCTCTGGCCTAAAAGAGTGACGTTAATTTTGATATAGTGTTCCTTAGTTCTGGGCTCATTCACAACCTGTAATACCTTTAATATTCACTCATCCTTTTCCATGTTCTCCTTATCAAGGCCATTCTGGATCTGACATTCTTCAATCATACCACTTCATTCTACTCAAAATGTCACTGAAAACAACCTTTACTTGGAAGAAAACCCACTCATTCCAAGTATCATTTTAGTAAACTCCCTCTGTTCAACTTCAACACACTTACATCTTTCTTTAAATGAGGACGGGAAATTATATTAATAACTCTGAAATTAAAGACACATCCTAGTAATAGCAACCATGGGGAAATTTCTATCAATTGTTGTAAAAATATATCTGCTTCATTAACCTGGTTAAATTGATGGTGAAGCAATCGTGTAGTCACTAGACTATTAATTCAGAAATCCAGACAATGTTCTGGTAACCTGCATTCAAATCTTGCTATGGGAGCTTTTGGGATTTGAGTTCAATAAAAATCTGGAGTTAAGAATCTAATGATAGCCATGAAATCATTATCGATTGACAAAAACAAAATCCATCTGGTTCATTAATGTCCTTCAGGGAAAGAAACTGCCACCCTTGCCCTCTGAGCAATTAAGAGTGGGCACTAAATGCTGGCCTGGCCAGTGATGCCCTCATCCTGTAAATGATTTTTTTAAAAAATGGCTCTTTTGGGAAAGGAAATCAACCAGCTTAGTCTGGCTTATATGTGACTCCAGACCCATAGCAATGTGGTTGACTCTTAACTGTCCTTTGAAATGGCTTAATGATCCAATCAGCTCAAGATCAAATAGACATGGGCATCAGATGCTGCCAACCCTAATACCTCATGGGGTATAAAGATTTTCCTTCTGTCTTCTCTATGTTCACTGCTACAAAAGCAAGGTTAGCTGACCTCCAATCGGTACCCCTCAACTTCCCTCGAGCCTTTGACACTAATGCCTAAGATCATGCAAGCAGTTCATCGCCCCCTTTAATTGATCATTTTTCATGTTGTGCTTCCCAGTTCATATTCAACATTATTTTCAACGGCACTTCAGTTGATATTTGAGGATCTCAACTTAAATGTAAAATTTGCAACAAATCTACAATGCTCCTGAGATAACAAGGTATAGATCCAGATGAACACAACAGGCCAAGCACAGCAGAGGAGCAGGAAAGCTTATGTTTCAGGTCTGGGCCGTTTGACAGAAATGGGGGAGGGGAAGGGGACTCTGGAGTAAATAGAGCAGTGGGGGAGGTGATGATGGAAGGCGGATAAAGGAACAGGTAGGTGGAGAGAAGATGGACAAGTCAAGGAGGGATGGAATCAGTAAACATGAGTGTAGGTAGGGAGTTGGGATAGGGGTTGGTCACTTGAGGGAAGACAGACAGGTCAAGGAGGTGGGGATGAGGCTGGTAGGTAGGAGGTGGGGTGGGGGTTGGTCAGTGGGGTGGGAGGAGTGGATAGGTGGGAGAAAAGCTGGACAGGTCAAAGAGGCTGGGACGAGCTGGGCTGGTTTTGGGATGCGGCCAGGGGAGGGGAGATTTTGAAGCTTGTGAAGCCCACATTGAGATCATTGGGCTGCAGGGTTCCCAAGCAAAATATAAGGTACTGTTCCTGCAGCTTTTGGGGTGGCATTGTTGTGGCACTGGAGGAGGCCCAGGATGGGCATTTTGTACAAAGAGCAGGAGGAGGAGTTGAAATGGTTTGCGGCTGGGGGGTTCAGTCGCTTTTCATGAACCCAACGTAGGTGTTCCACAAAGCAGTCTCCAAGCCTCTGCTTGGCTTGCCCAATGTAGAGGAGGCCACATTGGGAACGACGGATACAACATAGCACGTTAGCAGATGTGCCGGTTTCACTGGTGTCCTGTATGACTGAGGCATAACTACCCTACTTTTCCCCTTTTAATAAATGATGTCATCCAATTAGCTTCCCAAATTACTTATTGTGCCTGTATAGTAACCTTTTCATATTCATTTACTAGAGTTTCCAGAACTCTTTGCATCTCAGAGTGGTGCAATCTCTCACAAATCGGATAATGTGCTTTTCCCTCCTGAAATGAGCATTTTGCGCCTTTCCCACATTGGACTGTATTTGTCAGATCCTTGCCTGCTCACTTAGTCCGTCTCTATCCATGTACAGCATTCTTTAGTCCTCTTCAGAACTTAGTTCCTACCTATATTTGTGTCATCAGCAAACTTGGCCACTGTACTTTCCACTCCTTCAGCCAAGTCTTTTATATAAATTGTAAACAGTTGAGGTCCCAGTGCTGATGCAAATGGCACGCCACTTATTACATCTTGCCAAATTGAAAAAAAAGACCTGTTTATGCAACTCGCTACTCCCTGTTAAACAGCCAATGTGTTACTCCCTATACGTGAACATTTATTCCCACAAAACTACAATCTTCGCAAAAATGCAAGTATTCCTTGAGTTTAGCCACTGGGCAGGCACCCTGTTACGTGAGCATTGTAACTGTAGAATGCAGATCATAGTCACAAGGTTATCAGTCCCTGATGCTTGGACTTGGCAGCTCCAGGTTGTGATGTGTTCTGGAGTTCTTGACCAAGCAATTTGGCTGATTGCCAGGGCTTAGCTACACTTTACACTTTAAGCACATGATGTGCTTCATCCAACATCCAAGGGCAAGCATGCTTATCAAGGTTAGATGAATACCATCAACCATACCATCAGCGAAAAACACTGAGACATCGATTAAAATGAACAGAACTGCTTTTATTTCTGGTGAGCACTAAAATTGGTCAATTTGTCTCTGCGGAAATCATTGTATCTCATTGAAAAGAAGTAAGGCTTGATAAATCTGCTACCGTTCAGAGACAAAAACATTATTGCTATGGTATATCTGTCACAATATAGGCTCTCAGTGCAATACATTGTGCTAAAGCTGGCCACACAGTCATGGATTATTTAGACGCAACATTTTTCTTCAAGAGGTTGGGGGAATCTAGTTTTAACTCAATGTTATTTGAATATTCAGGTATTTTGTTTCTTTTTTGTCCGGGTGGGGAGCACTCACACCTGAGTCAGTAAGTTGTGAGCCCATGTCTCATTCCAGAGATTTCATTACAGGAATGTAGGCTGACAGTGCTGTGCAATGCTGTGGGATGGCAACATTGTCAGAGGTGCCACATGTTAGATAAAATGTTAAGCTTTTCTGCTCTGTCAGGTGGATGGAAAAGATACCACAGCACAATTTAGGTGAAGAGTAGGGAAGTTGTTTATGGTTCCCTGACCAATAACTATTCCTTAAACTAATATGACAAAATCAGATGATCTGGTAATTAGATTGTCATGATTTGTGGCAGTTTGTTGCGCACAACTCGGCTGCTCTGTTTCTGACATTTTAACAAAAATGATTTCTTGTCAAAGTTATTTGTCGCCCACCTATAGGAAGGATATTATCAAAATGGAGAGGATTCAGAAATGATTTACAAGAATATTACTGGGACTAGAGGGTTTGTATTATAAGGAGAGGCTGGATAAACTGGGGCTTTTTTTCACTAGAATGTAGGAATTGAGGGGTGGCCTGACAGAGGTTTATAAAATCACGAAGGGCACAAGTAAGGTGATTAGCAAAGGTTGTTTTTTCACCAGGGTATGGGAGTTCAAAACTAGGGGCAAATTTTTCAGTTGAGAAGAGAAAGATTTATAAGGGACCTGAGAGGCAACCACACAGTTTTGTTTGAAGAATAAACTGTCAGAATAAGTGATGGATGTGGGTAGAGTTACAAAATTTAAGAGACATTTGGACACATATATGAATAGAAAATGTTTATAGGGATCTGGGCCAAACGCAGGCAAGTGGGACTGGTTTAGTTTGGGTAACTTGGTCAGCAGGGACGAGTTGGACCAAAGAGTCAGTTTTTGTGTTGTCTGATTCTATGACTTTATTTACTCGGCTGTAAAATGTTTTGGGATGATGTCAGGTCACAAAAATGCATGTTCATCTTTATTTCATCATGGCATTGAGTATTGCTAACAACATTCATCACCATTTTTGAAAAGGTCTGAGTTATCTTTAATGCTGGTAGTAATAGGCTATACCACGTAGATACTGTAACTGAATTCTTCCAACAGAAACCTTCTAAAGATTCCAATGCAGTGATGATACAAATGAGAACAGAGGCTTCAATGGGAGAATTGCCCAAAGTTTCAATATTGCAAGCTATGATCTCTCATTCCCTATTCTCATATCAATGTTCTCTACAATTTGCTTTAAATTCTTTGACCTGAGCAAGCACCTTTTCCTGAAAGTGTTAGTGTAGAGATGAGGTAGAAGTGCTACAGTCTAACATAGAATGTATAATTTGCGTAGTGTACTTTCTGTCCAACTTCCTGTGGTCACAATTTTTAGTTACACATTTCTGTCAACATTTAACATCAAGCTTGTCCCATGTAAATATTTTGAAAGGAAATTCTGTATGCCAGCTGTTGCCTTTGACATAATCACAAGTCCTATTTTGTGATGATGCTCCATTGCATCTTATATCTAAGAAAATTTACGTTAATAAACTAACTGAAGGTAATGTCAATCTACTGACAATAAACACATCTTTGATGGTGCTAGCACATAGCTCGGTATGCCTGTAATTCACAGAAATCAATGAGTAATGCTGTGGCAGTCTCAATCTATTGAAGCACTCTTGCTAATAAATGTTATCTTACGTTATCCAACAATATCGTCATGAACGTATTTTTACAAAGGAAGGTATTGAAATACTCAGCAAATCAGGTAGCATCAGTGGACAGAGAACCTTAATTAACATTTCAGGTAGATTATCACTTTTGTTTTCTGGCCTTCTGAATATTTGCAGCACTTTCTGTTTCCATTCCCAATTTCCAGCATTTGCAATGTGTAACATTGAGAATTCCTGAGTCAAAAATACTAGAGGTGCAGAGCAGTGCTTTGGAGAGGGCAGATAAATTAGACATTACTGCTTCAATACATGACGTTAACTTATCTGTTCTGTCAAAGTGTTTCCAAACTTTTTTGATATCGTATCAAATTTGGAGCAGCTTTTGCATTTTTAGTTTTTATATTTGAATTGTCCATTTTTACTTTTTTCCAATATTCTTGCCTGATTGAGAGGGGGTGCATCTTTTCAAGAAATTGTTGAAAGTACGCAATTTAGAGGAAAGAAAAAACACAGGAGGTTCATTCATATGAAAATGAAGTCTGATGAAAGACAAGCACCTGACGCTTCAGCAGCAGAGGGGTAGATGGTGGAGAAGTAAAGCAAGGCATTGGTGGTTCCCACAGTCCCTTAAAGTAAGAGGACATTTGTCACGGAGTTGATGTATTTCGTCTCTTAACAAGAGGTTGCCACTACGCTGCAGCCACCTCAAATCTCTAGCTGACCGGGAAATACATTTACTTGTCATGGATGTGGTGGAGAGGTTTTCTGATTACTCATCCATCAGCTTGTCCACACTACAAATGGACACTCCCTGGCCATCAAGCACTGGGGTGTGATGGAGCTTCTGATTCAGAGGCTGGGACGGTACCACCTGACCTTTCATGATAGTGAGCATTACTCAAGGTACTGCCAAGGGCAAACCTGCAGCTGATGAAGAAGTGTTCCTCAGCAGGCTCTAGTGACGATGGTGTGGGAATGGGAAGTAAAGCAATTTCTGGGGATGCTATGGGCTGATTGGAAAAGGCAAGATTGGAGCAAAACAAGGCTAGTCCCAATCAACTGACCCAGAGTGGAAATGGTGGAATCATATTGTGTCGTTTGATAATAGCTACAGAAAGATGAGCAACAAGTCATGGAAGGTAATACCCGTTCATTTCATCACTGTGGCCAAGGTGAAAATTAATTGGGAAGCTCAACAAGGAATTTGCAGCATGAATCAGCGTCCCATCAAAGATTTACATGCCTTTGAATATAGGAGCAGCAGCTTCAATGATCAAGAGAGATGGTGAAGGAGATTTGTCTTGGCCTTGAAAGGAAGAGTGAGTAACTTGCATAAGAGATATTGAATGGTCTGTGATTCAGTGGTAATGAAGTCAAAGGGTCAGGAGGTTAATCTTATGATGAGATTAGTGAAAAAAACGATAAGAATGGAATATAGGATAAACCAGGAGAATAGAAAAAGACTTGAATTCATCAACAATGGATAGCAGATGTTGGGATGATGATGTGTACCACAACAGGTTTGTTTTCCACTTCAGAGAGCCAGGGGGTGAAAACATACAGCTGGTGCCTTTTATTTAACACTTTGATGAGCTTTTGTTTAAAGAAGCATGCAGGGTACAGGAAAGTTTGTGATACATTTTGTCCATTTGAGGCTACCCATTCATATGTACTGGTGGAGGGAATCTGTTCAGAAGAATACAGTAATTCAGAAGGATCCATTTTGACAGCTCACACAATTCTAATTAAAATGGTCTTGATAAATTGATAATTGTTTCTATGCCAACTAGCACCACACTCGCGCACACACACATGCGCACAAACACACACACACAATAATACACAGGATATATAGGAGAAAGAGGCAAAGTTAGCATTTTGAGTCCAATATGACTTACTTTCAAAACCACAGATCTTCCTTGGATATTGAATAGAGATAAATAAGGTGAAAGTAAGGGCATATTAGTAATGTCACTGGTCTAGGCTAATGCTCTGATGGCATAGGTTTAGGTTCGTGAGTGGAACGAACACACTTCCAGCGGAAGTGGTGGATGTGCGCACGTTTGCAAAGCTGAAAAGACAATTGGATAAGTACATAAATAAGAAATGTTTGAAGGGATATAGGCCAAGCACAGGCCGGTGGGAATAGTTCAGCTTGGGTTTATTGGTGGCATGGGCTGTTGGACTAAAGGGACCATCTCTGTGCTGTAAGACTCTATGACTAATCCCATCCCAGCAGATGGTGACATTTTAATTCAGTTAATACATCTGAAATTAAAAGCTGGCTTAATGGCAACCATGTAACCATTGCTGATTGTTGTGAAAATCCATCTTGTTTCACTAATGCCCTTTAATGAAAGAAATCTACTGTTCTTACCTGGTGTGATTTACTTGTGATTGCAGACCTACAGCAATGAAATTGACTCTTAACTGCCCCATGTAGTGGCAAAGTAAGTGACTCAGTTCAAGGCAATTAGGAATGGACAACAAATTCCAGTGACAGATCCATCCCATCAAAGAATAGAAGAGGAAAAAAAATCAAATAAATCTGTAAATAGTTTGGGTACAGTTTGAAATGTACCATTATTGAAATGGAAGTACAGAGTGGGTTGAGTGACAGGCAAGTATTCCTTCTAAATTGTTTCGACAAAGTGCCGTAACTCCTTGTGAATTGAGGAAAGTTCCTGCCAAATTAAACAGCTGTCCCTGTGGAGCCACATCAGCTGGGAACTGAAATCAAACTGTTCAAACTCTGTTCATTTTCAGCTGTTAGAGAGAGGAGACTTTCATTCAAATATCCTGGGCTAGATTCAAGCCTGAATCCCAGAGGCAAAAAGGATCTAAAATCCCTTGCACCACTCAGTGCCCACAGAGTTATTTTAAATGATCGCTGTTATTCCAAATAGGTTACATGCATCTCATTCACTGTGCAAATATTTATTGATATCAATGCCCTATGATAACATTTCTTGCAGGAAAAACAAATGGCTCATTGATTTTTGTCACTTTTTCACTCAGGAACAGACTACTTTTTAGGCCACTTTAAGAGCAGCTTGCAGATCATGTTAAAAGAGAGTCCCAGCTGAAATATTGAATTGGATGGCAGAACAGAGTGTACAATCATAAAGCACACAACCTTACATGTCAACATGAGTTTGGTTAAAATTCTGATGTGGTGTCTCAAGTTGCAGCCTGTTATTGCTTTACAGTTGAACCAGGTGAAAGAGATTGGCATATTTTGAATACAAGTATCTTTTTTAATGCAGGTTCAACATTGATTCTGTTGATTCTTCCACTCCCTGGGGAGGTGACGGCCTAGTGGTATTATTGCTTGCCTGTTAATCAAGAGACACAGGTAAAGTTCTGGGGAACTGGGTTCAAACCTTGCAATGGCAGATGCTCGAATTTGAATTCAATAAAAATCTGGATTTAAGAGTCTAATGATGAAACTGTCGTTGATTGTTGGAAAATGTTCTTCTGGTTCACTAATGTCCTTTAGGGAAGGAAATTGCTGTCCTTGCTTGGTCTGGCCTATATGTATATCCAGATTCACAGCAATGTGGTTGACTCAACACTTAGCTAAACAGTTTGGGATCAGCCATGAATGCTGGCCTGGCTAACAGTGCCCACTGTAGTGTTTGGAACAAAATCAACCCAGTGGACCTCGTGTAATGTGAGTTCCCTGATTGGGACTCTTTAAATATAATCTAATCCATTGACCAGTTTAACAAACCCAATCAGAGAGTCCTGGCCGACAGATATAAACAGAACTGTCAGAGGTTATTCATTCAGAGGATGAGGGCGTCACTGACCAGACAGTATTTATTGTCCATCCCTAATTGCCCAGAAGGCAGCTAAGAGTCAGCCGCATTACTGAGTATCTGGAGCCTCATGTAGGCCAAACCAGGTAAGGATGGCAGTTTCCTTCCCTAGAGGGCATTAGTGAACCAGATGGGACTTTCCTACAATTGACAACAGATTCACAATCATCATTAGATTCTTAATTCCAGATAATTATTGGATTCAAATTCCACCATCTGCCATATATTCGAAGCCAGGCCTCTAGAACATTGGCTGAATCTCTGTATTAACAGTCCAGTGATAATACCAGCAAGACATCATCTCCCCCTTTTTGTTCGGAGTCAGCCCTGAGCTAGCTGGGTCAGTGTCATGTATTCTGCATGTGTAAATAAAGGGTGGCTTGGTAATGGGATCTTGGCCTTCATAGAGTTATTTCATCCACATCCTGTGAATGAATTTTTCAAAAACCTAGCACTGTCAACCAACTCTATTGAGCCACATTGTAAGATTACACTGGTTCGAGAAGATTCTTCAAATTGCACTGATTCTTAGGACACAAAGCTAATAAGCACGTTCCTTATCTTTTAATCATAATCATTTTCTTCTATCACAAATCGGAATTTATGAAGAAAAGGACCAGGACATACCAATAAAATTATTGTGTGGTGTTGTATATCTTTTAAAGTCAATTCAAAGTTTCAAATCAGTTTACTCATAAGTGGAACATTGGACACCCTCATTAAAAATACAATGCAGACACCAGATCATTTACAGAAGTGGGGGAAAATGGTACAGAGGAAGAACCATGTCATTTTAGGCCCTTGCAGGTAGCTCAAAAACTGCTCAGACCTAAGGCTGAGGGCAAATTATCTTCACTTTTTTTTGGCAAGGGTGTCAACCAAATAGAATCAGACAAAATAAAACAGCGGAATGAAGTAGATTTATTCTATGCAATTCCCTCACAGAAATATAACAATGGCACTTAAGAAATTTGATTCCGAAGCTCCATGATTACATTTCTCTACTAGTCTGTAAAGATCATTAATTACATTTTCTGTGTATCTCCCTGGATTTTGAACTCTCCCATTAAAACTTACTCTTTCAAGTATTTAATTTGTCACAGTATTATTTCTTCCGCCATTTCTTCCTAACATGATTATATAGTCTTCTTCATATAAAGCTTCTCATTTCTGCAGTGTTCCAATGCTGCTTTATCGTCATTGCTTCAAAGGCTTTTAGTCCTGTAACACATTAATGCCCCTTTGTTCTGTTTGAAAGACTGTATGGCAATAATAATTCATTTTCCCTGTTTAAAAAGTTCATAAACTGTGCAGGATAGAAATCCTGCTTCAATGTCCTTCATACAGGAAGGTGCCCAAAAGGGTAAAATGAAAGTTTCACAGAATCATAGAATCCTAACAGTGTCGGAACAGGCCCTTTGGCCCAACAGGTCCATACCAACCCTTGGAGCATCCCACCCAGACCCATCCCCCTATAGCCCACACACCTCTGAACACAACAGGCAATTTAGCATGGCCAATCCACCTAGCCTGGACATCAAGACTTTTCAGGAACAAAGTTGACAATTTCCTACCTTTTACAAACTACTTTTGCTCTTTTCTCTGCCTGTAAAAAAAATGAGTCCCACTGACTGCAGTCTTAAAGATGAATCCTGTTTGTAAGACAACAAACATTTCTAGAAGAGCTGCACAAAGTAGGAATGCACAACGGAAAGCTGTTAAACAGTTTGAACACAGATTCTTCTTCACTTTAACAGCTTTTGTGAAATAATTCCAGTTTCTTCAGCCTTAACAAATTCCTCCAACCTTAAGGACACTTTCAGCTATGGGGCTCTCTTCAATAAAAGGAGAGGAAAGGAAATAGCATAGGGGTATGCATGAGTCACTGCATTAGCAATCCAGAACCTGACTGCTGTCCTGGTGAATGTGGGTTTGAATCACTCCATGGCAGGTGGTGAGTATGAATTCAGTAAGAAAACAAACTGGGGTGAAAGGCTGGCTTAATAGTGACCATATTGTCACTGTCAGTTGTTGCGAAAACCCGTCTAGTTCACAAGCGTCCTTTTCAGAAGTAACTTCCTGGTCTTACTTGGTCTACCCTACATGTGACTCCAGACCCACAGCAACATGCTTGACTTTGATCTACCCGGTGGGCAATTAGGGATGGGTTGTAAATGTTGGCCTGAACAATGATGGCCAAATGTGATAATTTTTCTTAAAAATTCTCTACTTTCTTCTTTGTTTTGGTTTTGTCTTCTTAGTTATCTAAATTGCCCAGACCAATTCCTTGGATAGCAGGACTGACATGAAGTGAGATTGGATTAGTCAAGATTATATTCATTGGAATTTTGAAGAATAAAAGGGTTTCTCATAGAAACCTATAAAATTATAATAGGTCTAAATGCAGGAGCAATGTTCCTGATGATTGGAGAGTCCAGAACTAGGGGGTCAAAGTTTAAGGCTATGTGGAGGGTTACAATCAACAATCAGCAGAAATTTCTTCCTTGACAATACTATGGCTTTAAGAAGTATATTTTTTCTTGTTTGTTTCTTTTAAAGAGAAGTTTTAAGGTAGAAGTGTCAAGCTGTCTGTTGAAAACTTATTAAGTAAACAACTTGTGAGGCTTTGTAAAAAAGTTGGAAAAAATACAAGCAGCCTGAATGGGTGGTGTCAAGCTCTCATAGAATCAGGATTCTTAGTCTACCTTTCAGCAGTTGCTACTGGGGTGCAGAAGAAGTGGAAGCTATTTTTTTTCTCTCTCTCTCAGTTACAGCCAAAAGTTGGGGTTCTCTTCGTGCTGCTGGAGTTGCATGTGAGATAATCTGTTTCTTTTCTGAATTTTTTTCATCAAATATAAGTTAATGGGATGGTGCCACATTGGAACAGTTAATTAATGATAGTTACTGTATCTATTATTCTGCTAAGTTTTCCAGCAGAATTAACTTATTCCAATTTCCTCTTTCTATCAATGCATTTACTTTCATGAATGAATAATGTGTGCTTTGCTTTAAAACCGGTAGTTGGACCAATCAAATTGTATCCAGAATGAAATTCTGGGCACTTACCTTAAAAATAAAAAGGAAGTTGGAGTCTAGGCCATCTTCTGAATATTAAGGGGTTTGGTCTGGTGTGTAACTTCTACCTGAGAGAGTGGTGAGCCTTTAAAATTCTCTTCTGCAGAAAATGGTTGAGGGCAAAGCTTTTAATTTTTTCAAGAAGGAGGCAGATACAGTTCTTCAGGCTAAAGGGGTCAATCAGTTCAGGAATAAAGCAGGAACAAGGTACTGATTTGGATGATCAGATATTAGCAGGCTTGAAGGGCTGAATGGCCTACTCCTGTACCTACTTCTTACATTCCTGTGCCTTTTTAATCCTATCAGTTCTGACTTTGTGGCATTCTCAGTGTTGTGATTGTGATTTGAATTATTTCTGTGGCCCTTCATTTCCCTTACTGCTGCTGTGCTGAATGCATTGCCCATCCTAAGTTATCCTTGAGAAAGTGGTAGTGAGCTGCCTTCGAGAACAGGTGCAGTCCATTTGATGTAGTAGGTTGACCATGTTGTTAGCAAGGGAGTTCCAACATTTTGACTCGAGAACAGTCAAGGGATGGTGATATATTTCCAAATCAGGATAGTGGGTGGCCCGGAGGGGAGCATGCAGGTGGTGATCCCTGCTGTAGCAAGTAGACACTGGTCACTCAACAGCCTTAGACCACCACCTTGTGTCTCCTAACCACTAAGCTAAATTTGGATCTAACTTGCCCGTTCCTCTAGGTCCCAAATGGTTTTACTGTCTTTATCAGTGTCCTATGTGGAACATTGGCAAAAGCTTTGCTGAAATCCACATTAACTATATTGATCACACCACTCTCACTGACACACCTGATCACTTTCTCAAAATGCTCTATCAAATTTGTCGGGTATTACCTCCCTTTGATCAAGCCATGCTGATTATACCTGATCAAATGTTGCTTCTCAAGTGGAAATTATTTCTCTCCTTCAGAGTTTTCTCCAAATCTTTCCTGAACACGAAACAAAACTGTCTGGTTTGTATTCCCCATAGATTATCCCTACCACCTGTCTTCGAAAGGAGAATCAAAATTCCATCACCTACTCCCAATTCCTCTGCCTCCATCACATCTGCTCCCAGGATGAGGCATTCCATTCCCGCACATCCCAGATGTCCACGTTCTTCCAGGACCGTAACTTTCCCCCCGCAATGGTCGAGAACGCCCTTGACCACATCTACCGCATTTCCTGCAACACATCCCTTACACCCGCCACGACCTCCCCCAGAGGAACCCCCTCCTTCTCATATACCACCCCACCAACCTCTGGATACAACGTATCATCCTCTGACACTTCCGCCATCTACAATCCGACCCCACCACCCAAGCCATTTTTCCATCGCCACCCTTGTCTGCCTTCCAGAGAGACCATTGTCTCCGCGACTCCCTTGTCCGCTCCACACTGCCCTCAAACCCACCACACCCAGCACCTTACCCTGCAACCGCAGGAAGTGCTACACTTGCCCCCACAACTCCTCCCTCACCCCCATGCCAGGCCCCAAGATGACCTTCCATATCAAGCAGATGTTAACCGGCACATCTGCCAATGTGGTATATTGTATCCATTGCACCTGGTGTGGCTACCTCTACATTGGGGAAACCAAGCGGAGGCTTGGGGATCGTTTTGCAGAGCACCTCCGCTCGGTTCGCAATAAACAACTGCACCTCCCAGTCGCGAACCATTTTAACACCCCCTCCCATTCCTCAGGCGACATGTCCATCATGGGCCTCCTGCAGTGCCACAATGATGCCACCCAAAGGTTGCAGGAACAGCAACTCATATTCCGCTTGGGAACACTGCAGCCCAATGGTATCAATGTGGATTTCACAAGCTTCAAAATCTCCCCTTCCCCTACTGCATACCAAAACTAGTCCAGTTCATCCCCTCCCCCCCACTGCATCACACAACCAGCCCAGCTCGTCCCCTCCCCCCACTGCATCCCAAAACCAGCCCAACCTGTCTCTGCTTCCCTAACCTGTTCTTCCTCTCACCCATCTCTTCCTCCCACCTCAAGCCGCACCTCCATTTCCTACCTACCACTTCGTCCCGCCTCCTTGACCTGTCCATCTTCCCTGGACTGACCTATCCCCTCCCTACCTCCCCACCTACACTCTCTCCACCTATCTTCTTTTCTCTCCATCTTCGGTCCGCCTCCCCCTCTCTCCCTATTTATTCCAGTTCCCTCCCCCCATCCCCCTCTCTGATGAAGGGTCTAGGCCCGAAACGTCAGCTTTTGTGCTCCTGAGATGCTGCTTGGCCTGCTGTGTTCATCCAGCTCCACACTTTGTTATCTCGCATTAGCTATCCTCCAGTTCTCTGGCACGTCTCCTGTGTCCAGAGAGGAATTAAAAATGTTGTTCATAGCCCCTGTAGTTTCTTTCCTCACCTTCCATAGCAGCTTTTCTAGCAGCTGCAGGGGGTGAGTTACTTGCTGCAAGAATCCCAGCTTCTGACTGGTTCTTGTAAACACAGTGTTTATGTAGCTATCTCAGTTCAGTTTCTGATCAATGGTAACCCTCATGACTTTGGCTTTGTTTAAACTGCAAAAGAGTGAAAGTCAGGAGTGGTATGCAAATGGGATTTGACATGGGTTATGATAAAGACAACAGATTTTAGATGAGCAACGTTATGAAGATGGAATATGGGAGGTCAGCTGGGACTGAGTTAAAACTTCCACATCTGCAGGTACCTGGCGAATTATTGTCCAGATCCCAGGAATGAACATCTCCTTTGTGATAGCTAGATGCTATCATGACATGTGATTCCCTAGTATAAAAATTTTCAATCTTACTCTTGTACATTCAGACAGGAAACAGCTTGACAGCCAGTGTGCTAGCTCGTTTGTTCACCAGTTTATTAGACAGTCAGCTAACTCTGCACCCAATGACATAATAATAAGCTTACAACTAGACTGAATCTCTAACTCTGAGACATCACATTAGTGTATCTAGCTTGTTTTTAAGAAATTTGTACATATCTGATTTAACACTTTGAGTAATGTCTGTTATATGGCCTGAAATAAAGAAAACCACAAGAAGAACCTCAGGAACAAAGGAATAAATGAGGGAGCCATGGGCCTGCAGCAGGGACGGAAAGAAATGATGTCACAGATATGTCAAACATCTTAGTAGCAATATGAATGTATGTTTTATACATCTCAATATTACGAACAATCTTGTTTGGCAGTCATGCATCAGGGAGAGGAATGAATCTGGTAGTGAGGGGAACTTTGTGGTGGGAAAGGAAGGAATGATGTCAGCCTTTCCAATATCTAAATGGAGGAAACGTCTGCTCATTTAGTGTGATGATAGGTAAGCAGCCTGAGAATTTCAAGTGGGAAGGGCTTGAGAGTAGTCATCGTGAGGCTAAAATGGGTATCATCAACATACATTTGGAAACAGGTACACTTTCAGATCTTCTTGGCAAGAAGTAGCAAATCAATGATAAACAATAATTCAAGCGTAGATCCTTGTGGGGGACCCGCAGAGAGAAAACATTTTGGAGTTATCACTAGATAGAAAAGAATGGACTCAGACAAATGCAACCTCAAAGAAATAGTTGAAACTGTATACACATTGAAGGATATTGTTATGGTCAAAGACTTTGGGCAGATCGACACTGACGAGATGGGGTAATGTGCCTTTGCCATAGTCTCGTGAAATCTCATTTGTGACTTTATTAAGAGCCATTTTGCTCGTCTCGCAAAGTGTAAATCTAATTACAAGGATTCTAACAGAGTCCAGTGAAAGGGAGCATTTGATTTGGAAGGCAACATGTTCAAGGACTTTGCAGAGAAAAATAAGCTTGGAAATGGCATGATAATAAAGACAGAAGGGTTAAAAATTGTGATCAGAGATAATGGGAACTGCAGATGCTGGAGAATCCAAGATAACAAAGTGTGGAGCTGGATGAACACAGCAGGCCAAGCAGCGTCTCAGGAGCACAAAAGCTGACGTTTCGGGCCTAGACCCTTCATCAGAGCTTTTTACTTATGATTTTTGGTGTCCAGTAAAGCTGAGTGGAACTGGGTGTTTAGTCTGTGGATTCTGCAAAGGATGGAAAACATGACAGGTCTTTTGCAGGTCTGGGAGAGGGAAGCTCTGAGCTGGGGCAGGCTGGATTGCAGTGCCTGGAGATGCCGGCGCATGGCTGCGAATGTCTGTTTCAGGACTCGGAGGGAGAAACGTTGCTGAAGGGTCTCAATGTTCTGGATGTAGAGGTGGTCACGGTTGGGGCCAAATTTGGAAGGCTTGAATGTAGACTGTAGTCCATTGGGGATGATGCGGTTCCATAGGCAGGTGCTGAGGAAGGTGATGTGGCTGTGGTACCTGGTTTGCTTCAGGATATGGTCGAGCAGTTTCAAGGCCGAAGAGATTACAGGAGAGTTGCAGTGGGAGAGAGATTCCCTGAGGTTGGTCCGAAGGGAGGAGGGTAACTTCTTCAGGTTAGGCGTCCCTGGAAGAGGCTTCGCAGTGAGGTTAAAATTGTGATCAGAGATAATGGGAGCTGCAGATGCTGGAGAATCCAAGATAAACATCAGCTTTTGTGCTCCTGAGATGTTGCTTGGCCTGCTGTGTTCATCCAGCTTCACATTTTGTCAACAGGGTCAAAAATTCTATTTTTTTGTGGTGAAGGTTAATAACAGCTGATTTGAAGGAGAGAAGGAATATAATCTGAGGAAGAGAACCACGAAGCCAGGAGAAACCAAGAAAGGAAGTTAGGATGTCAGCAATTTTGTGGGAATGGGGTAGAGAGACCAGGATAAAATCTGAAAGAATGTGGATGCTGTAAATCAGGAAATAAAACTGAGATTGCTGGATTAGCGCAGCATGTCTGGCAGCAAATGTGCAGAGAAATCAAAGTTAATGTTTCGGGTTCAGTGACCCTTTCTCAGAAATCAACATTCTGACAAAGGGTCATTTTACCTGATTTCTCTGCAGATACTGACAGACCTGTGAGTTTTTCCAGCAATTTCTGGTTTGGTTCGAGAGACCAGGAGTGGGCTTCACATACAAGATGACTTGCTGCATGCATGAAGGTAGACTGGAAAGAAAGTAGATGAGGAAACAAGTAAAGGCACGATGCAATATTGTATTATGTGTTGAGCTGGATCGAATGAGTAGCTAGACCAACTATCAGCTTTGGTGATAATGGGAACTGCAGATGCTGGAGAATCCAAGATAATAAAATGTGAGGCTGGATGAACACAGCAGGCCCAGCAGCATCTCAGGAGCACAAAAGCTGACGTTTCGGGCCTAGACCCTTCATCAGAGAGAGCTGAACTATCAGCTTTATCCATTTAAGATTGTCTCATTGAATTTAAAGGAATGGAGATGAGGGCTGTACCAGGAAGAGCTATCTCAACGGGAGAGAATACTGGCTTTGGTCAGGATTAGGGCATTGAAATAAGAGGTAAAGGTATGGCTCAGCAAATTGGTAGCAACAGAAATATTGTGTGGACATTGGCTCAGTGACCAGACAACTGCGATTTTCAGAGCTTTTTTTTAACTCATTCACAAGATGTGGTGATAACTGGCTAGACCCACATTCATTATAAATCCCTAATTTCCCAGAAGACAATTAAATGTCAACCACATTGCTGCCAGTCTGGAGTCGCACGTAGGCCAGACTAAGTAGGTAAGGAAGACAGATTTCTTTCCCTGAAGAACATGAGTGAACTAGATGAGATTTTTTTCCCCTGACAATCAACACTGATTTTATGGTCTTCATTAGACTCTTAATTCCAGGTACATATCTGAATCCAAATTGTACCATCTGCCACATCAGGATTCAAACTTGGGTCTATTCCTGGGATTGTTGGATCAATAGTCTAGCAATAATATCATAGGCCATTGCTTCCCCTAAATGTAGCTCAAAATGACTTGGGGTGGTGGGGTGGGAGAATTTTTTTTTTATGGGCAAAGAGAAAAGAAAGTATTCTTTGGAAGGGAATGCATGATTGTTATAGAAGGGGATACAAGAAAGAGATTAGGTATAACCTTATCTGTGATGGGAAATATCAGATGGCATAATTGCAGAATGGCAAATGGTGAGGAAAGCATGGGAAATCTGATCAGGAGAACAAAGCTCCCACGCACGAGGGACATGACTGAGGAAGGTGAATATAGCCTTGACAAAGGACTGAGGATTTCCTCCCAAAGGCTATTATATAGAGATAGTAGGAACTGCAGATGCTGGAGAGCCTGAGATAACAAGGTGTAGAGCTGAATGAACACAGCAGGCCAAGCAGCATCAGAGGAACAGGAAGGCTGACATTTCGGGCCTAGACCCTTCTTCAGGAACAGCTATTATACAGCTGCTTTCCAAATTCTTTCAACTCCAACATTTTGTTTCACTCACAATTCAAACTTCTGTAAAATAAATAAAATGGTATTTCAGAGGCCAGAAATGGTACTTTTTCAGGTCAGAACAAAGATAAAATCTTACAGCCACCACTAAAACATAAAGGGCCAGAAACTCATTGCAGATACATCAAGGAAGAGAAGGAAAGACAATGTATTGGGACAGGTTCAGATCAGGCTCCTTTACAAAAAGATTTGGCAAAAAAAAAATGTTCATGTGATGTCAGCCTCACTGGCTGGGTCAGCATTTATTGCCTATCTTTAAATTCCCTTGAACAGCTGCTGGTGAGTTGCCTTCCTGAACTGCTACAGTCCATTTGGTGAAGTGCATTAAGGAGAGAGTTCCAGAATATTGACCCAGTGATAGCGAAGCAAAGGCATTATATTTCCAAGTCAGGACAGTGAATGGCTTGGAGGGAAACTTGAAAGTGATGGCATTCCCCTATGTCTGCTGCCCACGTCCTTCTTGATAGTAGTAGTCATGGGTTTGGACGTGTGCTGTCTTTGAGCAGCTAAAGAAGGAAAATAATAAATCAGCCAATTAACCTCCCCTTAAAAGGGCATTGTAAACAAAACATCAAACATTAAAGGAAGCTATGAATCAAATACAAATGTTGTATCTAAGGCTGACAATGCACTCTAGCCCACACTGTTTGCACCAGTCATAGACAGTCTCAAGTGGACACTGTTTGCTCACTGTCTAGGGATAGACTTGCACAGACATAGCCCTGGAAGATAGGCAGGCAGCTGGGTGTAATGTCCCTCTCCTTGGCCCACTGCTTGGAACTGTTATTGGCCACCTTGGAAGGATGATTCATATTTATATTATACACAAACACAACCTCCCAGAAGATTTTCTTTTACAGCCGATAGAATACGTTTTGGTCACAGTTGTAATGCAGGAAACGTGGCAGCCAATTTACACACAGCAAGTTCTCATGAACAGGAATAAGATGAACAGACTTATTAAAGTTAACAAAAGAGAAGAACAGGTGAAGGTCATGAGCACAGACAAGCTATTTCACAATGGTACAGCTGTTAGACTTGATAGACTGCAGCTGTTTTTATCTGTTGGATCATGGTGCGACAGGGCATAGACTGCAAAATTTCTCAAGTACTCACACAATTTACTTGTTTTATTTTAATCTGCTACTTTGATTTCTATGATAAAATTTTTGGATTTTCCTTCACCTTGAAAAAGCTTGAAGGTCAAATCTAATTAACTCACAAGTCTTACCAGGAAGAATTCTTACCATTTTAAACTTGAATGCTGATGAACCTTCAGTTCCTCTTGAATATTTCTGAATCATGTTTTGTTCAGAAAACTTTCATCACAACAGTGAGTGTTTAAATGTTTGATGTTTAAAAATAACCTGGGGGATTTGGCAGAGCATGTGTGAGGAAGCTAGACCCCATACTGCACAAAACCAATGCATATCAGTTTTTTTTTTAAGTACTTGATCAGAAAATTGCATCTAAGTTATTCCAGTTAGGCTAGACTTTAAATCTATGAACATTAATTTTTCATGGACCATTGCAATCGGACAGCAGAGTCGAATTTATTCTTGATTGCAGTATGGATGTCATTGACAAGACCAGCATTTGTTGCACATCCCTCCTTGCACTTGAATTAAATGGTTACTCTGTTATTCCTGAGGGTATCAAGGAGTTACATGTCAGCCAGAACAAGTAATAAGGGAAGAATTCTGTCCCTAAAGGACATTAGTATGCCAGATGGGGTTTCAGGCCAATTATGGTCACCATTCACAGCAAAAACAGTGTTCCTGGAAAAGCTCAGCAGATCAGGCAGCATTTGTGAAGGAGAAAACAGAGTTAAGGTTTCAGGTCCGGTGACCCTTCCTCTCCGTTATGAGGAAGGGTCACCAGAACCGAAACGTTAACTCTGTTTTCTCCTTCACAGATACTGGCAGATCTGCTGAACTTTTCCAACAACTTTGTTTTGGTTCTTGATTTATGGCATCCACAGTTCTTATGGTTTTTATGGTCACCGTTAATGAATTCATCTTCTTATTTCAGATAAATTCATTGAATTTAAATTTCAGTTATTGTTTTTAAACCAAATCCCCAGAGTATTAATATAAATCACTCATCCTCTAAATCAATGACATTACCAAGAAGCCAACGCCTCCTACCTCCTTCCATATAGTGTTCATGCAATTGTTTCTTCTGTTTATCTTCATTCAGAAAAATGAAAATTCCTTGATGTGGTAGCCTAATGCAGTTTTATTAATATGTGACTGAAAATTTCATTAATCCCCAGTATTTTTAATAAATGTTCAGACTCCCAACAGAAAGTAACTGCCTTTAAAATCACTGAAAAACTGGAATTATTCATGTAGACTCATCAATGTACAAAAGAAAGGTTTGAAGGAATGGTCACTCGATCTGAAATGTTAACTCTGATTTCTCGTCACAGATGCTGCCAGACCTGCTGAGCTTTTCCAGCAACTTCTGTTTTTGTCTGTAATGTACAAAGGAATCCTGGTAAGAAAGTCACTGAGTGGCCAACATGCAGGTTCAGCAGGTTCATGATGGAATGTTGGCCTTGCAAAAAGACATGCGAACAGGAGGAGTGAAGTATTGCTTCAATTGTATAAGAGTTTTGTTGGCCACATCTGAAGTGCTGCGTGCAGTTCAGGTCTCCCTTATATCAGGGAAGATATCATTTCCACAGGGGGAGTGCAGCGAAGGGTCACCAGACCTGTTCCCAGGATAACTGGACTATCCTATGAAGAAGGATCGGGCATACTGTGTCTGTAATCTCTAGAGTGCTGAAGAATCTCTGAGGCTTACAAAATATGCAAAGGAATAGATAGGCTTTTAAAGAATTAGCTTGCTGATTCAGTGAGTATTTAGCTGTTCAAGTGCTACTTCTGTGAGATGTTTTTCCTGGTTGAGGAAATTAGCACTAGGGTGGCAGAATGTAAAAATAATGGTGATGCCATTAGGTCCAGGATGAGGAAAAATTACTTTACTCAGGGAATTGTGAACCTTTGGAATTCTCTACCACAAAGAGCTGTGGAAGCTCAGCCATTGAGTATGTTTAAGCTTGTGATTGACAGATTTATGATTACAAATAGTGTGCTGAGCTATGAGAACGGGGTGGGTGAAAGAAATTGAAGTGTTTGTGCAGTCATGACTGTATGCAATACTGGGCCAGACACGATGAGCTGAATGGTTTACCCCCAGTTCCTATGTTCAAATCAGTATTTTTAAAAAATGATCTGGCCTTTATGTTTATATATGCCAGAATGCCAACCTGATTTGAAAAGGAACAAGGTGACAATAATTGTGACATGTAGATTCTTGACATGGGCAATGAGGGCTTCGTCGGAGGCTCACTGATGATGTTACCTCGAATGGTGACGAAATGTCTGAAAACTAACCTTTCAGCTCAGCGAGCAAACTCACATCCAGAACCTCAATCTGAGCTACAAATCTTCTCAAAACTCGATGGGCAATGAGACTTGGCACAGTGTGAACAATTTTTAATTTGCCATGCAATCAGGTAAGTGCCATCTCTGATTGACAGGGCAGTCAAAAAAAATAAAATCCATATTTGAAATTAACAGATTTTAAAATCTGATGATCTCTATACCAAGTGGTTGGCTCATTTTAAACCAGCAGAGATTATGGAAAACCATATGGATTGAATCAGGATACAGAACAATGGTCTGTTTGAAACCTTTCTTCTTACTGGCCATGCTAGACCAAGAACAGGAATAATTTATGGACCTGAATAAAGAGCTTGGTGGTATATTGTAAAAGAGTGGTCAGCTGATGGATGTTCCTCTTCCTTTGACACAATGATGACTGTCAAAATTTAGAGTTTATGGTAGGGTTCCAGCTTACAGATTCTTCAACAGCATATCCTTGATTTTAACCACTTAGAAAGATAATGGTAGAAGTTACACTGAAATGCCAACACTTCCAAACTCCCCCACTCAGTCACACATCATCCTGGCTAGTAAGTATATCATTACTCCTTCTCCCAGATTGAATCAATGTTCTGGAGCATTCCACTTATCCACACAAAAAGAGGATTTTCAACACCCTGGCTCAAAGGGCCATCTGGTGAGAAGTGATGGAATAAGTCTTGTCTGTCATCCCCTCAGTTGATAGCAAGTATGCTTTGTAAAGCATGTGCTTTCCAGTTCAGTGGGTGTTTAACTGTTCAGGTCCTGTGTAAGCTTTTCTAAAGCTTAGCAAAGAAGACAGCAATATTTATTGTCGTTAATGCCTGATTGGAACAAAACAAAAAAAAACCTCTCCATGAGAATGTTCAACACATGCACCCGCACACACGAAATTACAAATTGGATGGGTAAGTTGAGTTGTTTAAGTGTCCAAAGAAAAGTCAGTTGTATATAGATCCTGTAAAGTGATGATGCGGATGGTTTCAGCTTTGGCTGTCCACGTCTGCCTCAGGATGATTTTAAAGATGATGGACAATGCCAGTTTTTTTTCTGGACCCAGAATTTGCTAGGTTGCTATTTAAGACACTGTCTTTGGTGTGCGGCTGGTCAAAAAACAGGCAGGGCTCAAAATAGCAGCACGGATGGAGACAATGCACCGACTTATGGTCTTGTTAGTCTCACATTAATTGTCCCTTGAAGAAGTTCCGTAAAACATATAAAGAGTTAACTTGATCATCTCTCTTGGACTGACCAGTTACCCAAACGTGCTCATTGTAAGCTGATTCCAGATCCACTGGTTGAAAATGATTAGATTATGGCTGATTGAGTTCCCTGCTCAGCTGGAATCCATTGTCCAAGGTGGATTTATAGATCATAGAATCCCTACAGTGTGGATAAAGGTCCTTTGGCCCAACAAGTCCACATCGATAAGCATATGAACGTACATGGAATAGTATAAGTTAGATGGGCTTCAGATCGATACGACAGGTTGGCACAACATTGAGGGCCGAAGGGCCTGTACTGTGCTGTAATGTTCTATTTTCTATGTTCTATGTTCTATTGACCGTCCAAAGAGCATCCCGCACAGACCTATCCCCCATCTTTGTAATCCACCTAATCTACACATTCCTAAACACTATGGGCAATTTAGCATGGCAAATCCACCTAACAGGCACATCTATATAGCCTGTGAGAGGAAGCTGGAGCACCCAGAGGAAACCTACACAGACTCGGGTGTGCAAACTCCACACAGGCGGTTACCCGAGGTGAGAATCGAACCTGGGCCTTTAGCGCTGTGAGTGCTAACCACTGAACAAATAAAAGGGGCAATAACTTAAATGGAGGAACAACATTCAAAAGAGATTGACAGAATAGGTTGGGGCAAAGGAAGGATGACTGCAAAGGAAACTGAACTTAAATTATTTGATTGTGGATTGCGGATTGAGTTTAATGACTTGATCTACACCCAAATGAATACACAGGAGATGTTCAAATGCTTTGTGAAAGGTTCGGATGAGTCATTCATGAATTGATTTTCTCTGTCTCAGGTGGGATATCTTAGACCTAGGAAAAGAGCCTCTCATGCAAACTGGAGAGCTGATGCAGACTCAATGAAGCAAATGGTCTCATTCTGCAAGGTAAAAAATCCATAATTCTGTAATGATTAGTGGCAACAGTGTGTCCCACCAATAGGATACACAGCAGTAACTCACCAAGGCTCCACTGGCAGTACCTTTCAAAGTTCTATCACCGAGAAGGACAAGGGCAGGATATTCATGGGAATACCATTGAAGTGTTTGCACAGCTATGACTGATGGGCTGAATGGCTTACCCCAGTTTTTATGCTCCAATCGGCATAAAAAAGGATGATCTGGCTGTTATGTTTATATAATGTTTCAAATATGTCTCAAATGCAAGCTCCCCTCCAATCCACTCACCATCTTGTCTTGGAAATGTATCACTGTTCCTTGAGAATCACTGGGTCAAAATCCTGGAACTCCCTCCTTACTGTGGGTGACACTACATTCCAAAGAGTGTAGCAATTCATGAAGATAGCTCACCACCACTTTCTCCAGGGCAATTAAGGATGGACAATAAATACTGACTGAGCCAGTAATCACCATGTTCCATGAACAAATAAAATAGAAAATATTGGTGACCCAAAGGGTTAATGCAGCCAATCACTGGAATGCCAATATAAATGCCTGAAGATCAGGGTAAAATTGTATGAGTATAATGTTGGGATCATGTTTTAGTCCCATCTTGCGCATTAATCATTATCTCCACAGCAATGTTATATCACTGGCGTAATGGCTGATAGACACCTGCATAAATTAGGGGCTGACAGTATGTTAGAGCCTCCTAGAGGAGAGCAACTTTGGAAAATGACCTCCTAGGAGCAGCATTTGGGTTCACTTCCCTCATTCTGACTAAATAAGGGTATCTTTCATTTGTCTTTTAGTTTGGATCATTTAACAGCCCGAGGCTTGTGGCATCTGTCGTTTCTCAGCTGCTGCTACACTGAGAGATTGACTGTGAATTCTTGGTAGCTGGCAAGGAGACAACTCAAACGTGTTCCTATTGCTAAATGTAATGTTTTCTTTACTTTGGACCAAAATGCCATGTTGACAGAAACTTTTCACAAGTTGGGTATGGGGAGACAGAGGGAAGCAGAAAGTTGGTGAGTTTCACAGGTGGTGAGTGATAAAACATTGACATTTCTTCAGCAATTCTGGACAAGTTACAAGAAATAACCCAGTCTCATAAGCAAACCTTGTCGCTCATCCAACTCTCTGTTTCTCCAATGCTGTTCAAAGTGCTTCTCTGAACAAACCTTCCCCTCTCCTACTCAGCTCCAAGCCTCTCCTACTTTTCTCTTGTCTTTGAGTCAAATTATTGCCCATTCCAACCCCATTCAAATACCCGCCTAATCAGGAATGATTGAATAGGTTGGACGGTTAAGGAGAATGAGTGGTGATCTTGAGGGAACTTGATAGGGTTGATGCCAAGAGGATGTTTCATCTAGTGAGAGAAACTACAGCTATTGTCCTTCATGAATATGGCATTTCCAACTCAAAAGGGGATAACGAGATTTTTTTTTCCTCTGAGGATCGTAAGTGTTCAGAGTACTCTTGCGTAGAGAATGATGGAGGAAGGGCAATTGAATATTTTAAAAGCAGAGCTAGATGAGTCTTGATTAATTTGGGAGCATACAAATAACGGGGATAAGGTGAAATTTGGAGTTATGGACACAATTGGATCAGCTGGGGTCTCATTGAACAGCAGAGCAGGCTTGAGGGATCGAGTGGCATATTTTAGCTTCTAGATCGTATGTTCATAGGTAGGGCATCGGTGCCACTAGAAAGAGTTTTGATTGGCAGGAAGGGGGAGCGGAAAGGGGTGGTGGGAAGTATTAGGGAAATGATCCTATTAACACCAATGAGGTAAATAAGCCCTAACACCTTTGGCGAATACAAACTGCATGAGAAATAAGGGCTATGTGTGAAGTTCCTGGACTGTTTCTAGACATGCCATGGGACTCACTAGGCCTTAGTCAATGGGCAGAATGTCATGGCCTGCCTGGAACCCTTTATAGTGTGGATGGAGGAAATTGATTCATTTGGGGGCAAAATGTCAATGCCTTGATACAGGATATTAAGTTGGTAGAAACTTTCAGGTAGATCAGGTTCCATTGGAACATGGGTAGGACATTCATTCAATATAATCATGGCTGATTGAACACCTTTTATCCAATCTATTGCTGTAACACTCTACTTCACTGAGAATTAGTTATTTATCAATTTCTACCTTAAACGTTCTCAAAAACTGAGGCTCCACAGCCCTTTAGGGTAGAGAATTCCAAAGGCTCTCAATTCTCCGAGTAAAATAATTTTTCCTCTTCCTCCTGGGCCTAAGAAGTGTTCCTGTTATGTTAATTTGTGCCCCTTAGTTCCAGGCTCTCACCAGTTAGGGATAACATCCTGTTAATCCACTGGATTTAGCTTCATGGGTACAACGTTGTAAACTGAAAGGGGAAACATATATAAATTAGAAGGGGTAAATTGAATTGAGGTACATCATTAGAAAGAGATCAACGGGATAGGTTGGGGCAAAAGTGGGATGACTGCAAAGGAAAGGAAAGGAATTGATCTTAAATTACTTGACTGTGGGGTATGGATGGAGCAAGCTCGTGCTGAGGGTTCTGAGGAGGGGTAACCAGACCCAAAATGTTAACTCTGATTTTTTTTCTTCACGGATGCTGCCAGACCTCCTGAGCTTTTCCAGCAACTTCTGTCTTTGTTCCTGATTTACAGCATCTGCAGTTCTTTTGGATTTTATGAGAAGGCAGAGTTCAGGCATGCCATCCCATGTCCATGGTTGGGCAAGTTCTTTTCTTGCAGAAGGCTAGTGGCAGGAAGAGACATGGCCATGGGTGCATGAGCAGCTCACCTGTGACATTAGGTACAGGTACAGATGTAAACTTGCAGTGCTTGTCCATTTGGACTCAATAAAGAAGCAAGTCATTGGGGGTGGAATATAATCAAGAGGGTCCCGAATGAAAGGTGTTGTGAAAGGCATGCAGTGAAAGAGTTGGAATTGATAGATTGTATCTGATTTGTGTGCAGTTGTCTGATATGTTGTTTCTCAAAGCAGATTTTCTCCTGATATCCTTGTCACACTGAAGCCTTTAGCAACAAGTTATGTGCTGTGTACATTCTTTTAGATGTGATGAAAGGTATGTCAGCTGGTGGTGTGTGAAATCCTGAGTGCTGTAGGTCCCCTTTATGCTTGAAGTGTGAGGTGCAGTATTATTGTGTTGCATTTAGCTCAATATGGGTAGCTACAATGAAGTGAAAGATACTAATGAGGCGTGAGACATGTGATGGAGATGTCTGTCATCTTGTATAGTGGGATGGTTCAAAAGGGGGGACACACTCATAGAGACATAACTTAATAGAAAGTGGCACTTGCTCTGCCTAGATCACAACAGATCACTCCTCCTTTTTTGCCACTGAAATTAATCAGTCAGTCCTCAGTCACCTCCAACCTTGCTGCTATCATCAGGCAAGATGGCCTCTTATTGCCATCCATGGCTCATTATTACTCTGCAGGAGCAGCTCTAGGAATTGATGGGGGCCAGGATGCAAGGTCCCACAGTTGGTCCTGGGGTGAAAGTTTTAAGCACAGTGTCTGGAAACGCGAAGGTTGTGGCAAGAGGAAGAGAGAAGTTTCTCCCTGCCTGCATAAGTTATGGCCTTCGAAGAATGTAATTGTGTGAAAGTGACTCAAGGTCCCCACCTCACCCTGTAACTCCACACAAGTACATCCCCTTTTCAGATCCACCATGTTACGTAGCCATATAAGAGGAATGTACCATTAAAATGCACATCAGATCTTCAGTGTTGCATAGCGGGGGTGAATTACAAATATTATTTTTATTTATTCACAGGATGTGGGCATAATTATCTGGGACTGCATTTATTGCCTATTCCTAATTGTTCAGAGATCAGTTAAGAGTCAACCACATTGCTGTGCGTCTGGAATCACATGTAGGCCAGACCAGGTAAGGATGGCAGTTTCCTTAGTGACATTAGTGAATAAGATGGGATTTTCCAGACAATTGACAATGGCTTCATGGTCTCCATCATACACTTGTTTCCAGAATACAATTGAATTTAAGTTCCAGCATCTGTTATGGTCGGATTCAAATTTAGGTCTCCAGAACATAACCACTAGGCCTACCCTAACATTTGTTCACATATAAGCCTAAACCCAATAGACAAAGAGAGTTGAAGGCCTTTTCATTTGTAATTTCTATCCTGCCAGCCTCCAATTTTCTGTGATTTTTAACTCTTAATTAAAACACCTGTTATTAGGCTGAAATGACACTCTTCTAGGAGATGGTTGGTCATGGGTCATCATAAACATACAATTAAACAAGTGTAGCAGTCAAAAGGAATTTCTCAAACTTAACAGTTCAACATTACAGAAGAGTGATAAATATGCTCTCATATCAAAATACACAGAATTAGAATAACTTTATTTTAGAAAACAAAAGAAGGTAGATTATAATGCATAAATTTAGAAAATGATATTTCATTACTGAAAGCCGCTAGAAACAATTAATAGTATTGAACACTTCACCATCAGCAATTAAGATAATAAAATGTGAGGCTGGATGAACACAGCAGGCCAAGCAGCATCTCAGGAGCACAAAAGCTGACGTTTCGGGCCTAGACCCTTCATCAGAGAGGGGGATGGGGAGAGGGAACTGGAATAAATAGGGAGAGAGGGGGAGGCGGACCGAAGATGGAGAGTAAAGAAGATAGGTGGAGAGAGTATAGGTGGGGAGGTAGGGAGGGGATAGGCCAGTCCAGGGAAGACGGACAGGTCAAGGAGGTGGGATGAGGTTAGTAGGTAGATGGGGGTGCGGCTTGGGGTGGGAGGAAGGGATGGGTGAGAGGAAGAACCGGTTAGGGAGGCAGAGACAGGTTGGACTGGTTTTGGGATGCAGTGGGTGGGGGGGAAGAGCTGGGCTGGTTGTGTGGTGCAGTGGGAGGAGGGGACGAACTGGGCTGGTTTAGGGATGCATTAGGGGAAGGGGAGATTTTGAAACTGGTGAAGTCCACATTGATACCTTTGGGCTGCAGGGTTCCCAGGCGGAATATGAGTTGCTGTTCCTGCAACCTTCGGGTGGCATCATTGTGGCAGTGCAGGAGGCCCATGATGGACATGTCATCTAGAGAATGGGAGGGGGAGTGGAAATGGTTTGCGACTGGGAGGTGCAGTTGTTTGTTGCGAACTGAGCGGAGGTGTTCTGCAAAGCGGTCCCCAAGCCTCCGCTTGGTTTCCCCAATGTAGAGGAAGCCGCACCGGGTAGAGTGGATGCAGTATATCACATTGGCAGATGTGCAGGTGAACCTCTGCTTAATGTGAAATGTCATCTTGGGGCCTGGGATAGGGGTGAGGGAGGAGGTGTGGGGGCAAGTGTAGCATTTCCTGCGGTTGCAGGGGAAGGTGCCGGGTGTGGTGGGGTTGGAGGGCAGTGTGGAGCGAACAAGGGAGTCACGGAGAGAGTGGTCTCTCCGGAAAGCAGACAGGGGTGGGGATGGAAAAATGTCTTGGGTGGTGGGTCGGATTGTAAATGGCGGAGGTGTCGGAGGATGATGCGTTGTTTCCGGAGATTTGAGCTCGTGGATCACCTACGTTGTTGCTCAAGGTCAATTTCTCTTCAATTTTCTGTTTGACTCTTTACCTCAATTTCCTTATGGATTTTTCCATGCTCTACACTGTAATTCTTTCCATCTGCCTTCCTTTACAGTTCTATAATTTTACTGTTGTTACCAATCTGCATGATTACCATACTTTGTAATTCTGTCCCACTTGTACTTAATTATTTTCTCTTTCTTTTCACTCTGCCTCTCCGACCTTTAGCCACTCCTTCCTACTTCATACAAATGCCTCATTATTTCCTCTCTTTGTCTTCCTCTTTATCTCTCTGCCAAGTCATGCAGTCCCTATATGCCTTTATCATATTCCTTTATCTTTCCCTTTTTTTAATCTGCATCTTCCACATTCTATATCTTGCTTCTGATCTCCCCTCCCTCTACTTTTTGACAGATGGATCAAGATTTCTGAAAAGCAGTTAGCGTTGACTGTTTATTGTTGGATTTGGGAGACCATTTGAGTAGGCTGAGTTATTTCAAATATGCTGATCAATCCCAGCAAGATAAAGAGCTGTGATATGTTGATGGTCTTAGCTGGGTTATGGAAAGGTACATCAGAAAGATTTCTGTCTCTGATTGTTAGTCAATGAACCCTCCTAGACTTTGCAGATGTGCATTTATCAACTGAGTTTATAAGTACAGAAAAAAATCTTGATTGAGATGCTCCCTGAAACAGAATCTTTCAAAGCTCGCTGATGGAGTTTGCACATACGTGAGGATTGTATTGATTATCCAGCACAGAAAAAGAACATTCATCCCAACACTCCATTTCAATATTTACTCAAGCCTCCTCCCACTTCTCCTCACACAGCTCTTCCAATGAAGATCCTTGACCAGAGAACACCTGGTGCTTTCAGACAAGAGAAACTATTGACTCTGGTGGAGGAAGGGAAAAAATTGGCAGAGGAGAAACAAAAATACTTTATGTGATTTGTAATGCTGCTATCATTTGGCTCTGGGTAATGCTTGGAGAAGCCTATCATTAGTTACTTTGGAGTAACCTGCATTCTCCAGCACTGCTGTATAAACATGAAGTATACAGGCTCCATTCATAACAATCATGGTGTGGTTAATGCCCATGTCACTTCCACTCTGTACCACCCCCTTCTCTCCAAGTCAGTTACCACAGTTTCTCTTTGGTTTTCTGGTTAGTAAACAGTACACAACCTCATTCAAACAGTCACTCAGATGATTAGTCCTTCCTCTTAAAGAAGGAATGAGGGCTTCACATTCAGGAAAGCTGTTAAAATGTAGTTCTTGTCAATGTATCTTTCTATCAAATAGATTAGAGAAATTCTTGTCTCTCTGAGCTGACTAGAGACGTGGAAATTGGTATACACATGAGAATAATAAAGTTCCTACAATATCAGTGGATTGTCTCATGTTAATGGACCCAACAATGTTTTGTGCACTTAGGATAGTTTTAGAGTTTTGAATTAAAATAAAAACAATGAAGCTTACAGGCTCATATGCAATTCCACAGATAAATAATAAAGATTTGTAATGGGCCTTTCAAAATTATAAGATGTTTCAAGCACATTGTAGCTGAAAGGTACCTCTAAAGTATAGTTGCATTATAAATTTTCAAACAGCAAGCTCTCGTGGCTGGCCATTTGATCTGTCTTTTTCAGAATTGGTTGTAGGATAAAACATAAAAGAAGTTCTCCTGATCTATCTCAAAATAGTGCCATGTGAACTTTGAATTCTTGCTGAGAGGAAACAGATTTTCCCTTGCTAGCTAAATTTCATTGAAAATGGGAGCAGGAGTAAGCTTTTTCAGCTCTTTGAGCCCAGTCTGCCATCAAATAAGATCATGGCTGGCTTCCCAACTCACCACCTGGTTCCCCTCTTTCTGCCCATACACTCTGATCCCTTTAGCCTTCAGAAAAATCACTCATGGGGTTGGAACGGTGGCACTGTGGCTAGCACTGCTCCCTCACAGGATCCTGGGATCTGGGTTCAATTCCTTGGGCAACTGCTGTGTGGAGTTTGCACATTCTTCCTGTGTCTGCATGGGTTTGCTTAGGATGCTTTGGTTTCCTCCCACAGTCCAAAGATGTGCAGGCTAGGTGGATTGGCCATGCTAAATTGCTCATAGTGTTCATGGGTGTATAGATTAGATGGGTTTATTGGAGAATGGGTCTGGGTGGGATACTCTGAGTTTGGTGGGGACTTGTGGGATTGAAGGGCCTGTTTGCACACTGCAAGGATTCTATGAATTTTAAGAGCAGTTAATGTTTTAGCTTTTACTGGTTTCTGTGGCAGAAAATTCTTCATTATTCCCTGGGTGAGGAAATTTCTCCTAATATCAGTCCTAAATGGCCTATCCCTCATCAGAGACCTCTGGTTCTGCCAAAAGCAACAACCTTCCTGCATTTACTCTATCCAGTCCTGTGAGAATTTTAAGGTGTTTCTATGAGGTGCCCTTTCATTCTTGTAAACTCTAGTGAGTGTAGTCCTAACTGATTCAACCTCTTTTCATACGTCAGTCATGCCATCCTAGGAATCAGTCTGGCTAATCTTTACTGCACTCCCTCCATTATCAGAACATCCTTCCTCAGATAAGAAAACTGGACACAATGCTCCAGGTATGATCTCTCTAAAGCCCTGTACAATTGCAGCAAGATATTCTTACTCCTGTATTCAAATCCTCTCACTATGAAAACAAACACATCATTTTGCCTTATTCATTCCCTGCTACACTTACATGCTTACTTTTAGTGACTGGTGTACAAGGTCTAAGTCTTATTGCACCTCCCACTTTGCTAACATATTGCCATTCAGATAATAATCTGCCTTCTTTTTTTTTCTCTGCCGAAGTGGATAACTCACATCTATCCACATTATACTGCACCTGCCTTGCATTTTCCCAGTCACTCAATTTGTCCAAATTACAATGAAGCATCTCTGCATCCTCCTTCACAATTCACTGCCCCACCGAGCTTTTTATCCAAGCACCGATCCTTTGTGGTATGCCACTAATAACTGCCTGCCACTCAAAAAACAACCCATTTATTCCTACTGTTCATCATCTGTCTACCAAAAAAAAGTCTCTATCCATATCAAAAGACTACCCCAATCCCATTGCCTTCACTTTGTTTGCAAATTTCTTATGTGGGACTTTATTGAACATCTTCCAAAAGTCCAAGTAAAACACATCCTTTAACTCCTAACTCTACTAGTTACATCCTCAAAAAGCTCCAAGGGGTTGATTAAGCATGATTTCCTTGCATAAATCCAAGCTTATCCAATTTTTATAATAGGCTCTAGCATTTTCCCCCCACTACCAATAACATTCCCTCTTTTATTTAACTTCCTGTTTCAAATACTATGCTTACATCAACAACTCTCAAATCCATTGGAAAATTTCCAGAGATTATAGAATCATAAAAGATGACCACCAATGTATCCATTATTTCTAGGGCCACTTCCTTAATTATTCTGGAGTGTAGATTATCAGGCTCTGGGAAATTATGGACCTCCAAATCCAACAATTTCCCCAATAATTTTCCCTAATAATACTGATTTCATTCAGTTTCTCCCCCTGCCTGGAACCTTGGTTGCCTAGTACTCTTGAAATGTTAATTGCATCCTTTGCGAGGACAGAACCCATGTAGTATTTAATTGGTTAGCCATCTCTTTGCTCTCGATTATAACTTGCCAGGTTTCTTACAGTGAAGGACCTACATTTGTCTTTACTAAGTATTGTCTCTTCACATCCCTATAGAAGTTTTGGCAATCAGCTTGTATGTTCTCCAAAGCAAGCTTTTGTACTCTATTTTGCTCATCCTTTGCTGAAATCTGAACTGCTCCAATCCTCAAGTCCAATGTTATTTTTGACCAATTTGTGTGCCTCTTCATTAACCGAATACTATCCCTAGTTTTGAGGAAGGGTCACCGGCCTCGAAATATTAACTGATTTTTCACCTTCACAGACGCACCCAGATCTGTTGAGCTTTTCTAGCAACTTTGCTTCTGTTCCTGATTTATAGCATGTGCAGTTCTTTTGGTTTTTACTACCTCTAGTTTCCCTTTGTTTCCCAAGATTAATTGATTGGCAAGTCCTCCTGGTTGATCTTACATTCCCAGGAACATTGGTGCTAAGGTCAGAACTGGCACCAAATGACTATTTTACTATATTTGCTGCATTTAGCAGGGAAGAAATTGAGATTTTTTTTCAACCTAAGGCGACTTTGCTCCAGCCAAAGGGGCCAGGCCACTTTCACTGGAAGTCACAGAAGTACCTTAGCAAAGACACATCCTGTTGGGCAAAGAGGAATTGAGTATAGGAGCAAAGTGGTCCTTCTGCAGCTGTACAGGGCCCTGGTGAGACTGCACCTGGAGTATTGTGTGCAGTTTTGGTCTCCAAATTTGAGGAAGGACATTCTTGCTATTGAGGGAGTGCAGCGTAGGCTCATGAGGTCAATTCCCAGAATGGCGGGACTAACATATGTTGAAACACTGGAGCGACTGGGCTTGTATACACTTGAGTTTAGAAGGATGAGAGGGGATCTGATTGAGACATATAAGATTATTAAGGGATTGGACACTCTGGAGGCCGGAAGCATGTTTCCGCGGATGGGTGATTCCAGGACCAGAGGACACATTTTAAAAATAAGAGGTAGGCCATTTAGAACAGAGTTGAGGAAAAACTTCTTCACCCAGAGAGTGGTGGATATATGGAATGGTCTGCCCCAGTAGGCAGTGGAGGCCAACTCTCTGGATACTTTCAAGAAAGAGATAGATAGAGCTCTTAAAGATAGTGAATCAAGGGTTAAGGGGATAAGGCAGGAACAGGATACTGATTGTGGATGATCAGCCATGATCATAATGAATGGTGGTGCTGGTTCGAAGGGCTGAATGGCCTACTCCAGCACCTATTGTCTATTGTCTATTGACCAAAGCACTGCCTTTAGAGCTGTACTAGGTGAAAACCTAAGCAGTTGCTGCTCGGAGTTCTTGACTTAGTTTCTTCTGATTTAAAAAAAATTATAATTAGCGTCAGCCTTCCGGCTCCTCTGATGCTGCTGGGTCTGCTGTGTTCATCCAGCTCTACACCTTGTTATCTCAGATTCTCCAGCATCTGCAGTTCCCACTATCTCTTATAATTATGCTCCACAGTTCGTTGATATTTGTTGGGTTTACTCTTCTTGATCTCTCTGTCAACATTTTCCCTTTCCCCATTCCCTCGCCCCTCTCTCCAACCCCATGTATTCTCTGATGCAAGTATTATGATGTCCACATCTATTTCTGACAATGATCCCTGACCATATCATTTCTGAAATTCTAGCTGGGATTGAGAATGAAATAAATGATTTGTTGTCTGAGAGCAATTCGTGTATTTTTTAAATTGATTTTTAATTCAATTAAAACGTTAAAAAATATTTTGGGGAGATAAATTGCAGTGTTTATTGTATAACAAAATGGCTCCTTCTACACCAACTCTTAATTATAAGAAGGGTTTGACATAGTTGTCGAGATAGCTGCTAGGGTATTTTAAACTATGCATCGTAAAAACACTGGCCTGTATAGAATTGTTTGGTTGGGAAAAGCCTCCTGTTACTTGCCTATTTTGTCCACTATGTTCTTCTGCTGATAGTATTGCTTCCCTGACTAGTCGAGTACTATTATATCAGCCCCTACACTTCGCCAGTTATTCACACATTAAGCAGTTAAGTGGAAATTGACAGCATTACATCTGGACTCAAAGGTTAGTGTTGATCACAGCACATTTTTGCCTTTGAGATGTCTGTTGGCATTCCCATGGTAGACTGTGAAAAAGAGTTAGGATATTCTCCCCAGTATACTGATTAGTATTTATCCCTCAGACAACATCACCAACAGACTGACTCCTCATCATCGCATTACTGCTTACAGGAATTGGCTGTGTGCAAATTGGCTGGTGTGTCTCCCACATGACTAAATTCTTACATTTCAAAATTACTTCATTGGTTGTAAAGTGAGATAGGGCATCCTGTAGACATTATATATAAGTGCACATCTTTCTCAACCTTCACTACCCTTTCTGGGCCTCATTTAACCAGGAATTCCTTGTTCCCTACTTTCTGCCAGTGCTGTTCTTTAGCTTACCACTGAAATAGCTGCAGTAACACCCTGCTGACAACTGTTCTCTAAGGATAGATGCTTTGGCTTGGCTGACTGCCTCCTTATAGCTGTATAAGGCAGGTCAGGAACTCTACAAAGTTTGAGGAGGAAAGTCTCAAATGTGAACCTCATCATGCCATTGCGATCTACATTAATAATGTGCCATATTGTGTAGCGCAGAAAATAACCTGAGATTGTTCTTGTCATCAATGCCACTCATTTACATATCCTTGAACCTTACCTAACCTTGAACTTTTAATTGCTGCATTTTTGTCGCACTAGCAACATTTTGTTTATTCACGGGGAAAAGGGCCAATCTACAACTTTTTCCGTTAGAAAGAAATATTCTTTGCTCCATGATGTAAATGAAATCTCATCGCTTTTCTGAGCTCCTATGCTGGCATCCTCTGCTTGTTTTGCACATAGTGAACACTAGACACCCACACACATGTTTCTATTCCTCCCTGGTCTCCCCTCTATGAACCTCTAATTGGACACTTGATACGCGATGTTTTGAAACTTGACTGATATGCAATCCAGATAATTAAAAGGTGGACTACAGAGAACGATGGATATAACACTTCGTGGGCAATCTTTCACCTCTGATGCCTGGCTTCACTTTCAGGTCAGAATGCTGAGATCATTTCTTTCTATCTTTCAGGTAAGAGGTTATACCAAAGAGGTATCCCCCCCATTGGATATAAAGTAGCCCGTGGCACCATTTCAAAGGAAGACTAGAGTGGTTCTTTCCAGTGACTGAGCCAGTATTTCTCTGTCAACCATTGACATTAAAAAAAAACAGATGAACTAGTTGTTATCAAATTGTTGCTTGTGGGATTTTGCTGTGAACAGGTTTCCTGCCATTTTCCTACATACCAGGACTCCAAATTGGACTCCATTGGTTTTAAAGTGTTCTGAGATGTACAAGACTCCAAATGCATGCAAATTGTTGTTACTGAAAGCCAAGCTATAAATTTCTAAACGTACCTGAGAGTATGAAACGCTGATCCCAAAACTGACATTCAGGAGACATATGGGCCATACTGTGGTTCAGCGGTGCCTCACTGCTGCCTCACCGCACCAGGGACTCAGGGTTCATTTCTAGCCTCAGGTGACTGTGTGGAGTTTAGACATTCTCTTTGTGTCTAAGATAACAAAGTGTAGAGCTGGATGAACACAGCAGGCCAAGCAGCCTTAGAGGAGCAGGAAAGTTGATGTTTCGGGCCTCGGCCCTTCTGAAGACATCAGCTTTCCTGCTCCTCTAATGCTGACTGGCTTGCTGTGTTCATCCAGTTCTATGACTCGTTATCTCAGATTCTCCAGCATCTGCAGTTCCTACTATGTCTGAAACAATTTTAACCCCTCCCTGTGTCTGCACAGGTTTCCTTCTGGTGCTCTGGTTTCCTCCCATGGCCCAAAGATGTGCAGATTCAGTAGATTGGTCATGCTAAATTACCCCGTAATGTCCAGGGATATGCAGGCTACATGGGTTAGTCATAGGAAATGCAAGGTTGCTGGGATAGTGCGGCTTGCTCTTCGGAGGGTCGGTGTGGATTCGATGGGCCGAATGGACTCTTTTCACGCTGTAGGAGTTCCATGTTCTACAAAGTTGAAAGGAAAAAAAAGTGAATTCCAGGAACCGTGTATGGGTTTGTAAGTAGGGAAATTGTGAAGAGTTTCATCAGCATCATTCATTCTGATGAGAAAATATGGCCCTGTAGCTACAACAGGTTTAGGATCTTGTAGTAGTCAGACCTAGCATTTAGTCCTCGTCAAAGTCTTCAAAAGATAATGTATCATATTGGCAAATTCTGTAACTAGTTGCTGATATGCAACTAGTTCTCCCATAACACGATCATTGTGTTCTTGCGTGAACTCATTCGATAGGAAATAGCCATGGAAAATCACATTATAGGGGAATCGCTACAGTAATTCACTATACCTGTACAGGAAAAAGTTTGTGTTATCCAAACAGCATCCTCTATTCATTAATCGTGTTACAGTCAATTCGTAGCAATGAAACATGCGTTTTAGCAGAATCTCCTGTAAACTATATCTGAGACCGTTCTAAGTCGACTAGTAAATGGTAGTCCTCTGCCACATTAGAGCAAGCAAATTGTATGATTGCCTGCAATGATAGACGATAGTGGTAGCAGTGTTCATCATGAGCAACAGCTCACACATGCTCATGGCATGATCATACGATAAACAAAGCACAATGTAAATCATAAAGTAGCCACTCAGTGGCACTAAGTTTACTTTTCAAACCCTTCTAGATTTTTATAAAGGAGACAAGGGAACCAAGATAACAAAGTGTGAAGCTGGATGAACACAGCAGGCCAAGCAGCATCTCAGGAGCACAAAAGCTGAAGTTTCGGGCCTAGACCCCTCGGCCCGAAGCATCCGTTTTTGTGCTCCTGAGATGCTGCTTGGCCTGCTGTGTTCATCCAGCTTCACACTTTGTTACCTTGGATTCTCCAGCATCTACAGTTCCCATTATCTCTGATCACAAGGGAACCAAGGATGCAGTTTATAGATTAGAACAGATCAGAGATGCTTGGCCACAACTGAAATTGAGATATCTGAGTTTATATTTCAAATCATACACTGATGTTGGAACTTTTTGAAATTAAGCCGAGCATTTTTTTTGCATCAAATTCCAAATTTCGGAGTTTTGTCAGGGATTTCTAGAACATGCAACTGTACATTTAAATACAGACTCAGAAATTGCTTAGGCTAGCTTAACACAATGGAGCATGCCTATTCAACAATTCCTTCATTATGTGTAAATGCTACTTAATTAAGGATGTAACATTCTTTAAAGCTAATGATCTATTTGCAGCTAACACACTGTCTATTCCTCACACAAGGCACCAGCAACTCCACATGACGTTAGCTCTTAGATTCCTCGCCCTTCCCCCTTTAACAAACCTGAACATGCCACTCTGAATAATGTCACCCTTCTAATTAAATTTCCTTTTTGTAGTAAATGCCTTAAGGGTCAACAGCCTTAAACCTTTTGAACTTTGTTTGTCGTACAAAGAGCTCAATTAGATAAAGCACAATAATGGGTGAATCTGTTTTCACAGAGTATAATGAAACCTAGTGCAGAGGAAGGCTCAATCAATAAATTGAAATGACAAGTTCATAAATTAATTAATCCCTCAAATGAATGGTTGGAAGTAATCAATGTCTCTTTAAAAAGATTCAGGATATGCCGGCATCTCTTGTGTAAAAGGGAAGCATCAATCTTCGCATTTGGGGATTTTCCTTGGACAACAAGTCTAATTGGCTTTTGATACTCCAATGTATAATTCATGGTGTAAAGTGATAATTGTAACAGAATAAACAGATTTTGGGCCACTTAAAGCTTTAAATAAGGTGGGATATAGATCAAGTTTCCTCTCGACATTTGTTGTGAACTTTAATTGTTTTGGTAATTTAGTAATGTTACTCCATTTTAAGGACCTCAACTGAATTGCAAGGAGACAACACGTTAGAACATAGAACATAGAACTTAGAACAGCACAGCACAGCACAGGCCCTTTGGCCCACGATGTTGTGCCAAACTTTTACCCTAATCTTATGGCCTATCGAACCTCCACCACTAGTTTATACTACCATCCATATGCCTGTCTAATGGCCGCTTAAGTGCCCCTAATGAGGCCAACTCCACTACCCTCTCTGGCAATGCATTCTTTGCCCCTACCACTCTCTGAGTAAAGAACTTACCTCTGACGTCTCCCCGATATCTACCTCCACTCACTTTAAAACTATGCCCCCTCCACTCTAGGAAAAAGTCTCTGGCTGTCCACCACGCAGGTGTGTGTTTGAGTGTGCGTGCGTGTGCGTGTGCGTGTGCGTGTGTGAGTGTGTGTGAGAATGTGGGTGTGTGTGCATGTGTGGGAGAGTGTGTGTGTGTGTTGGTGTATGTGAGAGAGAGTGTGTGTGTGTGTGTGTGTGTGTGTGTGTGTGTGTGTGTGTGTGTGTGAGAGAGAGAGAGAGAGAGAGAGAGACGGTCATATACAGTTGCCTTTCCTCATTTTATATGGAACATATGGAGGCAGAGTGGAACTCAACTCCCTCCATCAAGAAGGTGTATCACTTTGGAGAAGTATCCATCCAGAATCCTAGTTTTCCTGGAATAAAACAACCCAGAACGTAAATCTGGCCTCTGCAGAGGGGCTGAAGTGTTTTTCAATGGCAGTACGAGTGGGGAGGCCCTGGCTGCTGCTGAGATAACATCTATCAGACCAAGTTGGACAGCCAGAGTAGAGGGCAGCACTGGGACCCATGATGACTGTCCCTCACCCTGCTGCCCTCAGTAAGCCACACAGATTTATCTGTTGTGCATGCCACACATTGTCGGGCCCAATTGCCACTAGGTTATTACTAGCTGTGGCAGGATAACACCACTTAAGGGTGTCAGTTGATGACAAGGTTGGAATTCTACACACAAGCCACCCTTGATTTTTCACCTTATCTAGGCCCCCCATGATTTTATAAATCTCTGTAAGGTCAGCCCTCAGCCTCTTACGCTCCAGTGAAAAAGATCCCAACCGTTCCAGGCTATTTTTATATCTCCAACCCTTCATTCCTGACCACATCCTAGTAAGTCTTTTCTGAGTCCTTTCCAGTTTAAAAATATCCTTCCAATAACAGGGCAACCAGAACTGCACACAGTGCTCCACAAGAACCCTCAACAACACCCTGTACAGCCTCAACGTGACGTCCTAACTCCTATATTCAAAGTTCTGAGCAATGATCACAAGCCTATTAAATGCCTTCTAAACGTCTATCTGTGATCCAAATTTCAAAGAATTATGTGCCTGAGCCCCTAGGTCTCTCTTTCCAACAATATTGCCCAAGACTCCACCATTAATTGTATACATCCTGCCCTTGTTTGTAGTACCAAAATGCAATATCTCGCATTTGTTCAAATTAGGGCAGTATGGTGGTTCAGTGGTTAGCACTGTTGCCCCATCAGCACCAGGGACACAGGTTTGATTCCACTCTTGCCCAACTATCTGTGTGGAGTTTGCACATTCTCCCCTGTCTATCTAGGTTTTCTCTGGGTGCTCCAGTTATTTCCAAGGATGTGCAGGTTTGGTGGATTAGCCATGCTTGTTTACCCATAGTGTTCAGGGATATGTAGATTAGGTGGGTTAGCCATGAGAAATGCAGGGTTACAGGGATACGGTGAGGGTTTCGTTAGGTAGGATGCTCTTGGGAGGGTCAGGGTAGACTGGTTGGGCAGAATAGCCTGCTTCTACACTGTAGAGGTTCTGTAAACTCCATCCGCTACTCTTCAGCCCATCAATCAAGATTCCTTTGTAATCTTCAATTACCTACTTCACTGTCCACTCGAACACCAATTTTGATGTCATCTGCAAACTTGCTAACAGTGCATTCTATGTTCTCACCCAAATCATTATAACGACAATGTTGTCGAGGAGCATACCGAGATACAGTCTACTAGACTAGGTGGGATTGAGGTTCACAAGGAAGAGGTATTAGAAATCCTTCAAAGGGTGAAGATAGATAAGTCTCCTGGGCCGGATGGGATTTATCTTCGGATCCTCTGGGAAGCCAGGGAGGAGATTGCCGAGCCTTTGGCATTGATCTTTAACTCGTCATTGTCTACAGGAATAGTGCCAGATGACTGGAAGATAGCAAGTGTGGTTCCCCTGTTCAAGCAGGGGAGTAGAGACAACCCTGGTAATTATAGACCAGTGAGCCTTACCTCAGTTGTTGGTAAAGTGTTGGAAAAGGTTATAAGGGATAGGATTTATAATCATCTAGAAAAGAATAAATTGATTAGGGATAGTCAGCACGGTTTTGTGAAGGGAAGTCGTGCCTCACAAACCTTATTGAGTTCTTTGAGAATGTGACCAAACAGGTAGATGAGAGTAAACCGGTTGATGTGGTGTATATGGATTTCAGCAAGGCATTCGATAAGGTTCCCCACAGTAGGCTATTGTATAAAATGCAGAGGAATGGAATTGTGGGAGATATAGCAGTTTGGATCAGAAATTGGCTTGCTGAAAGAAGACAGAGGGTGGTAGTTGATGGGAAATGTTCATCCTGGAGACCAGTTACTAGTGGTGTACTGCAAGGGTCGGTGTTGGGTCCACTACTGTTTGTCATTTTTATAAATGACCTGGATGAGGGCGTAGAAGGATGGGTTAGTAAATTTGCAGACTTGGTGGAGTTGTGGATAGTGACGAAGGATGCTGTAGGTTGCAGAGAGACATAGATAAGCTGCAGAGCTGCGCTGAGAGGTGGCAAATGGAGTTTAATGCAGACAAGTGTGAGGTGATGCACTTTGGTAGGAGTAACCGGAAGGCAAAGCACAGGGCTCATGGTAAGATTCTTAGCAGTGTAGATGAGCAGAGAGATCTCGGTGTCCATGTACACAGATCCTTGAAAGTTACCACCCAGGTTGACAGGGCTGTTAAGAAGGCATACAGTGTTTTAGCTTTTGTTAATAGAGGGATTGAGTTCCGGAACCAAGAGGTTATGGTGAAGCTGAACAAAACTCTGGTGCGGCCTCACTTGGAGTATTGCGTACAGTTCTGGTCACCACATTATAAGAAGGATGTGGAATCTTTGGAAAGGGTGCAGAGGAGATTTACTAGGATGTTGCCTAGTATGGAGGGAAGGTCTTACGAGGAAAGGCTGAGGGACTTGAGGCTGTTTTCATTCGAGAGAAGGTTGAGAGGTGACTTAATAGAAACATATAAAATAATCAGAGGGTTAGATAGGGTGGATAGGGAGAGACTTTTTCCTAGGATGGTGACAGCGAGCACGAGGGGGCATAGCTTTAAATTGAGGGACGAAAGATATAGGACAGATGTCAGAGGTAGTTTATTTACTCAGAGAGTAGTAAGGGAATGGAACACTTTGCCTGCAACGGTAGTAGATTCGCCAACTTTAGGTACATTTAAGTCGTCATTGGATAAGCATATGGATGTACATGGAATAATGTAGGTTAAATGGGCTTGAGATCGGTATGACAGGTCGGCACAACATCGAGGGCCGAAGGGCCTGTACTGTGCTGTAATGTTCTATGTTCTATGTTCATTAATATAAATGACTAACAAAAGTGGGCTTAGTACTGATTTCTATAGGACACTGTTGGTCACAGACCTCCAATCTGAAAAACAAACCTCCTTCTGTTTCCTACCATACTTGTCTCACATACTGTGACTCAATAAATGGGTGATTCATTTTATTTTTTTGAACAAGCTACAAAGAATACAATGGCACTTCCCTCTGAGGAAGGGTCACCAAATCTGAAATGTTAACTGTGTTTATTCCTTCACAGGTGCTGCCAGACTTGCTGAGCTTTTCCAGCAACTTTGTTTATGTTACTTCCTTATTTGTACGAAACATAAGATCCCCCCAACTGTCTGATTTGCTTGTGGAGTCATCACAGAAATGAGAACCTACTTCCTAAATGTTATAGAATTAAATGGTACAGGATATTTAGCAATAACGCCATATAACCTACACAAGTCTATCCTGTGATTTAATTTCAGTGTAATGAGATTAGAAATACACGATAAATGATTTTGCAGTGGCTTTTGGTTATTTCTAATTTTAACACAGTGAAACATAGTTCATTGACTCCCACCTTTATGTCCATGGCAGAAATATATATTCACTGACCCCCAAAAATGCTGATGCAAAAAGTACGCTGGATTTAACAATGCTGTTCTGATTGGTGAGTTCTAAAAGATGGTTCTGTTTCGAAATTTTCTTTTTAACTTGAGATGAAACAGAATGCTCAGTGAAGGTGTTTGGTAAATTTCAGCTCAGAGATATGCCTGTGTAACTTGTTTGCCTTGGGGGGAGTGGGCAGACACTGGGACCTGGAAACTCAAATGGATGCTTGTTGAAATGTCAAGTGAGAGTCTTAATGCCATCACAATCAAAGGCCAGCCGCATTCAGAAAAGCTGAGAAACACATTGAAAGAGATATGCTGCTGTAGAGAAGCAGGGAAGGAATGCTTTACATTAGCAACTAGGCAGAATGCTGGTGAGAATTCCGTTTGCTGAGGTGGAATTCAAATGAGGATACCTTCAGAACAATACCTGGGTCTCTAGATCCATGGTCTAGCAACAATATCATACACTTGCTACTTGAAAAGAAGATAAAGCACAGACAGGTATTTGGGAGATTTCAGGAACAGAGAGTCTCTGAGATTGGTCTCACTGGTGAGGCCTTGATCCAGAAAGCTTAGGCTGAGTAGCACAATTTTTGAAGGGCACTGGAAGTTTTAACTTAGCATCACAAAGGCAAGTGAGCCTTCTGGAAATCTGGAATTATCTGGGAATTGTTCCTGTAATGCTGTCTAACAGCCAGAAGTGCATAGCACAGAACAAACTGTCGTGAGACACACCTCAATTACATTAATTAATTATTACAAATGAACCTTTTATCCAGACTGATGTATTAACTGCTGGCTGAGCAATGTTTGATATATGTTGATTTTAATTTTGCTGCAGTAAGTCTTAAAAATAAATTCGGTCATTCAGATAATTCGAATTGATCACTGTGAAATTCATCACTTTTGAATTGTTACTGGTCTCAGTGGGGATTACAACAGGGATTTGTAATACTGTAAAAGAAATGAAATAAATTTTATTTACACAATACATTTCAAGGTTTCAGAAGGCCCTTTGCAGCCAATTAAATAATTAAAAATTGTCGTCATTTTGTATCGATGAAAATGCAGTGGTTAAGTTACATGCAGCAAACTCTCTCAAATAGCCAAGCAATAATGAGAATATAATCTGTTTTAGCAATGTTGGTTGTAAAGAAAAGATATTGGTCAGGATCTCCTGGATGGATCTCCTGTGGTTGGAGTCATAGACTGATAGAGATGTACAGCATGGAAACAGACTCTTCAGACCAATGTGTCTATGCGGAGAAGATATCCGAAATAAATCCAGTTTCATTTGCCAGCATTTGGCCACATATTTCCTATAGGGTGAGATTAGAACTAAATGTAGTTTTCCAAAAGTAGCCTAAGGAATCCAAAAAACTGGCACAAGTATTAGCTCCAGAAAAGGTTAATATAAGTCAGTCCCACTCAGAAACCTTGTGTTTTGAGCTCAGAAAGGAAGGGTGATGCATTAGGTTTTCATTATGTGAATACCTTCCTCAAATCACTGCCAAAGGATCGTTCAGAGTCACCAAAGAGAGCTGATTTGGTTTCTGGTCCCATCCATAGGTATAAATGTCTGTTGATACTGCACTGAAATCTCTGCTGAGATTATGCCTCTTCTTGAGCGTCAGGAGTATCAGTAGAATTCATTCATTCATTCATTCAGTCAGTCATTTACTTACCTCCTTATTTTAGAGGCAATGTTATAATGATATTGTTGCCAGACCATGAATCTAGAGACTCATGCATTATTCTGGCGACCCAGGTTTGAATCATACCAGAGCAAATGGTGGAATTTGAAATCAATATAAATCCAATATGAAGTGTCCAATGATTACCTTGAAACTGTTGTTGATTGTTGGGAAAATCCCATCTGTTTCTTCAGTGTCCTTATGGAAACTGCCATTGTAACCTGAACTGGCCTACTTGTGACTCCAGCCCCACAGCAATGTGGTTGACTCCAATTCACACCTAGGCAGTAAGTGCTCGCCGAGCCAGTGACGCCTACGTTCTGTGAATGAATGAGATTGGAGGCCTACAGTTAAATTTCAACAAAAGCTGAAACAGTCAAATCTGTATCTAATTGTGCTTTGTCCATCAATAGTATTCTTTCTTTTTAATCTCTTCTCTGCATGGTTGCATTTTTAAGACAGGAATGAGGAGGAATTTCTTCTCTCAGAGGATATTGAATCTGTGGAATGTTTTGCTGCAGAGGCCAGTTGAGGTTGGATCTTTAAGTTTATTTAAGGCTGAAATAAACATATTTTTAATCAGTAAGAGAATCAAGGATAATAGAATAAAGGCACGAAAGTGGAGTTGAGGAGTCATGATCTTATTGAATAACAGAGCAGACCAGAAGGTCTTTGACCTACTTCTGCTCCTATGTCTTTTGCCCTCCCTCCTCCTAATCAACCCCATTTCCACTGCCATCTCTTTCTCCCCAATAACCCTTTCTCCAACTGTTTCCCTGTCTGATATAATTAACTTATCAGATGGTAGCATGCAATTCACATTATCCTGAGTGTAAGCCTGAGCAGTGAATTGCCACAACTCATTCAACTGATGCAGGCATTTTCCTTAGCAAAGAACTTTAAGCATCAAGGTGAATGTCAGTATAAAGTATCCATCAATCGTTTTCTCGATATATATATTTGACTTCAGAACACATCCGAGAAGGGCACAAAAATGTGTACTCTTTGTGGAACTGGAAGAACGTAGCAAGCTGGCAGCATAAGGGAAGCAGGAAAGTTGACGTTTCAGGTCGGGACGCCTCTTCAGAAAATTTACTGATTTTAAAATTTTCTGAAAATCTTAGAAGATTTTCTGAAGAAGGTCCCCCACTCAAAACGTCAATTTACCTGTTTCTCTGATGCTGCCTGGCCTGCTGTGCTCCTCCAGCTCCACATTTTGTTATCTCTGACTCCAGCATTGTCAATTCTTAATATCTGTGCATGTACTCTTTGCCAACTTTGCCATCTTGCATCATTTCTGCCTCCCCATCCAGGGCTAAATAGGCCAAGGAAGAACTTCTGCTTGAGATTGCAACACCATGTTGCTATGCCAACTGTGACCAGCTTTGTGGCCAGTTCCCACAAGGGATTACATTTTGAATATTCAGGCCATTAATGGGCAGAAACTTATTCACTGTGGATGCACAATTTTCTGATGTGACCTACCAGGAGGCTAGGCATGTTGAATTGCTTTCATTTTGGATTTTCTCAGATGTCAGAGAAGGGAGACTAATGGATCTTGTTCAGAAATATTTTTCTATTTGTTTTTGTCCTTTCTTTTCTTTAGTTGGTAAATTAAAAGAAAGAACGGTTTTAATTCAAATATGATTTCTTAGCAACATTAGGACATCTAAGAGCTGCAGAAATGTTCCTATTGTGCTGTATGAAAAGTGACAGCCAAATTGAGCAAAGTCTCATAGTCTGCAATGTGATAATGAACAGATAATCTGTTTATGCATTGTTGATTAAGGGATATATATTGGCCAGCACTCTGTGGAGGAAAACCCTGCTCTTCTTCAGAGTTTTGGAATCTTTTACATCCACGTGCAAGAGCTGACAGGGGCTAGGCCTAACACGACATGTGTAAACTGGCACCTTTAGAGTGCAGTATTTTGCTACACCGGTGTGGAGCAAATTTTGAGCCAAGTTTCCGGAGTGGGACTCAAATCCTAAACCTGCCTCAGGGATGACATTGCTACCGAATGAATTCCAAATAGCATTCTGTGGTAGAAGTACAGTTTACTGAGTACAGCTCTTCAGTACTTTTGGTCAAGTAGCTATTCACCCAGCAGAAACAAAGTCGCTGGAATAAAACACAGTTCTGAGGGAGGGTCACCAGATTCGAAACGTTAACTCTGTTTCTTCCTTCACAAATGTTGCCAGACCTGCTGAGCTTTTCCAGTGACTTTGTTTTTGCTCCTGACTTACAGCAGCTGCAGTTCTTTCAGTTTTTACTTAGCTATTCTTCCAGTTGAATTTTTGACAATTTGTGTGAGCAGGTATTGACTTGTCGGCAATGGGTCAACATCATCAAGTGTGAGATAATAAAATGTGAGGCTGGATGAACACAGCAGGCCCAGCAGCATCTCAGGAGCACAAAAGCTGACGTTTCGGACCTAGACCCTTCATCAGAGAGGGGGATGGGGAGAGGGTTCTGGAATAAATAAGGAGAGAGGGGGAGGCGGACCGAAGATGGAGAGAAAAGAAGATAGGTGGAGAGGAGAGTATAGGTGGGAAGGTAGGGAGGGGATAGGTCAGTCCAGGGAAGACGGACAGGTCAAGGAGGTGGGATGAGGTTAGTAGGTAGGAGATGGAGGGGCGGCTTGAGGTGGGAGGAAGGGATGGGTGAGAGGAAGAACAGGTTAGGGAGGCAGAGACAGGTTGGACTGGTTTTGGGATGCAGTGGGTGGAGGGGAAGAGCTGGGCTGGTTGTGTGGTGCAGTGGGGGGAGGGGACGAACTGGGCTGGTTTTGGGATGCGGTGGGGGAAGGGGAGATTTTGAAGCTGGTGAAGTCCACATTGATACCATTGGTACATTACATCATCAAGTGTGAGCCTGTTCACACGAACAAAATATGTGCTGTCATATATTTCCTCACTAGGGTAGTGATTACTGGCAGTAACAACCCCCAATTTTCTCCTCCTCTGCCCTCCATTTCCATGTCTTCCTATTTTACTTCAGCTTTTGTACCATTTCAATTTCCATTATTGCATCAGAAGATTGTGACAACTGTGGTTTACTGAAAGTTTGGATAATGTTTTTTGCATAATAATTTTCAATAGTGCTTGCATCCAAGATTGCTGCCTAGAAAACATATACAGCAAACAATATAATGGAACAGCAATCTAATGGAATACAGACTCATCTGACTGCGTGGGTCTGATGGCTGTCCACTCCACTCTGACATATTTACTGGCAGACTGAGAAGTTGAGCCCCGTTCTTACGCTAAGATCATATTAACTACATGAAACGTGAGCTGTAGGTAATTATTTTTTTGGTCCCTGTGAAATTCCTTCGTACATACACTAAATCTGTTCCTGACAGTGTGCTATTCCAGACATTTGAAACTGTGCCAGTGCCTAAGAGTGGCTTCTCCTGAATCCAAGTCAAAGCACGGATTCAGAATGCGAGCTTGAAACTTAAGCTATCTTGTGATAAAAAGCCTCAAGCCTTTTTATGGATGAACGGCTTGAAATGAAACCTAAACTAATGGGCAGAACTTAAAGTGAAACATGCCCAGTTGCTGAAGGAAGTAGGTCAAAGTAGCTCAAAGATTGATGGCATTGTGAGACCAAGTGAAAGTGTTTCAAAATTAAGAAGAATTTTGATCAAGCAAGTAGGATGAAATGGCTTTGTCTATAGGTGGGTTAGTAACTGAAGTTAATCAGGCTTCAAGTAATGGTAAAGTGAACTTGACCCTATCCCTCAATCAGTATCACAAGAAAGAGATTGTCTGGTCATTGTCACATTGTCACCAGATTCAGACATGTTGGATCAATATGAATATTGGTCTATCACTCCCATAGAAACAAAGCAGGACACGAAGCAAAAGTTATTTCTTCGTACAAGTGGATGTTGGAATTCAGAAAGTGTGCTGCATCGAATCAGCTGCCGCAGGATTTCAAAAAGACAATGGGATATGATCATGAGAAAAAGGGTTAAGCAAGCTGGCTGAAGAACAAAACTAGGAAAGTGTTCAATGAACAGGCAGAGGACTGATGATCTGAAAAGTCCGAATTGTAAGAATTTTTGAGTATATACAAATATATAATTCATTGTAAGAGGCAATTGAAATGCACTTAGCTAGGCCCATAGTTAGAAAGATCTTATATACTCTTCTATCTCTCCCTGCCCCATCCAATACATTTCCATCCAATACTTAGTTTTTGCCTCATTAATTTACCAGCAATATCTACTTCTATTTTTTTTCCTCTTTGAACTGTCTTGTCTAGATATTCATGACACTTTGTGTAATCCACAGTGTATTTTGATTTTTTACAATGCAATTTCAATCATGGTACCACATTCCACTCTGAATCAGATTGTTATGGGGCTAATTCCCACTCTAGTAACCCGAGACCAAGACCGAGACTGACAACATACTCTTCTATGGGATAAGATGTTAAACAAAGTTTCCATCGACCCTTCCATTTGGACCTAAAATAGCTTTTGACATTATTTTGAAGATGTGCAAGGGAACTGTCTCCAATATAATGGGCAATAATTATCTTTCAATAAACATTAGAACAAAATTAACAGCCACTTGGGTGAGATTTATTCATTAATGAAAATCATGCCGAGTTTATTAGAGTCAAATAGGATTATACTGATTTGATTGAGTTAGATTAGATTAGATTCCCTACAGTGTGGAAACAGGCCCCTTGGCACAACAAGTCCACACCGCCCCTTGAAGCATCCCACCCAGACCTAGACCCATCCCCCTATAACCCACACACCCCTGAACACTACGGGCAATTTAGCATGGCCGATCCACCGGGCCTGCACATCTTTGGACTGTGGGAGGAAACTGGAGTACCTGGAGGAAACCCAAGCAAACATGGGGAGAATATGCTGACGAGATAACAAAAGGATGTGTACGCATGAATTTCCAAAAAATGTTTGATAAAATGCTAGAATAGACTTGCAGTGAAGTTAAAGCCCCTGGAATAAAAATGAACAGTAGCAGCATAAATATGAAATTGGTTGACTGTCAGGAAACAGGATGTGCAAAGAATGGTTTTTATATGGACTTGAAGGAAATTTATGATGGGGTTCCCAGGGGTCAGTGATACGACCATGGGTTTTCCTGTATATAGTAATGACCTGGGCTTGAATGTGCAAGACGCAATACATAAATTTACATTTGGCACAAAACAAGGAAATTTCCTAAACTGTAAGGAGGATGTTGATAGACTTTGATGGCTGGTGAAAAGGGCAGGCATAGGGCAGATGGAGTGTCATGCCGGGGAAATGTGACAGATTTGATAGGAGAAATGAGAAAAGGCAGTACAAAATAAAGTGTATAATTCTAATGTGGGTACAGGAGTAGAAGGACCTAGGTGCATATGAACAAATATGGTTGAAGGTAGGTAGCATGGTAAATTGGGAAAGGATTACAAAGGCAAATAGGGTCCTGGACTTCATAGAGAAACAGGGAAATAGATCTTTTAAAAATGCTAGGTTTTGATAAAGCTTTCTTAACCTTAATTTAGTCTCAGCTGGAGCTTTGTGTCCAGTCTTAGAAACCACACTTCAGGAAAACTATAATATCTTTACTGTGGTATCTACAGATTCTCTTGAACAGTTCTAGAGATGAGGGATTTCAGTTAGTTGGATATACTGGAGCAGCTGAGGCTGTTCTTCTTGGAGAAGAGAATGACTTCTGAACAGAGGTATTCAAAATAACAATTGGACAGTGTAGACAGGGATAAACTGCTTCCATTGACAGTAGGCTTCAGGAAGAAGAGGCCACTGGTTGAAGGAGATTGGTAGAAGATGCAGAGGTGGCATGAGGGAAAACCTTTTCAAGTAGGGATTGGTTCCAATTTAGAATGCAGTGTATGACAGTATTGTGAAGGCAGATGTCAAAAGGGAATTGGATAAAAGCAGATGGAAAGGATTGCTGGGCACAAGGAAAGGACAGGGGTGTGGAGGTCGTTAACTTGCTCTTCATGAACAGGATCAATAGGCTGTAACCATTCTATACTTCTCCGAAAGCATATTATTTTGTCATCATATCATCATCACCACAGTGCTTTTATGTAAATCGCGCGGTTCACAGGTTTGCTGCCTTTTGTCACATTACAATAGCGAACCTTTTGGGAGGTACCAAGTTATGAAAGGCAATGTAGAAATTTTGAGTATTCTTCACTGCTTCTTGTAAGCATCATTTTTGATGGTGTGACCATTTACTTTTTCATCTCCAAATCAAGGTAGAATGCGTTTATAATGTATCTAAGTGAATCCAGTTCCTATTTAGGATCACAGTCATTACACTGAAGGCGAACTTGGGAAAGAAATGGAACTGTATGACAGATACGTAATACTAACTCAATGCAAGCACAGAGGAGAGAAGCAGAAGGAAAGAAGAGAGGTCAAAAATACAATTTTGATCTCACAAGAACTTATTTTGCAATTTTGTGACCTTGGTCAGTTCTATTATGATCTGAGTTGCGTGAGAAGCTATTAATAATCCTGTGGCATATCTACAGTTATAGCTGTCCTTTGAAAAGTGCTATCAGAGCCAAGATGCCATAATACCCCTGAGATGATTGCCAATGATTTATCTTATATGCATTGTAGCCTATTGGATATATTCTTAAATCTAAACATGAAACCAAACAGATGTATCATATAGATGGTAAACTGGTGCCATGTTTTTATTCATTTTGCCATTTTATTTTGATATTTGTGGTATTTGAAGTAAGTGAATAATCTTTCGAGGTGGTTAAGTCTAGTCTGCCTGGGGCCTAGGAATACTTTTGTACAGTGTAAATAGTGAGGAGTCAAAATATAGGGTTCCCCTTCACTGATTGTTCAATATTGTCCGTGCATGAAATACATCAATGGTGTCATGAGTTTCACCAAGAGAACATGGGAAATCTCTGTTGAAGGAAAGCAATAGCAATCCTGTCATGGGCACAGTATGGGAGGCACAAGAAAAAATGAGTTTATCACAAATTTTGATATTGGGCTTTGACCTTGGGTTGTTCACAAGTGTCTTTGAGGGGAGAGAGCATTGAATCAAACTGTAGCTATCTTTTTTTCAATAACCCCCCTCCTGGGTATCTACAAAGCAGCAACATGGCTTAGAGTTGTGTAGCAATCATTAAATGAGTCCTGGCAAGAAATTTATTGCCAACTCAATTTCACAGATCACACAATTTCCCTTTGAAACGGCTGTTTGATGACAGTGAGAGGTGCTATGAAACAAAAGATGGAATTACAGTCATGGTGTGTATGTCAGAAGGAATGCATTACACTTTACAAAATATTGCAGTAAGTTTATAAAGGATATACTAAACTTTTAAAAAAACAATTGTTAGGCCCTATTGGTGTACCATAGTCTGTCTCCAGTCACTCTGTAAGAAGGATGCTAGCACCAATTTAGAAGGTACAGAGGAGATTAATGAGAATGATACCAGGGTATGTGAAACTTGAGTTGTCTGGTAATGCTGGAAAAACTGGGGCTGTTCTCATTAGAGTAAAGGAGATGAAGGGAAGTTTTGATAGTGGTCCAAAAGTGTGCAGGTTAGATGGATTAGCCATACTAAATTGACCATACTGTCCAGGAATATGGAGGCTAGTTGGATTAGCCATGGGAAATGCAGGGTATAGGGTAATGGGGTGGGTTTGGGTGGCACACTTTTCAGAAGGGGTGGTGTGGACTCGATGGGCTGAATGGAGATAATGTGAACTGCAGATGCTGGAGATCCAAGATAAGAAAGTGTGAAGCTGGATGAACACAGCAGGCCATGCTGCTTGGCCTGCTGTGTTCATCCAGCTTCACACTTTGTTATCGATGGGCTGAATGGCCTGGTTCCGTATTGCAGGGATTCTATGATTCTATCTTTTCAAAGCCATGAGAGGCCTTTGTAAGTAGAAACTAATTCTTTCAACATCCTCCTGATTCCTCAAAACCTGTTCATCATTTGCCAGGTATGGCAGGAGCTTGGCCGAGTATTGTCCAGTTGCCTGGAATAGATATCAAAGGCGTTGAGTGATACAGGCAGAAAGCAGGAACATGCCATTAAAAAAGAGAATCAGGCATGATCATTTTGAATGAAGGAGCAGACTCAAAAGGCTAAATGACCAACTCTTTCTCCTGGTTTCAGGACTAAGCAACCAGGACTAAGCAGATCACTTGATTGGCACTCCATTCATCACTTTAACATTCATTGTCTCCACCTCTGATACACTGTAGTAGTGTGTGTACCAGCTACAAGATGCACTGCAGCACCTTACTAAAGCTCCCTTAATAAGTGACCTCTACTATCAAGAAAGAATATGAGCAGCAGGTGCTTGGGAACATCACCATCTACAAGGAGGGCTCCCCAAACTCTGTCACTGTCACTTCACTGTCACTGGGTCAAAATTGTGGAATTCCTTTCCTAACAGCTTGTGGTTGCACTTTCATCAAATGAATTGCAAAAGTTGAACAAGGCAGTGTATTATCACCTTCTAAAGAGCAAGTAGGGATGGACAATAAATGCTGGTCCAGCCAGTGACACCCATATTTATGAACAAATTGTTACGAATAAAGGCAAAATGCTGGAAATCTGAAACAAACATTGAAAATGCTGAAGAAACTCAGCAGATCTGGCAGCATCTGGGGGGAGAGAAACAGAGTTAATGTTTCAAATTGGTATGACTCTTCTTCAGAACTAATAAATTGTTATAAACCAACTGATGGTTATACCGGATAAGTAACATTAATCTTTTAAGAGACGGGTGTAAACATTTCTAACGGTGCCTATCAAGGCACTCTGTCGTAATAAGATCCAATTTTGCAGCTAACTTTTCAAATGAGGTGAAATCTCTTTCAACTCTGTCCTCAATAAATATATGTACAGAAGAAAGACTTTTAATTAAATCCAGTCCTTTAATGAATTCAAAATTATTACTGAACTGTTATTTCTTGTTTCTTCCTTTACTGTAATTTTTTTCTCTAGCCAAGTCATATTGTCTGAAATCACTCTGTCTTTGAAGTTCAAGCTGCAGTCATTCAATTTTCCTTTCAACTGCTCGGTCATTTTATTTCTCCTGTCTTTCCTTTGTATCTCATGTTTCATCCTTTTGCTAGCTCAAGATTTTCTATTTTCATTTTGATTTTCTTCATTTACTCTTGCAATTCAAAGTTATTACTTCCATTCCCAATTGAACCTTAGCTCATTTTAGCTGTGACACATCAATTTCAGATTTCCCCCATTTAAATGGCTTGTCGTCACTTCAGGCATCTCAGCCTCACAAGGCCCCGTTTATAATATTGCATCTAACATCGTTGCTAACTCAGTTTTGCATTAGTTAAAGATTTTGAATAATGCACTATTACAATTTCCATTCCTAGAATGTTAAAGCCATTTTCAGAATATCAAGAAATGTAATTGACTTCACAATATAGCCTATGTTTCTATGCTCAGTCATTCCAAATACCCATCTTTGAAGACTCACAGGTCCCCTTTAAAGTCACATATTTTTGTGCCACAGAGAGCCCCAACTTGTTTTGACACCAGCTGATGATAATATGCATCTGACATAGGAGCAGCTCTCCAAAAGATTGTGATTTCAAATAAACCTGTTGGACTATAGCCTGGTGTTGTGTGACTTCGGATTTTATCCACTCCAGTCCAACGCTAGCACCTCCAAATGATGATAATGCTGGAATGAAAGATCTCAGGGTGAAACTGACTTGATAGACTATAAGGTTTATTTTTTTCTCTATATTTATCATGGAGATCTGTCACTGAACACATTCACAATAGACCGCCAAGATTCTTTTAGCAAAAGAACATCAAAGTTTATTGCACAAAAATAAACACCAATTAAATTATACTAGGAAAGAAAAAGAAAACTAGAAAAATCTAATTACAACCAGGTTCGTTCTTTTTCATTCCAGCAATGTCCTGAAAGACTCTTAACATTCAATGAAGTGTCAACAGATTCTCCTACATAAAGTTTTTCGATCCTGCAATCAGTTTGTTTTCAGCAATTATCAATGTCTTTACTAAATTTTCACTATCTTTTTGAATTTACGTCTTTCCTGAAGACTGTTAAACAAGCTGCTAACTTAGCTCACTATTATGTAATATAGGTTTCTTAAATTCATGCCTTTAACAGTCTTGTGGGATTTCTTCCTCTCTAACACCCATATATCTTTCTGTTTTGGAGCTTCATTTTCACTGACTTCAAAAATGCCTCAGGATTTCTGCTGCGGCTTGCACTGCTTGGAGGCTGCTAAACAACAGCACATCTGCCATTATGTGCCTCTTCTTCTACGTGGCTTTGCTTCAGGCTCCTTTCTGGGTCATAAAACGCAAGCGATCATGTGCCCTAACAATTATCCCCTCACGTAATTGGCTGGTCATTTAGCCAAAGTCACATGAGTTTTTGTTTTTGAACCCGTTGTACACAAATACTCTCTAACCTTACAAAAAAATACACCTTCACAGAGCTGAAACTCAAATCCAGCATTCCTCCTCTTTAGATCCCAAGTTCTTAAGTAATCAGACTGTATTACCACACCTTGTAATAAAATCAAAAGACATAGTTACGGAAGTAAAAATAGAAACTGTTGATTATATTCAGGTATCTGACAGCATCGCTGGAGAGATGGAGCAATTCCGAGAAACATTTCATATGAATACCGTCTGCAGGGTGATGCAAGGATCTCAGTGGGACTCCATTTGGTGTGAGAGATAGCCATTATTGCCTCCATTAAATATTGCCTCAGCTACCCTCCAGAATGAAATCCCCTGAGTTTTGTTTTACTCATTGAGAACATTCTGCTAGAGTGTCAGCATATGTTACCACAATCTCACCCTTAGCTGCGGTGTGGTGACCCTCAACTCACCACTAGTTTTAAGGTAGCACTGAATTCCAGTAAAATCAGTGGCTGAAAAGAATTCAGTCAAAAAATGCTTAAAGGAACAAACATGCCTGTGATTGTGGATTGTTCGACAACCGAATGAGAAATTTGTGGCATTGTAAAGGTTGCTGTAAGACATGAAGCTAGTGTTAAACTTAATTCAGTAATGATGCGTGTTTCTTTGTGGTTGGTTAGCTTAGTTGGCTGTATGGCTGGTTTGTGGTATACAGCGATACCAGCAGTGTGAACTCAAATCCTGTACTCGCTGAGGTTACCATTAAGGGCTCTCCTTCTCTCATCTGTGGTGTGGTGACAATTAGGTCAAATCACCACCAGTCATCTCTCTCTCTAATAATGAGTCAGCCTTTGGCCTGGTAATAAAAGAACTGTTTTACTCTTGTCTCTGATCCAGAAGGTGGTGACTTGGGAAATCTGTACCGAGAGAATACTGTATTTTAGGAGACACAGTTTTAAGAGATTCAAAATTTTCTTTGTTAAATAATCACAATTCATCTACTCTGTTTGGTTCATTTAAAAAGAATACATGCCAATACTTAATGAGTTCAGGAGTTCCTTTTAGTGCCCCGATCTATACTTAATCCTCAACCAAATCATGAACAGATTATCTGGTTATTATCATATTTATTTATGTTAGGGATGGCTGTGATGGCTGTAAATTGGCAATAAATTTTCCAGATTACAATGGAACCAGGCTGACCAGGAGTTTCTGGATTTGGAACATGAGTTCTGAGGTAAACCAGGTTTAAAATGTACGCTTGCATTTTTCACTTCAAAATTACTTCGTTGATTGTGGAGCACATTTGCAGCATTGAGCCACTCAAGGTGGTATATATATAAATTTTCCTTAAATCTTACTAAGTGATGACACATAGTACTTCATTAAAAATGTTATTTCACCCCCATCAAATTTGCTGAAACACCAATTAATGCCACTGCAGTTGAATTGATCCGGAACACTTCTGTATTTTTGGTGTTAAAGTCATTTAATTGTGTCTAGAATTGGAGGGGAACTTCCTGATATTCCTGCTGCCCCATAATGATGTTCTTTGGTCACCGAGCCTCCAGAGTACTGCCCGAAGCCAGATTCTCCTCCTTCCCAAAGGACTTCCCTCGCAATCTGCAAACGAAGCTTCATACCTGCCAGTGGCCTCCAGTAGATGGCAGCCAAACCCCACCTAAAACAAGGCTGAGATCATACTGAAAAGAGGGGCATATGTCACTGAAGATTTTTGTCTTGCATACATCAGTACAAAAACAAAGATGCCGAATTTTAAGGCCCCATTGTAACAATTTATATCACAGGGGAAAAGGATGTCAATTGATAATTGCTGATTGCAAACTTTGAAAACTTCTGAGGCACTTTCCTATTGGGCACCCAACTAACATTACAAACTAAAGCTGACGTGTCATATTTTGCAGAGGGCCTGCTCCGCCTTCACAGTCAAGGAAGCCAGCACAGTGCAGTGCAAGGGGATACAGAGTATGAAGAAACCTTATCTCATTGCCACATTGTCAATATGAGAGGCAGAATGTTCCCAGTAGCAAAATACCTTGGATATCGATGTTTTAAATGGAAAATATGAAAAAAAGAGTTAACTTCCAACTTGCAATTCCATTGAATTCTGAAAACATACAGTGGAAGTCCTTTGTGATGTTATTCAATATGCTGTGAATTTGTTTACAACACAGTGGTCTCAAGCCACTCAAAAGAGGTGAATCTTGATTTAAATCCTAATTTTAAAATAGGGTAAAATGGGAGTTTCCTAATTAACATGGGCTAGGTAGAGTGTGGTTCTACTTTATGGCCCTAGTGCTTGCATTATAGTGGACTGCCACTGTGACCTCATTTATAATGCTCTCCTCTTTCCTAGATATGCATAGGAGGAATTAAAATGTCAGCTTCTTTGTCTTCAACTGTAGGTACTTTTGTTGAATTAATGGTTAGTATTTCACAAACACGCGTATACATTCACACATTCACCCATCCAGCATCTGGATGAGTATTTAAAATTCTGGGGCACAGTATGGGCCAATTGCAGATAAATGGTATCAGTGCAGTTTGGCATCTGTTGGTTGGATGACATAAGGTGGGCTGACTGGCCTATTTCCATGCTGTATGGCCCTAAGTCTCTATGATGTACACATTCATAGAACATAGACCAGTACAGCACAGTAACAGGCCCTTAGGCCCACCAGGTGCAGATCATGATATCATTCTAAATTAAGTTCATCAGCCTGCGCATGGTCCATATTCCTCTGTTCTCTGCCTGTTTGTCTGTCTGCCTAAATGCCTCTTCTGCTTCTACTAACTCCTCTGGCTTTTCTTCGCTCATTTCCTTTCAACATTTCTCTCCCATCTTAAGCCCATTCCCCATGGTATTTGATATTTCCACTCTGCTAAAAAGACTCAGACTAACCACCCCATCAATGCCTCTCATAATTTTATACACTTCTATCAGGATACCCCTCAGCCTCTAACACTCGAGTGAAAACAATCAGAGTTTATCCAACATAACAAAGTGTGGAGCTGGATGAACACAGCAGGCCAAGCAGCATCTTAGGAGCACAAAAGCTCTGTTTCGGGCCTGGACCAACCTTTCCTTGTAGGCAATACAAACATGCACACATTCAAATATTCCTGCATGCATATTCACACATGCACATATTCACCCATTCAGACATGTGTACATTGACATAGATTTAGATTAGATTAGATTCCTTACAATGTGGAAACAGGCCCTTTGGCCCAACAAGTCCACACCGCCTCTTGAAACATCCCACCCAGACCCATCCCCCATAACCCACACACCCCTGAACACTACGGGCAATTTAGCATGGCCGATCCACCTAGCCTGCACATCTTTGGAATTTGATTTACATCCCTTCAGTTTTAAAAGGGTAATCATGCACAAATCTGTTCACCAGTACAGGATGGATTTTAATATTCCCCCATCCCAAGGCAAGTTTAATGGTATCTTCCATCTGAGTCATCACTCACCTGTGTCATCCCTCACCTGAGCCATCTCTCACCTGGGTCATCGCTCACCTGGGCTATCACTCACCTGATCTATCACTCACCTGAGCCATTGCTCACCTGGGTCATATCCCTCCTGGGCTATTGCTCACCTGGGACATCATTCACCTGAGCCACCGCTCACCTGAGCTATTGCTCACCTGGGCCATATCCCTCCTGGGCTATTGCTCACCTGGGACATCGTTCACCTGAGCCACCGCTCACCTGAGCTATTGCTCACCTGGGCCATATCCCTCCTGGGCCATATCCCTCCTGGGCCATCGCTCACCTGGGCCATCTCTTACCTGGGCCATCTCTCACACCTGGGTCATCTCTCACCTGAGCCCTGGTATCCAGTGATGATCCCAGGGCTTAGGGTTTTGCTGCACTAGCAGCAGCTTCCACTTCCCAGTGACAATGACTGAATTATAGAGTCATTGGTTCCAGGCTCCTTCATCTGAGAGATGGCCTGGCACCTCCATGCACACCAGCACACCACACACAAATGCACACACACAAACACATACACACACACACACACACACACACACACACACACACACACACACACACACAAGCACACACAGTTGCACAATCCCAGACACACATGTGTATACATTCCTACATGCATATCCACATTCACCTGCATACTTAGCTGTAGGACGAACGTTGCACTGCTACATGGGTCTCCCTGTGAGAGAGATTGGAACTACAGAAGGCAGTTTCACAAAGAAGAGGGTTGTCCTTAAGACAGAACTGAGGAGAAATGTTTTCTCCCTGATGTTAATGAGCCTTTGGAATTCACACACACATTGAGCACCCTGTGTGGGTTAATACCGACAGCCTGGCTAACAGAATGAAAGCATCTGAATTGAAGCTGGAGTAGGCCATTTAGCTCCTTCACATCTTTCATAGACTCCCTACAGTGTGGAAACAGGCCCTTTGGCCCAACAAGTCCATACCAGCCTTCAGAGCATCCCACCCAGACACATTCCCTCCTGTGCCATTTAAGAGGAACATGACTGTGGCCTCAAATCTGCATTCTGCCTACTCTCGTTTGACTTAGGTCTTGCTGTCTTACACACCCTCACTTCTGCCATCCTTGGGAAGGAAGTGAATGCCAAAGATTCACTAACATCAGGGAGAAAGCATTCCTCCTCAGTTCTGTCTTAAGGACAACCCCCTTCTTTGTGAACTGCCTTCTGCAGTTCCAATCTGTCTCACAGGGAGACCCATGTCGCAGCTCAATGTTTGTCCTACAGCTAAGAACACTCTGGCACACTGTGGGATCCTGTATCTTTGAGGTTGGTTTCTCTTGCTTCATGCCTTATCTGTGAGAACCTTAGCCTGAAACAGCATCTCTCCCCCAAGGAGCACCACATAGGAATTCTATCTTAAAAGTTAGTTAGCATACATGACAGTGTTGGCTCAAAGAAGCCTGGCCTCCACCTGCTGATACAAGGATAAAGACATAGAAACATAGAAGGTAGGAGCAGGGGGAGGCCTTTTGAACCTTTGAATCTGCTCTGCCATTCATCATGATCACAGCTGATCATCCAACTCAGTAGCCTGATCCTGCTTTCTCCCCATAACTTTCAATCCCATTCACCTCGAGTGCTTTATCTAGACACCTCTTGATACATTCAATGTTTTGGCATCAACTACTTCCCGTGGTAATGAATTCCACAGACTCACTACTCTTTGGGTGAGGATTTGTCTCCTCATCTCCATGGTAAATGGTCTACCCTGAATCCTCACACTGTCGCCCCTGGTTCTGGACACACCCACCATCGGGAACATCCTCCCTACATCTACCCTGTCTAGTCCTGTTAGAATTTTATACATTTCTATGAGGTTGTCCCTCATTTATCTGAACTCCAGCAAAAACAATTATGATCTATTCAATATCTCCTCATGTGTCAGCCCTGCAATCCCTGGAATCAGCCTGGTAAACCTTCACTGCAATCTCTCAAGAGCAAGAGCATCCTTCTTCAGAAAAGGAGACCAAAACTATACACAATATCCTAGGTGTGAGCATCATGCTTGTGGGTTAACTGCAGAGTCTGTGGGCAATGAACAACATGTTGAAATTGGAAGGGAAGCTGGTATAACAGCTCTGTGCACATTAAGCCACCATAAAGCTGCTTCCATTCAGCGACGTATTTATAACACATTGTTACACAGAACCCGAGAGGGGCTCTCCTTCAGAGCTGCTGATATTCACTTTGTGCCTGCAATGGATCAATGTCAGCTAAGGTGCATTGCTCAGGTCACTCGGTGACATGGCTGTAACTAGTTATTGAGTGCGGTGTGCATGTACTTGACTATATATTCCACTTGACGAAGATGTGAAAAGAATGGAGTCAGAACACTCACCCTGCCTTCAAGGACACAGCTTGCACTTTATATTTGAATAAGCAACAATTTAAAGATGGGCCACTTAGACAATAAACAACAGGCTACAAGCCAATGAGAACATGACTTTGTTGTGAAGCAATATGAGAATATAATTTACTCTTGCATCTTGGCTTCTGAATTCATGCAGTGTCATTTACAAATTATCTATTAAGCTCTTAATTCCCCTGCACCATTTCCTTAGAATTATAAGGCCCTTGTTATATTGCCTTCTTTGCAACATATGAGTTCTCTGTGCTGCATTGATGAAGTTACACAATTACTGCTTCAAAATGAATTTTACCTATTACCTTTAGCAATGCCATTTTACTGATATAACACACACACACACACACATAAAAATAAAAATAAATTGCAAGGAATACTTGTTTAAAGTGACATTTTTTTCAGGTTTCAGATGAGGTAAATGAACTGACTTCACTCTCCATAAACCTGAACTCATCCAAATCTCTGCAGCCAGTTCTAAACATGCATCATGTCATGTTCACCATTCTCTTCTTTGCTTGCTAATTTGTAATAACTCCAAATGTGGAAACATTCTATTATAAAATCATGCGTGTTTATAATCTCAACATCACCTCGTCCCTCCTTATCTCTCCCCCAACTTTACACATCTTCTGTATTCCTCTAATTCCAGCATCTTGGCTGCCTTTGCAGTGTTGGAGACATGCCTCCAGGTGTCTGAATCTCAGTCTAGAGTGCTTTCCATAAACATCGTTCTTTCTCCTCCTTTAAGATCCACCATAAAACCTACCTCTTAGACTAAAGATCTGATTATCTATCCTCCTAAGTCCTTCGAAGGTTCAGTGTCAAATGGAACAGGTATGCTTTCTGTAAGAATGATCCTGACCTTCCTGTTGCTTGCAATTTCAATACATTACCTTGTTCTCCTGGTGCATTTCAGTCGTTTGTTTGTTACCATGTTTTAGAGGCAGCCAACAGAAGTTGAAGGCTTGGCACCTTAGTTTCTGCTTAAATACTCTGCAGCCTTCAGGCCTCAGCATACAGTTCCTCAAATTCAAAGCAGGGATGCTGTCTTATACTTTGACTGTACCCATTCCTAAATCTCTGCCTGCCCAGCCCTCCATCTTCTACCTCAGACCTTGTTTGAATGGGTTTGACCTCAGAAAAATGCACCTATTTTCATCATTTACACCTACCATTAGCATCTATTTTGTATCAATGCCTCTCCTCTACTACTGCCAGTACTGCCTTGATATTTCTTTCTGAGGGGTGTGTGGGTTATAGGGGGATGGGTTTGGGTGGGATGCTCCAAGGGGCATTGTGGATTTGTTGGGCCGAAGGGCCTGTTTCCACACTGCAGGGAATCTAAAAAAAACTATCTGTTCCGACTACTCCTCCTTGTCCCTTTATCAATGGCATGAATACCATCATTTCCAAGACACTTTCTGCTGCAAATCATGTGAACTCTGTCTCTTTCTCCATTGATGCTGCTTGATTTGCTGAGTTTCTCCAGCACTTTCTGCTTCTTTTTATTTCATTGGCTAGCTAATGCACCGATAAGGTACCCAGGAATGTTTTGTTAGGTTGAAGGCGATATAGAGTGCAATTGTAAGTTGTTGTTGGGAGGTAATGCTCTTGACTCTGATCTTGTCGAACCACTCTTGTGATTTGCCGTGACCCCGTGGACCCAGTATAATCCACCTTTCCCTGTTAAGAGCTGCCACCAGCCCCTCAGGGAACACTGGCAGGAGCTTGCTGAAATTTTGTGGAATGCCCACTAGGTGGGAGTGTTTCATTTTATCAGTTGTCTCTGGTTTGCAATTGATCAATTTCAATAGAGGTTTCCCTGACGGGGTCAACTCATTGACATGGCCATAGCTTGCTATTGAGTGCAGTGCGCTTGTACCTGCTCAAGACACATTTATCTTGTAAGGGACATGTCGAGTACAATCAGCAGTGCGAACATGGAAGGGCATAGTGACTCTTCCAACTGTCTGGGTGACGTGAGAACTCAGTGCTGTTCGTTCAGCTCCTTCAGTCATAGCCATAGTGCAACAGAGCAAATGTGCAGGAATTAAACACAAGAGGCCTCTCAACATTATATCAACTGAAGTGTACACGTTCAAAAATAACTTTGGTTTACCTACTTGCTTTAAGGTGCTCATTCCTTCCTGTGTGCACTTGGTAACAAAATGGTAAATGTGCCTGTTCTTTTTAAAACGTGAACTTCCCTATGCATATTAACACTTAAAAACACCAGGCATCCAGCAGCGAGGATAAGGTTGTAATTCAATCTTGACAGGGTGTTTATTTACTGACATTTGTAAACAGCACAGACTTCAGTTTCCTGGCATGCAGCTTTGCTTGAGACTTTGGATTGAATTACCTCCTATTAACTGATTATCAGCTGTCCCTCATCCAGTATCTTTAAAACCCAACATTTTAACTGCATTACGGGTCCTATATTAATTAAAGTCATTGCTATCTTGTCAGGCACATTCGCATGGTGTCTACAGAAATTACAGCTCAGAAACTATGCCAATTTCTGATGGTCAAATTATATTGAACAAGTTGCTAAATCTAAACATGCAAATCTCACCTATGTTAACAAGAGAAAAGACCATTAGGCCTTTCCTTGGCTATATTTCAAATCCGTTCTCCTCACTACTCTTCTCAATCCTTTCAGCCTCTCTAGGAGAACATTTAATTATTTCTTGATCCAAATTGCCATCTCAAAGTATTTTCCTATACATTATTCCAGATAAGAATTGTCCTTTGAGTTAAAAAAATACAAGGTCCATCCTGACATCATCACTTATTCCCCTGCCTCCCTTGTATTGGCATCAATTAGCCTTAACAAATGTTTGGAACATAGAACCCCTACAGCATAGGGGCAGGCCATTCAACACATACGAAGCATTGTGTCACCCTTCCAATCAGGAATATGGTTACTTTGAAGTTTCTTTCCAAATCAGAGTGAGAAAGAAAGAACTTCAATTGGGATAGCAATTTCCACTTGCATTTATTTAACATTTCAAGACTTTCAAAGTATTTCATGGCCACTTTGCAGATACAGCCAGTGTTTTATTGTGGAGGGCTGCAGCAAAACTGTGCATGTCAAGACCCAACAATGACATCTGACAATGTTGATAGAAGTGAAGTTTTGGAGATATTTTTTGGCCAGACCTCCAGGGTCTTTTGCAGTAATGACAGGAGATCTTCCCTTCCAACTGAGGGGGCATAAAAAGTGAAATTCACGTCCATTACTCCACAATGCCCAAGCCAACAATGTAGAGACCTCACAAAAGTAAGCTGCACTCCTGTTTTCCACAAACCCGTCTACCAGGTTGGCACTTAGTGCCATGAGGATCTCCTTTGGGTAGATTTGTTGCCACCAACCCTTTTAGTAATAATTGAAAGTCACCATAATCTACTCTGTCATTTATCAGAAGTCATATGACACCAGATTATAGTCCAGCAGATTTATCTTGAATCACAAACTTTCCCAGTGTAACCCTTCCATCAGGCAAAGTCACATTTCATCTGATGAAGGAACAGCTCTCCAAAAAACTTGTGATTTCAAATAAACCTGTTGAACTATATCCTGCTTTCGTGTGACTATTGACTTTGTCCAGCCAATCCAACACCAGCACCTCCATACTCTGTTATTAGTGAAGTTTCACCAGAGTCACTATGCCTCAGGCGAGGGACAAAGATGAGAAGGCAGAGCCTTCGTGGTGACTTTAATTGGCACAGGAATCAGGCATATAACATTGGCTGCATCTGTAAAGTGCCCATGAAATACTTTAAAAGTCTTGAGATGTTAAATAAATGCAAGTGAAAAGTGCTATTCCAAATGAAGTTCTGCCTTTCTCACTCTGTTGGGAACGAAACTTCGAAGCAACAAACTATTCCAGTACAAAAAAGCTGACCAGCTAACTGAGGTAGTTGACCCTCAATTTATGGGACTGTGCCAGCAGTAAATGGGGAAGGATTAATCATTCAATAGTCTTTGGTAGAACAGTCATAGTGGTAACATATTGACTATGTTACTAGAACAAGATTAATATTTCTGGAGCATCTTTTTGAATCCTACCATGGCAAAGGATGAAATCTGAATTCAATTTGAAACATCTGGAATTAAAAATTAGCTAAATGGTGCCCCTGTATTTGTGTAAAAGCCCACCCAACCCACTGGTGTCCTTTAAGGAAGGAAATTTGCCTTGTCCTTGCCTGGTCTGCAGACCCACAGCAAAGTCATTGATTCTGAAGTGTTTGAGCAAGCCACTTAGCTCAATGAATGGGCAAGGAATGGTGGCTCTGTCAGCAACCTCAACATCTCATGTAAGAATGAACTTAACAATGGTTACCTACATTCATATTAGGTAAAGTAACATTGCTATTTCCTAAGAGCTGACAAGCATATCTCTGTTATTTGTCCATAGAACTGAGTAACAAGATAGAACTTATGTATCTTAAAATGTCATAGTTATTGAAATTATTTAACTTTGCTAACCTATGGGGAGATGTAATTGGAGTAGAATTTCAGTATTTTCATCAAAATATGATTACTTTCCTTTAATATTCGCTCGTGGGATGTGGGCATCTCTGTCTAGGCCAGCAGTTATTGTCCTTGAGAAGGGGATGTTGACGATTTCTTGTACTGTTGTATTTTATGTGCTGTGGAGAGACTGACATTACAAGTTACATTATAGTGTTCAGTTAGAGTGACCATAACAAGATATCATCCATGAACAAAAGGGTTTTAAATGAATGGGCAGCTAGTGCATATCAGTTGACATAACAGAAATCTTTGATGCTCTGAGCTGCCGTGGACACTTTGCCCACTGTTTCACAATGTAAACAGGCAATTCTTGATTCTTATTGTTAATGCTATTATTTATTTTCTTCTTCTCTCAACCAGTGAGATAATGTACACTTTGCCAACAGTGGCAATGATGTAGTTTTCGATTATTTCCTCCTCGGCTGCATATTCCTCTTTGTTCATACCAATGGTAATTTCTATGATTTGAGGGAAGGTGATGCTCTAGAGGCTTTATCTCTGAGTTGTTAGTGCAGAGACCCAGATAATGTCCTGGTCGACATTGATGACTGTATCGGCGCTGCCTCTTGCTCCCCAGAGGAGCTCAAACAGTTCATCCACTTCACCAACACCTTCCACCCCAACCTCAAGTTCATCTGGGCCAGCTCCAACACATCCCTCACCTTCCTGGACCTCTCAATCTCCATGTCAGGTAACCAGCTAGAAACTGATGTCCATTTCAAGCCCACCGACTCCCACAGCTACCTAGAATACACTTCCTCCCACCCACCCTCCTGCAAAAATTCCATCCCCTATTCCCAATTCCTCCGCCTCCGCCGCATCTGCTCCCAGGATGAGGCATTCCACTCCCGCACATCCTAGATGTCCATGTTCTTCAAGGACCGCAACTTACAGAGATATCATCCATGAGCAAAAGGTTTTTAAATGAATGGCAGCTAGCGCATATCAGTTGAGAACGCCCTTGACCGCATCTCCCGCATTTCCCGCAACACACCCCTCACACCCTGCCCCCGCAACAACCACCCCAAGAGGATCCCCCTCATTCTCACACACCACCCCACCAACCTCCGGATACAACGCATCATCCTCCAACACTTCCGCCATCTACAATCCGACCCCACCACCCAAGACATTTTTCCATCCACACCCCTGTCTGCTTTCCGGAGAGACCACTCTCTCCATGACTCCCTTGTTCGCTCCACACTGCCCTCCAACCCCACCACACCCAGCACCTTCCCCTGCAACCGCAGGAAATGCTACACTTGCCCCCACACCTCCTCCCTCACCCCTATCCCAGGCCCCAAGATGATTTTCCATATTAAGCAGAGGTTCACCTGCACATCTGCCAATGTGGTATACTGTATCCATTGTACCCGGTGTGGCTTCCTCTATATTGGGGAACCGCTTTGCAGAACACCTCCGCTCGGTTTGCAACAAACAACTGCACCTCCCAGTCACGAACCATTTTAACTCCCCCTCCCGTTCTTCAGATGACATGTCCATCATGGGTCTCCTGCAGTGCCACAATGATGCCACCCAAAGATTGCAGGAACAGCAACTCATATTCCGCTTGGGAACCCTGCAGCCCAATGGTATCAATGTGGACTTCACCAGCTTCAAAATCTCCCCTTTTCCCACTGCATCCCAAAACCAGCCCAGTTCGTCCCCTCCCCCAACTGCATCACACAACCAGCCCAGCTCTTCCCCCCCACCCACTGCATCCCAAAACCAGTCTAACCTGTCTCTGCCTCCCTAACCAGTTCTTCCTCTCACCCATCCCTTCCTCCCACCCCAAGCCACACCTTCATCTCCTACCTACTAACCTCATCCCACCTCCTTGACCTGTCCATTTTCCCTGGACTGACCTATCCCCTTCCTACCTCCCCACCTATACTCACCTCTCCACCTATCTTCTTTTCTCTCCATCTTCAGTCCACCTCCCCCTCTCTCCCTATTTATTCCAGAAACCTCTCCCCATCCCCCTCTCTGATGAAGGGTCTGGGCCCAAAACATCAGCTTTTGTTCTCCTGAGATGCTGCTTGGCCTGCTGTGTTCATCCAGCTTCACACGTTATTATAATGTCCTGGTGGCTTGGGTTCAAATTCTCCCATGGCAGATGAGTGAATTTAAATTCAATAAAACTCTGGAGTTAAGAGTCTAATGATGGCCCTGAATCAGTTGTCAATTGTTGGAAACTAATGTCCTTCAGGGAAGGAAACTGCCAATCTTAATTGGTCTGGCCTATGGGTGACTCCAGATGCCATTGACTCTTAACTTGCCTCTGAGGACTAAGTAATCTGTATTTGAGACATTTGTGGAAGGACATACACTGGCCAGGAGACCAGCAAAAACAGGCCGACTTCCCATAGAGCCTCACACGGCCCCTCATCAGAATGGTGTCTTGACATCTTTTTATGTCTGCCTTAGCTTGTCTCCCTTGGCTTAACATCACCACTGATAGCTGCCACTTCCAACACTGCCACAGTTCGTCTACAGGAGCAGCAGCATGAAATAAGTATTAAAGTGACTGTAGCGAGATGTATATCCATAACATCCTCACACAAAGAGTGACCACAGAACCACAACTGACAGAAGGGATATTATGACACTTGAATGGAAAATCTTGTAACCGGTGAAAATAGAATTGAAACCTCACTGTTTATGAATGTGCGATTGACACATTCTAAAGCACTTGTTCTGTGATTATAGGTAAGTAATGAAATCAATGGTGTAGTCTTGAGAACCACTAATTACTATTTTATTAGATTACTTGCTGTACTAACATTTTAAAAAAATAATGTTAACTGTAAATGAAGTAGCTGGTTTAGAAATTTCCACAGCAAAGAAATAAGGAGGTAAAAAGTGTGCGTGCACATTAGAATGATTCTAACCTTGAAGTTGAGCTTAGAAGAGCATTTGACTGAGCAACATTTATGGCAAGTGAAATGTACAGATTTTCTCAGTAAGAAATGAAAATCAATAATGCAGGAAGCAATGAGTGGGAGAGTGGTAAGGTAAGGAGGAAGAAGGGAGGAAGGAAGAAATAGAAATACTTTGGCCTTCCATGACTTTAAGATGTCCCAACAAGCTGACAGGCAATTAAGCTCTTTTCAAATGCATCACAGTTGTAGTGTGTAAAACCAAGCAAGATCCCACTAACAGAAACATGATAATGAGCAAATGCTGTACTGTTTAGCATTGACCTAGATATAAACAATGAGCAGGACAATTCAGTGATAATGGGAACTGCAGATGCTGGAGAATCCAAGATAACAAAGTGTGAAGCTGGATGAACACAACAGGCCAAGCAGCATCCGTGCTCCTGAGATGCTGCTTGGCCTGCTGTGTTCATCCAGCTTCACACTTTGTTAGCAGGACAATTCCCCTGTTTTTCTTTCTTCAAAAACAGTGTTGAGAGAACCTTTACATCCATTTAAGAAATATAGCTTCTCATCCAGACACTGGCAGCTCCCTGGTATTGCACTGGAGTGTTAGCCTAGGCTTTGTTGTCATGTGCCAGGTATTGAACTTCATGCTGCAACCATCTAAGTCTGAGAGACTTTTTTGGGACAGAATTAAATAAGGCTTTACTCTCCTGTGAACATGATTTGACTCTAAGCTATTCTATTGTGAAGCATGGCTGCCTGTAATCGAAGCATGCCAGACCCCAATAACAGCAACACTCTTTCCAAAAGCATCGGAATTTACACAGCAAATGCTATCCTAATTGCTGGCGTTGTATTTAATTACCAGTGTGACATTAAGCTTGGCTGTTTTATTGGTGTGGTAGCTAATTGGAAACTATCAGCATGGATGAGATTTCTTTTACATTGTATTTTGCACCATCTATTAACAGTTTTATGTCCAGGCTAATTTCCCTACACTTTGTAACTGATCAATCTGACAGCATGAGAGCCAATCAATATCTAATCAGATAATCTTGACACCACTTAATGGGGATGTAGCTAACAGGGACATACATTTATACAGGACAATTTGCCAGACACCAATTGATTGTTCAATGTGCACAAGTCAGGACTAATAATTTTTGCTGAATGAGGAGGATCTAACAATGGGGAATACTTAATTTCACCCAGGAGGGGAAATTGTAACTTTCACTGGCTCTCAAGTAGTTGGATTGGGCCAAGTTCAATAGAGTTGAGTCCTGAGAGCCAAACCCTACAGGTCAGAGTTGAAACCCATTAACAGCCACCCTTGAGCATGTCACTCCATGATATCCAAACCAAACAAGTAGTGGTGAGAATGGTATGATTCAAACAGGGTCAGTTACCAATTTTTGTGTATCATTAGGACAAGAAGCACACTGTGAGGTGCAACTCCAGCAAGTAAAGAGGGCGGGCACCTGTAAGGAGCCAAGAAGCAAACATGATTGGCTTCAAACCAATTGTGTACACTGTTATTTCGGGACTTTAACTTTAAAAAGTGCTGTAAGAAGCTGCTTACTGCTCTCCCTACTGCTGGGGATCAATGTTATAAATGTGAATGGTAACTCCCTTTCGATTGCTGTAAATTGTCCACATCAAGGGGGACAGAGACAGAAGGCCAGAATCTTATGCTTCCTCAAAATAGTTAGGAGACAGGGCCTTAATCTACAGCATATCCACAAGCTGCCTCCGGGTGCCTGATAGGCTCTGGTCTGAGTTGTGGGATGGTGGTCTGCAACTAGGTAAGATCAGCTAGACGTGGGGATTTGTTGGGGCACTGACCCAAGATACCCCTCCCCCAATTTACCTCCCTACCAATCCAGACTTCAATCCCTCCATCGCAGGACCAACAACTTTGTGGCTGGATACGTGTATACATGGAGGCAGCTAGCAATCATTTTACCTGTAAACTTTGAGATTATAGTCCAACGTCCTTTTAAGTCGCCTTTCACTGGACTACATTTTATCCTGCCACAGTTGGAGAAGGTACTGAAGATCTGCTGTCATGGCTATTAAACAGTATTCATCAAACCTGCATACATCAGCATAAATCATAAGGGGAGGTGATGGCCCAGTGGTATTATCACTGGGCTGTTAATCCAGAGACCCAGATCACATTCTGGGGACTTGGGTTCGAACCCTGTTGTGGCAGATAGTGGAATTTGGATTCAATAAATGTCTTGAATTATTAATCTAATGATGACTGTGAATCCATGATTGATTGTCAGTTGTTGGAAAACCCTGTCTGGTTCACTGATGTCATTTAGGGAAGAAAACTGCCATCCTTACCTGGTCTGGTCTATATGTGACTCCAGAGCCACAGCAATGTGGTTGACACTTAACTGCCCTCTGGGCAATTTGGGATGGGCAATAAATGCTGTGTAGCAAGTGACACCCTCTAAAAAAATCTCTATGCTCAGTGAAAATCTTCATAACTTTTGATATAGTTTACTGTTCCCAAGTAATTTTACATGTACAGGGTGACAGAGAGTATTCGTTTTCATTGAAGGATCTTGTTTTCAAGTTTAACAAAGTGTGGGGCTGGATGAACACAGCAGGCCAAGCTGCATCTCAGGAGCACAAAAGCTGACGTTTCGGGCCTAGACCCTTCATCATTGTTTTCAAGTTTCTTGTTTTCTCGCTCTGTCTAATTTAAGACACACAGCCTTGCAGTCCAATTGTGGGGATTTTAATCTACAGTGGATTGATCAACATTTTTAATGTTATTTTTGATTAAAGACTTTTCTTTGGAAGAAATGATCTTTCCAGTCATTCAGTGTGCAGACAAAACCATATTTGTAATTAACAAAGCCTTATGCCAACATCTTGGGTTTCAATGTTGATGATCATATACAAACAATCATCTCAGATTGTGGATAGTTGCTTTACAGGGCAATGGATATTAATAGCCAGTGAGCAGCGGTAAAGTGAAAAGAATCAAAAGCATGGCTAAAGGAAAGGCTGTTCAGGGGAGTTTTGGAAATAGAGGATAAAAAAAAGAATGTCAGAGTGTAATGGCAGAAAAAACAGTGGTGAAGCACATTAGAAGTTTGTGGAAGACTGGAACAATGGATTTGATTTGATTTGATTTATTATTGTCACATGTACCAAGGTACAGTGAAAAGTTTTGTTTTATGTGCATTGCAGGCAGGCCATACCATACAAAGTGCATTAGGGTAATAAAACAGGGAGAGGAATACAATGTTACCGCTGCAGAGAAGGTACACCGAGGCTGAGATCGATATTAAGTTTAAAATTTGAGAGGCCCATTCAGAAGCCCAGTAACATTGGGGAAGAAGCTGTTCTATAATCTGTTGGCACATATGTTTAAGCTTGTGAGTCTTCTGCCTGATAGAAGATATTATAACCGGGTGGGAGGGGTCTTTGATGATGTTGGCTACCTTCCTGAGGCAGTGAGAAGCATAGATGGAGTGAATGGATGGAAGGTTGGTGCAGTGATTGGGACCAGGTGGACCTCTTTGACTATGAGATTCTTGATTGGGTTGTTAACCTGGGCCAATCAGGAATTGCTTGGCTGACCAATGGAACCAAGAGATTAGAATGTCCTCAGTTGAGGACTGACTTTGAGCTGGCTAGACACAGCCTATGTACTTTGCACAAGTAAATAAAGGGTGACTTGGTTACAGGACCCCAGCCTCAGTGCCACTATTTCAAGTTTCTTGCCATGGACTAGTCATTTCTGTGTGGACCAAGCCTTTGTGTGTGGACCGGCAGCTTTGAGTGTAAACTGAATGCCCAATGTGTAGGCCAAAAGCTCGGTGTATAGGCCAACAGCTCAGTATGTAGGCCAATAGCTTTGTGAAATGGGTACTTACTACTTGTTTTTAAACAAAAATGCCTTCTGCATACTAATATATGCCTTACCTACTCTAACACAGTTTATTTTGATAAGGTCTTGCATTCAGCATTTAAATGACTCTATTAATTGAACATTATTCTGCAAAAATAACAGGAGAGAAATGACTCCGAGCTGGCTTACGATAGCCAGTGTGCTGATGCACCTGTGAATGTACAATGACTTGTGGACAGGTCACCGGCCCATGTATAGTTTTTTCAGTGACGACAGGAGAAAACGGGACCTGCCTGCAGAATATTCGCTTGCAATTTTATCTTGAGATGGGGTAAGCGTTTCTGGCATCATGCCTCTACTTGGGAAGCTTGATTCATTCAAATCTGCAGTCAAAGGCTGGGCCCATTATGTCGAAAGAATGCAGTTTTTTTTCCCCCTGGCAGATGCGTGTGGCCCCGCAGTATTTTCAGTTATAAGGGGCTTAACTTTCCCAGAGGCACCAAGAGCTGACAGATTTAGTTCAGGAATTTTACGACCCCAAACGTCCTCTAATCCTGAGATGCTATCAGGTTTGTTCAGTTGTTAGAGAAGCGAGAGGATCTGTATTGGGGTATTTGACACGGTTATAACGACAGGCAGAAGCATGTGAATTTAATTAACCCTGAATGAGATGCTGCGAGACCATTTGGTATTGGATCAATGACATGGCCATTCAGAAGCACTTACTAGCTGAACTTCAAAAATGTACTACAGCTAGCCTTGTCGTTAGAAAATACAGCAAATGGAGCACGGGAACTACAGAGCATTCCAATGGAAGTGGATATCTTCAGCTGTCCAACTGAGCTTGGGGAACACCATGTGAGTATAGGCAATTACAGAGCCTCATGCAAGGCATGTCCTGAGCCGAGAGACCCTCGGCCAACTCACAGCAGAACCCCACAATAAAGCTGAACCTTGGCCAAGTGGCTAAAACATTCTTCAGGATCTGGACCAGTAAGCTTTGTTGTTGCCACCAATGTGTACACTTGAGAGGGCAAAGGAGCCCGACAAGGCATGGCTGGAGTTAGAAAACTTGTAGGCTGGTACCCAGGACACTGCACATCCTGGGAAGTTCCCCACGTATGGGTTGAGACAATTAAAGTGCTTAATGACACCCAATTCGGAACCAATTAAAATTAATGTTTGGTTAAACAGTCACCCACTTCCCATGGAGGTCGATACCAGTACGACTGTATCTGTGATTGCAGAATCTGTCTTTAACAAGATTCACTCCGGAATCCAACCTTTGGATTTGCGCAAGAGCTCAAGCAGCACCCCCACATTCGCAGGAATGGTTGCAACATGAAGTTCAATACCTGGCACGTGACAACAAAGCCTAGGCTAACACTCCAGTGCAATACAGAGGAAGTTGCCAGTGTCTGGATGAGAAGTTATATCTCTTAAGTGGATGTAAAGGTTCTCTCAACGCTGGATTTGAAGAAAGTAAAACAGGGGAACTGTCCTGCTCGTTGCTTATATCTCAGTCAGTGCTAAACCCTGGCCTCAGTTGCGTGTCAACAATACCAGTCCTTTTGTGGGCTCAATGTTCCTGGCCATTGCGGATGCTCACTCAAAGTGGTTGGACATGTATAAAAGTTTGCTCAGCAAACTCAGGGATGACAATTGAGAAGCTATGAGCATTGTCCATGACACATGGACTCCTGGAAGTTTTGGTCACAGACAATGGAACGTCATTTCCCAGGAGGGAATCTGATTTGTTCCTAAAGCCCAATGCCATTTGCCACAAAAGGACAGCTCCATACTATCCATCGTCCAATGGTCTAGGAGAAGGACTGGTCCAAACATTAAAAGCAGGCTTAAAGAAGCAGCCTCCAGCATCAGCTGAGACTAAACTGTCCCAGTTGCTGTTCAATTATAAGACCACTGCACATGCAACAACAGGAATAGCTCCAGCTGAGTTGCTGATGGGGAGAAGACTCCACACCAGGTTAAACTTGATATTTCCAGACCTGGGGGTATGGGGGGAAGGTGAAACAGCAGCACGAGCACCAAGGCCGACCAAATGCCTCCTGTGAGTAAGAAATACAGTTTAATTCAGGGGATGAAATGTATTGCTGGAACCATGGAACCGCCCCGTATGGGCACGAGATAAGGTTAACTCAAGGTCAGCTCCGGTCACTTACAACATTTGAGTAGGTGATACAGTTCTGAACAAATACATGGATTGCCTGAAAGCTGTTACCTCACGAATGGGGCAGGAGCAAAACATGCCTGGCCCCTCAGAATGGCTTGAAGGCCTGGCAGAAATTGTAAGCTCTCCCCCTCCATTTAGTGTCAAGGAAACATCAGAGTCCGAAATAGATACAGACTCGCTACCACTGCCGCTGGAAGAGGAAGAGGAGGAGTCTCTTGGGACACATTCCAGACACAACAGACAGGTTATGGTCCAGTACACACTGCCTGTATCTGAGTCCAAGCCAGAGGAACCAGACCTGGGGCGAAAATATTGCAAGAGAAGCCATAGGCGAAACACCAGACTTACATCCCTGGATTTAGGTGGATGTCAATGCCTATGAGGTTCTTGGTTGGTGTTGTTAAGCTGGATCAATCGGGGAAGCCTTGGTTGACCAATATAACGAGGAGATTAGAATCTCCTCAGTTGAGGACTGACTCCAAGCTGGTTGGTCACAGCCTGTTTGTATAGTTATTTCAGTTTCATAAACAATTTTCTTCATTTTCATTAGCATTTTCATCATCAGCTGCTGGTTGCTGAAAAATAATTCTAATCTTCTGGTCTGCCATTAGTTTTGGTCACATTATGTGCCATATATTTTGATTTGATATCCTCCTTGACTGCATTTATTAATCACAAGTGCCTTAACCTTCTCATTGAGTGCTTCTTCATAACCTGAATAAACCTTTGCAGAGCATGATAGAACTCATCTCCTACTCATCCAGTGATCAGCACCTAGGTCTTTAACCCAACCACGAAAGAAGATATAACCAGGAGATTAGAATCTCCTCAGTTAAGGACTGACTCCAAGCTGGTTGGTCACAGCTAGTGTACTGTGCATAGGTAAGTAAAGGGTGACTTTTGACAGGACCCTGGCCTCTGTGCAGTTATTTCAGTTGGCTCATGTGATGCACTGTGCTGTGTTGACAACTCTTTGCCATTTCCTATCGCCCTGGGCAGCGCAGTTGCCGAGCCCAGTCATAATGCATCCAGATAGAATGCTTTACCTTTAGCAATACAAGAGCAGAGGGGACGCAAAGTCAGAGCCCCCCAAGGTCATGGATGGTTCTGAAACTAAGAACCGGAGTGTTCAAACTAATTTTCTGAGGTACGAAACTTGATGAATTTGGTGAGAACAGTGATAATGTGGCTGTGGGTCCTTGTGCGGGGGACAACGTGAATGGTGGACTTGTAGTTCATCAAGGATTAAAGAAGCAAGACCGCCAAGAAGAAAGGACTTGCATTGATTAAGTGCCTTAACGTGCAGTTAGATCCCTCAAAGAGCTTCACTGCAGTCTCATCAAGCATAAATTAACACAGAGCTAAAATAGGCCATACAAGGCAGGCTGACTAAAAACTTAGGCAACGAGGCAGATTTTAGTGTCTTAGAAGAAAAGATGTGGCGAAGCAAAGGGAACTAAGGGAATTCAAGAACTCACTCCCAGAACTCTGAAATCAGACAATTGCTCCTCTGCGATATAAATCCATATATTCAATAATGCTCTAAGAAACTCAGTAGCTCTGCTCACCATCGGACGCTGTTCAAGCAACAACAATGACAGGCAATTATGAAGTGCCTCTTCTGCCACAAATATTCGTCAGGTGCTCTACAGGAACATTATCAGAAAAATAAAGTCACACAGAGCAACGTAGAAATATTGGGATATCTGGGGTGATTAAAAGAGGAAGGGATAGCTGGATAGACAGAGAGATGTAGAAGGGGAATCATAAAGCTTAGAATATAAACAGCTGATGTCAACAGTGGTTGTTGGCTCCTGAGGATGTACAAGAAACTAGAATTAGAGAAATGAGGGATCGCAAACAGTTGTGGAGTTGGAGGAGGTTAGATTGCCGAAGAGAGGAAATTGTGAAACGATTTGAAGACAAGGATGAAAATGGAGAAGTTCAGACATTTACTGTGGGAGAAAGTTAGGTTATGGGCAGCTGAAATTTGGAAAAACTTATGTATATAAGAGAGTGGGAGGTTAGCGCTCTCCCAGGGACCTTTTGTTGGAAGAGTCAGGGTAGCAAACATGTGGATGATAGCTTCAGTGGCCAGGTAGAGGGCCAGAGTTAGTGGATTAGGAAAAATGATTGTGGCTGTGATGATAAACAATATTCTGTTTTACGGGAAAAAAATCATGCGGTCATATGGCATGGGAGTTTGGACAGGGAGCATGGTAAATCAGTAGTGCTAGCTGGGTCAAGAAATTTCAGAACTATCTGTGATGTTATTCCACATTTAATACAAGTCAGTAAGGAATTGAATAACTCTAATGGAAGCATATAAATGGGGCAGAACATTGGGCACTTTTAGCCAGTTTATGTCATGCAGACCTGTATGTAGAGTGTAGGATTAAGCAAATAAATAACTTAGCGTCCTATCTGAATATCAAAACAACAAAAATGAATTAGACATTGGATTTCAACTGATTTGAAGGATCTGACATCAATATTCGCTAAATTTCATGAGTAATTTTGATCCGAATAAATAAAGTGACAAGCCTCATTATCATGACGTTCTCTTTTGATAAAATAAGTCTGCCCATTTGTTTTGAGACAGCATTGTTACTTGTCTGTTTTCCAATCTTTCACCACAGGATCAGCAGTACTAACTGCTCGAGGTGGGGAATGGGTTTCAATACTTCTAAGTGACAGGGGCAGTGGAATGTAGTTTGAGACCGGTCAAAGGCAGACAGCCTCAGCTGCTGTTTATGTGACATTCTGCCACTTGAGCAACAAGAAATGAAGAAAGCCCTTTCGACAGAACTTTCTCTTGAGAAGTCGACATGTCTTGGCCTCAGCTGGCTTCTGAGCTCTCCTGTACAACTCAGAGGAAGCCTGTGCACCCAATGCATGTTAATTATAGCCCAGGAACCTTGAAGGAAAACATAAAAGTGAAAACAAAATGTAAAAAGAAAATCGCACTTGTGATTGCACATTTTGAAACTGCTTTTCCACTGGACAGATTACCCATATGCACATGCTATTCACATGTTATTTAAAGACAGATAGCCATTCTAGCACAACAGAAAAATACAGATAGCCTATTTTTGTGTAAAGTAATATAGTTCATTGAAGTTTTCCCTCTTTTGCCATTATAAACAAAGCTGAGCACAAACAGGGAAAGATGACTCATTAAAAACTCTGATGTCAAACATCAACTGTTAGATGTTTCTTAAAATATTGCTGAAAAGAGAGACACGTTACTGAAGCTTTTCATCATGCACTCATCAGGACAAAAATAAGAATGCTGAAATACAATATTAAATCAAGAATTTGTATCCTTCTCTTGAATGTCATCATCACTGGCAACAATCACTCACTCAGGAGCCTGATTGTTCACCTGGGACGTTCTGCGGAGAGGGTTTAGAAGAGGTATACCAGGATATTGACAGGTATGGAAGATTTGATTTATAAGGAAAGGCTGGGATCTGTTTCACTGGAGCGTAGGAGGTTAAGAAGTGACCTGATAGAAGTTTATAAGATAATGAGAGGTATGGAGTTGATGGTAGTTGGCTTTTCCCTAAGATCTGGAATTTCAAGACCAACAGATGTATTTTTAATGTGAGAAGAGAGAAATTTTAAAAAGACGTAGAGGGATTTTTTTAACACAGAGGGTGGTTCGCATGTTGAATGAACTACCCGATGAAGTGGTGGATGTGGATATAATTACAATGTTTAAAAGACGGTTGAATGGATATATGAATCGGAAATGTTTGGAGGGAAATGGGCCAGGAGCAGACAGGTGGTACTAGGTTACGTTGGGATTATGTTCAACATGGTTGGACCGAAGGGTCTGTTTTTTGTTTGACTCTATGACCTTATGGGTCCTTGTGTGGCTGATGAACTCTGCCTGAGACTAACAGCTCTGATCACACATTTGGCAGGTGTTTCCAAAACGTAGAATTGGTCCTAGGCCTTGAGATCATTGGGTTCCCTTTCCCAGGTTCCTTCTCCATACTTCCTCTTGCCCACAGTTGTTCTTGAATAATTAAATCCTTTCATATAGGAGTTTCCTCTAAATCCATTTCTCCTGAAAAAAATTCTCCTATGCGTTGACATTTATGTTGCATTTCTCTCCTCTTCGAGGAGTCTTTGAAATTCTTCCTTGTTCATCCTGTGTTTCGAATATCGTCCTTGAGCTAGGTGAAGATGATTTGCTTTGGGAGTCGGAACTCAGGCAGCCGAAGCATATGACTGGCACCAGCAAAGTTGGTTTCGGAGATCATGACCCCGGCGCTGGTGTTATTGGCTCTTTCAAGCACGCTACCTTCGGTATGTCTGTCCTCGCAGCTGATTTGGAGAATCCATCTCAAACAATGCTTGTACTTTTCAGAAGTCTTGAAGTGAGGTCTATATGTAATCCGAGTTTTGGAGTTATATAGAAGAGTTGGAAGAATGGCTGCCTAATACACAAGGATCTTGGTATCAGCATGGATATCATGGTCATCAAAGGCTGTCATCCTCAGGCTTCCAAAAGTGGCTTCTATAGATTAGATACACTGTTGGATCACTGAATGGATCCTTTATTCATTCACAGGATGAGGGGTGTCACTGGCTAGGCAGTAATTATTGCTCATCCCTAATTGCCCAGAAGGCAGTTCAGAGTCAACCACATTGCTGTGAATCTGGAATCACATGTGGAACAGACCAGGTAGGGATGGCAATTTCCTTCCCTAACGGACATTAGTGAACCAGATGGGTTTTCCCCAACAATCAATTCACGGTCACCATAAGATTCTTAATTCCAGATATTTATTGGATTCAAATTCCACAATCTGCTGTGGTAGGATTCGAACCCGGGTCTCCAGAACATTATCTGGGTCTCTGGATTAAGAGTCCAGTGATAATACCACTGCCTCCCCAATGTCACACTTAGATGAGAGATGGCATCAACCTCAGTTGAGAGTGGGAGATACTTCTGGATGGTAAATGTGTTCAGATTCTTTAATTCAGAGAGAAATAACTGAAAGAATTTACATAAGCACCTCACAACTTCAGGAAACATCAAGTTCCTACAATCAACAAAGTTTTTGTTCAGTGTCATTGTTGTTGAAATGTAGGAAACAAAGCAGCAAATTTGCCCACAGCAGGCTTCCATCAAATAACAAGGTGAAAATGCTCAGGTAATCTGTTGTAATTATATTTTATTAATATTCACCAACTGGATGTGAGCATCATTGATTACTTAGCATTTATTGCTCATTCCTAACTGGCCTTGAGAAGGTGGTAGTGACCTGCCTTCTTGAACCACTGCAGTCCATGTGCAATGTCCTTAGGGAGGGAATTCTCGGATTTGACAGGATAATTCAACATTAGTTCCTTTCATCGCTGATACATAGTAAACCAAGGTGTGCTATCCACAAGGCTCACTGTATTAACTCACCAGTGCCCCATTTACAACACCATCCAAACCCATGACCCTTCTCCAGAACTTCACCGGGCTTCTCATGAAGAGTCACTGGACCTGAAACATTAAGTCTGCTTTCTCTCCACAGATGCAAGCAGACCTTCTGAATTTCTCCAGCTATTTCTGCATTTGTTTCAAAGATCATTTTATTTTATTCACTTGTGGGATGTGGATGTCATTGGCTGGGCAGCGTCTTGTCGAACCTCCTTGGTTGCCCTTATGAAGGTGATGGTGACCTGCGTTCTTGATGCGCTGCAGTCCACATCTACTCAGTAAGTCAATCAGTGCCTGTGGAAAGAAACAGAATGAAGGTTTCAGGTTAGAGATTATGGGAACTGCAGATGCTGGAGAATCCGAGATAACAAAGGGTAGAGCTGGATGAGCACAGCAGGCCAAGCAGCATCTTAGGAGCACAAAAGCTGACGTTTCAGGCCTAGACCCTTCACTGTCAGCTTTAGTGCTCCTGAGATGCTGCTTGGCCTGCTGTGTTCATCCAGCTTCACACTTTGTTATCTTAGAAGGTTTCAGGTTGGTGATCATTAACCACAAAATTCTGAAGAATGGTCATTGACCTAAAATAGAGAATCTGTTTCTTTCCACAGATGTTTCCTGGCTTGACAAGTTTTTTTTAGCAATTTTTGTTCTTATTTCAGATTTCCAGCATCCACAACAACTTGTATTTGCCCATTTTTCATTTTTTGCAAACCCCCTGAACGCTACCATTCGATCCCAGCCTCGTAGGTCCCCTGAAGAGATAACGTGCGATATCAGCAAGCAACCCTGATTCAGATCAAGTCCTTTGCCTTTGCTATTTTGAAAGAGCCAATGGCCTGTTATATGTGTAGAGTCTACACTTCTGTGAACTCACTGAACCAAGAAATTTAATACAAGCTCTCAAAGCAAACATCGTCAATGCTTTTTCTGAAGAAGGTTCTAGACCCGAAACATCAGCCTTCCTGCTCCTCTGATGCTGCTTGGCCTGCAGTGTTCATCCAGCTCTACACATTGTTAATGCTTAATTTCCAGTCAAAGTTTTGAAGCAGAATAATTCATTCTCCAAGTGAAAGTTGGCGGTGTTACATCAGACTGAAAGTGGACTGTTAACACTGGCCAAAATTCATTCAGAAAAGGTTACAGGGAACCCAAGCTGCTCTCTGTGTAACACCTGTTTCACACGACCAGATGCTTAGGGCTTCAACTCACTTGGTGACCTGCTTCAAACCCATCTGCTCCTCTTAGCACAGTTTCTGTTTCAGCTATCAGTTCTCTCACAGATACTGGCTGTAGTTGTACACTACTTGAGTAAGTGAACAAACCTCAACGTTGTATAGTTCTGGCTGCAATGTCAAGCATGACACTGATTATGGTGACATTATCAGGAAATGGCAGTAAAATTGTATAAATACTTTGCATCTATCTTCACAAGCGAATGAATGAATTAGCTTTAGCATCACATCTACTCAAGTGTGTACAGTGAAAAGTTTATTAGGTGCCACCTACAGTCTCATCTTAGGTACAAAAAAGTAACCCAGGTGCAATCCTTAGTTACAGGTTATAAAAATAAAGAAAATGAAAGCTATATTACAGCTACTAAAACAGAAGTCATTTGAAATGCTCAGCAGATCTGGCAGCATCTGTGAAGAAAAAAATCAGAGTTAACGTTCTGAGGAAGGGTGACCCGAATTGAGATGTTAACTCTGATTTTTTTCTTCACAGATGCTGCCAGAGCTGCTGAGCATTTCCAGCAACTTCTGTTTTTGTTCCTGATTATTGGCCTGCGCAGTTCTTTCAGATTTTACGTTACAGCGATACGCAGTGTCACCCGAGATCAGAAAAACGAGAAGCAAAGTATGAAAGATAACCATCACAGTCTCTCTCCGAAGGCTCTCCGTAGCAGGCCAGCACAGGGGGCCTGCAGGTGGTCTGCATGATGGCTGCCACTACATTCCACATTATGGCCAGTGTCCCCTCTCCAGCCTCTGATGTCTCTGCGGATCATCGATCCCATTTTGGAGGCACTAGTAACTCTCAAAATTGCTAAATAATTGAGGTAAAAATGAAGAGACAATATAAACACACTTTAAAAAAATGCTAGAGAAAAAGTACTAAGCGAACAAAATGGCTAAAGGTGAATAAATCCCCTGGATCTGATGGAATTTATCCAAGAATTTTAAAGGAAGCAACTAGACATAATGGATGCACTAGTAGTAATCTTTCAGAAATCATTTAATCCTGGAAAAGTCCCAGACAATTGGAAAACTGCCAATGTAACACCTATATTTAGAAAAGGCAGGAGACAAAAGAAAACAGACATTGTGGGTCTATCTTTAAGGGACGCAGGATGGTTTAGATGTGAACTCATTGGAGTTTAGAAGAGTAAAAGGTGATCTTATAGAAACATACAAGACACTTAGGGTCGAGGACCAAAGGATATAATCTCAGAACAATGGGTTACATACACAAGATAGTGATGAGAAGGAATTTCTTCTCTAAGGTCAGTGACTCTGTGGAATTCTATCCCACAGAGGGCTGACACGTTTGGGACATTATGCAAGGCTGAAGTGGACAGTTTTTCAATCAATAACAGTATCAAGGATTATGAGGAAAAGGCAGGAAATTGGAGTAGTGGATAATCAGGTCAACCATAATCTCATTGAATGACACAACACACACAATGGGCTGAATGACCTACTTCTGCTCCCAGATCTTACGATCTTACATTCATAGTTCCACATGATATTAGGACAAGATTCCTATACCTGGATAAGACTTATATGGAATTCTGGCACATTTATTGGCTGCAAAAGATCAAAATGCACTATTTGAAGATCATAAAGCCCTTTTGGCTTATTCATAATTCACAGCAGGTTCACAGAGCAAAGTAATATGAATGCTATTTACATCTTTTCTATCAACCCATTTCTGTGACTAAGTGAACTCTGTAACATTTTCATCCTATTATAAGGAGAGAAAAATGCTTCTGAATATCCAAATATTGAGGCACTTCAAATATGGAGAGATTCTCAAATAATTTTATTCTTTCTCCATGATGAGGGTGTCACTGGCGAGGCCAGAATTTATTGCCTTTTGCTCATTGCCCAGAGGACAGTTAAGGGTCAACCACATTGCTGTGGCTCTGGTGTCACACATGGGAAAGACCAAGTAAGGAATGGCAGATTTCACTCCCTAAGTTACTTCAGTATCCAAATGGATTTTATACAAAAAATGATGATACTTCAATGTTCACCATGACTGTGAGTAGCTTTCAAATCCAGATTTATCAATTGAATTGATTTTCCACGAGCTGACATGGTCATTGTGTGAACCAATTTCTCCATTGCATTAGCCTCGTCCTCTGTGTTACTAGTCCAGAGGGTAGATTATGTCTCCAGTCCCTCACAACCCAAAATCAGAGTCTTCAGGATATTAAAGCATTGTTCAAACTCTGAGCTTAATGCCATATCCACTCCATCACAAAAGCCACGTCCTCCCATGGTAATAAAACTACTGACTTGCAATCATATTGGCATTAAGCTGATCAGCTGGAAGTGTTGAAGGTTTCTCTCTATGCCGTAATAGTTCTACACCGCAATGACTCAGTCTACCTTCTACAGAAACTGCCATTCTGCTGTTCCAACACTCTTCTGGCTACTGTTCCATTCTCCAACCATTGTAAACTTCAAAGCCTTCAAAGCATTGCCTATTGAGTGCTTCTCATTGATTACCATAACTCTCATTGGCCTTCAGTGTATCCTGGTCATCAAATGACATTGATCCTTTTTTATCCTTTTGTCCTTCTCTACCACCTCCAAACTCTACTCCTATGAGCATTCATGTTGTGCGACCCTCTACATCTCACTGTTGCCTTTGAACCAAAACTGCCAGTCACATCACAAACTTTATTGGCCCCAGGCATCTCAACTTCCTCCTTTTCGTCTCTGAACCTCTGTCTCCATTTAAACAGCCCTTAAGACTTACACCTTTGACCATGCCTTTCTAATATCTCCTCTTTTACACCATTATAAATGTTTTGGGGTATTTTCCCTATGTTAAGATGACATATAAATGCAAGTTGTTCTTACTCTTTCAGGAAATAATCTCTCTTCATTTCCTTGGTCTCCCTGCCTGTTACTTTTCCAATTGGTTTTGTTATTTCTTAAATTTGTTTTCCCCTCCCAATTTGTAATACCTTATTAACATTTCACCAACCTGCTGGAAACTTCCTGAAGTCTTTTGCAGGCAAAATTGATCTAAGCGCCGAGATTGAGTGATCCAAAGAACAGTCACCTTGGATCCAAAAGATTAACTATGTTCCTCTCTCCACAGATGCTGCCAAACCTGTTGAGTTTCCCAGGCACTTACTGTTGTTACTCCCTCTTTTGTAAATAAAATTCAAAGTTTGACGGTGGGTCAAATGCATCCCTGCATGCTAATTTAAATAATGTTCAACTGTGCATAAAAAAAACACGACAGACTGGAATGGTGCGACTCTGCATTCTGATATTGCAGTAGTCATATCCACAGTTCTAGAGCTGTTAATAAAAAGAAAACTGCATCATTTTTTGATAGTGAACCTGAATTTTAACTCAAACTACACCATGGCAGAAAAAAAGATGCCGATGACAAGATAAAGTAAAAAGATTTATTCTGTCACTGAAACTTCCAGGCTTAAAATCATAACACATGGGTAGCAGTAGTATGCCAAATGGTCCGTCAGTCCTGTTCCAATCATTAATCAACTGGAATAGGGCTGAATATCAATTTTAAATTCACTTTAGCATCCTCTGTTACTAACTCCATATCCCTTAATTCCCTTAGTGCCCAAAAACTCAATCTTTAAAATGCTTATGAATTTAGCATACAAATTAATTCAAACCTTTCCAGGCCTCTGCAAGAAGACATGTATCTCTCCAGTCTCAATCCAAATGGTGTGACCATTTATGTTGAGACTAGGCTCCCTAGGTTAATGCTGTCCAGCTATGGGAAACCATCATTTAGCATCCTCCCAATTAAGCCTTTTAAGAATTGCTTATCTTGTAGTGACATCATCACTCATTGTTTGGACCTCCAAAGAATATTGTCGTAAAAGATAATGGTTCTTCAGCAATTAATGGTAATGCTACTTTGCGTTCCACCCATTCTGTTGATATTGAAGTGTGCATTCAATTCCCTTACTAGCTGAGATTACCATGATGGTCCCAACCTGAGACATGGTGGCCCTCAGGTTAATCCACTGCCAGTCATCTCTTTCTAATGAGAGAGCAGCCCTATGATCATCTGGGATTCTGGCGACTTTGCTTTTTCCTTCTGCATAGTCTATGACTGGAGGCTGTGAGTTCTACACAAATCTTTGTAGGGAGCAATTGTACTGTCTACAGTTCAGAAGAGTCCAAGTGATTATGCCTCACAAAAGACATGATTGTGTCATGCAATAAACCATCTTGTCAATTCAGAACATTGCATCTTCTGTAAAGACTTTGTAGTGATGCATCCTCTGCCACTGATTATTAGACAGGCCCTGGGTAAAGTACATCTAAAGAGATATTGTTGACAGCGTACTACCTCAAACTACCTTTACTTTGAGCCAAGTGCTGGCAGGATCAGCAGGCATAACAGATTACTCTACTCAAACTTCTCTCAAGGCAAATTCTCCGTTCAAAGAATCACATGAGTGAATTTTTGTTGCAACCCTTGCAATGCAAGTATATCCCTCTCAGCAGAAGAAGGCCAAACAGTAGTGTACTCAGGACTCCTTGTCACTATTGATCTCAGCCGAGAGGCAGGGATAGGGTGCTTCAGAGATAAAAGGAACTGCAGATGCTGGAGAATCTGAGATAACAAAGTATAGAGTTGGATGAACACAGCAGGCTAAGCAGCATCAAAGGAGCAGGAAAGCTGACGTGTCGGGCCTAGACCCTTCATTAGAAAATGTTGGTTCCTCTGCACATTGTGGGATGGTGGGAAGGAAATATTTCCCTTAAAGTGTTCTGGTGATCTTCATTGAGATGTAACGGCTGTGTCAATTCTGGGTCAAGTCACGGCTCTGCCATGACATCCCCTACAGTAAATTAGCCATTGGACATCAGCCATCCAGATCTGTAGCCAAGCATGAGCCCATGGTTCAGGAGATTTGGGGGAAGGCAAGGGATGTAGGAGATGTTGTGGGGAGGAAATTAGAAGATAAAACAGGAAGATTCCACAGCAACATCTAAAATGGGCCACTGACATTTGGTGAGATTCAGCAAGAGTGATTATACTTAATGCATTGAGCAGTGATAACTGCAAAGCTTTATACCTTGAGGTCCGGATTTTGCACTTGAATGTTATGCTTGGAAGTGTCCTTGTGTACAAGGGATGGAGAGCGAGGGAAACAGTCTTGCTGCATGGAATTCAGCGCTTGCAGCCAGTCTGACCTCAACTGCAGGCAAATGTACAACCCACTCCTTCAAGCTTGTGTAAGCCACACACCTTGTTTATTGGTTTAACTTAGGGGCAGCAGTAAAAGGCAATATTTTTCAGCCCATTACCATGAAGCCAAGGCAAACATCTTTTTTTCTTCAGAAATCTCTCAATTTTAAATAAAATATTAATCTGCCTCCCTGCCTGATAGACACATACAGTATATCATTGTCCTGACTAGTCTAATTTCATTAATGTGATCTTGTGGTCATTTCTTGGCAGGTTAACTACTATTATTTGTGGCCTCATCAAAGCCAAGTATTAGCAATAAATTCCATTCTACGGAAATTAAGGAATAAATAACATACCACCTTTCTGCCACATTGCCTTATTATATCTATACATTTAATTAAATGAAAGCACAATGACATTTACTTGATCCCTACTTGCTTGTTAATGGCAATAAATGGCAAAGAGAAAGAAGGGAAAAACCATTATTAGGTATTAGTCACTTTACATCAATAATTTGTAAACCGTCCTGGAACAGTCCAGTTAAGAGTTCAGACAAGTCATTCAGTATTTATTCCCTGATACTTGTCAAGGAAGAGAACATGTCTTATATTAATTGGAGACTTTTAATGCTTCAGTTCGAATTCAGATGTCATAGCTCCTATCATTTATACCCTTAGTTTCTCAATTCTCCATCGGAAGAAAGTGATATTGATTGTCATAACTTGATGTTCGAAATCACACCTTCCCCCGAAGCACCTTGCTGACATCCACATTATGTTTTAATTTTATTAGGCTCCAATGAAATTGCTCTAGTTCTGGTCACCACACTTTAGAAAATAATGTGACAGTCCCCGAGAGAGTACAGAGGGAATTGTTCGGGATGGTTGAAGGGATTGTGAAGGTTTCATTACCATGTTAGCTAGGCTGTTGGGTCCTTGAAGAGATTGACAGGTGATTTGATAATGGTGTACAAGCTCATGACTGGCTGTTGAAAAAGCAGATGAGGAAATGCTTCCCGTTAGCTGATGGTACTAAGGATTATAGATTTTAAGATTTTGGGTGAGAGATGCAAGATGGAATGTGAGGATGGACCTTTATCACACAGCAAGTGGGAGTTACCTGGAGTTCATTGCCCATGAGAGTGGTGAAAGTGAAATCAATCATTTCAAAAGGAAATGGATGGGCACTTGAAAGAAGCAAAGTTGCCGTGCTACAGTGCTCAAATGGGAGAGTGAGACTGAATCAAATGATTGAAGGGGAATTTCACATGATCGTCATGAACCAATAGCCTCCTTCTGTGTGACCCTTTGGAGAATGATTGCAAACACATTCAAAAGAGGATTGAGAGCCTTCTGATAAACTATTTTCTAGTCATTTATTTAGATCTAGTAGGAAATAATCAGGGACATGAGCACCAATTTGTCAATCTGATATCCCCAGTGTGTTACATGCATAACATGATATCCTATTCTAATGACTTTATTGAAGTTACAGGTCAGATCAGAAGGAAAGATCAACAAATAGGATGAGACAACAGTTTAATCCCAGATTTGTTTGTGACCTATGCCGATGTTGTATTGTTGCAACGATCTCAGAATGGTGCTGTACATTAAAAACAATGAGATTATATCACATCATGTGATGGTCTAGTATTATGGAATCTATTTTACCCTCTGTACATTCAGTCAGCAGTTAAGCAAGTAATCCGTCAATCTGCTAGTCAGTCTGTTAGTCAGCCAGTTAACTACGTATCTAATGTAACAGTAGTGTAAGTAAGCATGTAACTCAAACTGCAAATGTAAATGTGAAATATTATATTAGAATATAACAAGAAACAGTCTCTGCAGAGCATTCTCAATGAAACTATCCAGCACAGCAGCTGACCATCCATATCACTTGCTATGGCTCATCAAGGGTTAAGCTACTTTACAAAGTATACTTGGTTTGATTTGGAAAACCAATTGAGGATCTAATTTTTTAAACATTTGCTGTTTCAAGGAATATGGGAATCATCAGAAAAGTCAGCATTTGTTGCCCATCATTAGTTACCTTTGAACTGAGTGGTTGGCTAGCCATTTCTGAGGACAGTTAAGGGTCAAGTGCATTGCTATGGGTCTGGAGTCACATGTAAGTCAGACCAGGTCAGACAGCAGGCTTCCTTCCCTCAATGACCTTAAGGAAATGAATGGGTTTTTATGATAAATGTTGACAGGTTCATGATCACCATTACTGAGGCTAGCTTTCAGTTGTGATTTTTTTTCCTAACTGAATTGAATTGTTACCAATATTACCAATACGCACCCAATCAAAAACTCATAGAGTCATTGAGATATACAGCACAGAAACAGAGCCTTTCAGTCCAATTTGTCCAAGCCGACCAGATGTCTGAAATAAATCCAGTCCCATTTGTCAGCACTTGGCCCATATCCCTCAAAATCATTCTTATTCAGGTACCTTTTAAATGTTGTAATTATACCAGCCTCCCCCACTTCCTCTGGCAGTTCATTCCATACACGCAGTATCCTCTATGTGAAAAAGTTGATTCTTAAGGCCCTTTTAAATCACGCCCCCCCTCACCTTAAAACTATGCCCTCTAGTTTTGGGCTCCCCAACACAGGGAAAAGACCTTGCCTACTTACCCTTTCCACGCTCCTGATGATTTTATAAACCTCTATAAGGTGACCCATTGGCCTCCGACGCTCCAGGGAATATAGCCCCAGAATATTCAGCCTCTCACTACTGCTCAAACCTTCCAATCTTGGCAATATCGTTGTAAACGTTTTTCAGAATCCTTTCAAATTTCACAACATCCTTCCTGGTGAATGCGAGACCACCACCATGTTTTAGTTTCCTTGACGTCAAATAGGTTGGAAAATCAGCCTTTGCATTTCCTCTGACAAGTTGGCAGCTTCAAATAGCACTTAGTGGGAGATAGAGGGAATCATTCTCTGGATCTATGCTTTCTCTCTTTCCTATAACCATTACCATTCTCCTTGTCATTTATGCAAAGAGGATATTCAGCTCTTAATCTTCACCCCTTTCAACTTCCCCATATGTTCCTTTCTCTTTGACTTTTACTGACCACTTCTTTTTCAACAGCATAAAACCCATTCCTTTTCCACAGCCTTTTTCATTTCTGAAGAAGAATCCTCTTGGACTCAAAACATTTACTTTCCTTTTTTTATCTTTGCAAGTACTGCAGATCTTTGCAAACTCTGCTGAGTTTCTCCAGCAGTTTCTGTTCTTATCGTCGAGGAAATAATGTGAAGTTTTATGCTGTATTTATTTTAATTGAGGATAAAAGAATAGAACAGACCAAATGGAGCTCATCCATATTGTAAAAAAATAGAAATTAGAAGAGAATAAAGAAAAGAAATACAAGATTAGCTTATTTATAAATACACATATGTTTGGGAATAAGGGTGAGTGGTGAAAAAATTCTTTGTTTTTGGAGTGCCAAGCCTGTGTGGTTCTCGAGTAGCCAGTATTCACCATCTCTGAGATCCAACAGTATGTACAATGGAGACACTCAGAGCTCCATAAAAAAAAATTAATTTATTAAATACTTAAGTAAATGATACACACCTTTAATTACTAGAGATATCTCAATCACTGCCCTTCACTACCCTGGGCTCTGTAAGTAACCCTGGCTGGAACTCTACTCAATGTCTTCACCATGCCTCCTGAGGAAGGGTATCTCTTGCAGTATTATTGTCTAGAGTCCTGCTGAAATCAAGAGCTTCCTGGACTCTATTTATATAGTTCAGATGCACCAAGTTGGCATTCCAATTTCCTTATTTGGAATTGCTTATGAAACTAGACCAACTCCAAATGGTTTACCATATATAGCTTGCATAGTTTGAACTCCTTTGTTTTCTGCAAATCTGTCTCCCCTTTTATGATCACAACCATAATTTAGCCCCTGATTGGTCTTCACAGCAGCTGGAATGTCATTCTGTTCATTTTTCCTATGTGCAGATTGAACTTGGACACGGTAACCTATTTACTTTAGAGAACCGCTTTCTATAATAACTTCTGAACAGCTTGCAGTTTATTCATTTTCATCCACCATAAAATCTCACGTTGATTCCTATATCTTTGGCCTGATCCAACACCAGTTCTGGCTGTTTCTTGCCTGCTCTGAATATTATCGTATTACTCATTGCAGTCATTTTGAGAAAGACACATGAGGTAGATTTGCTGCCACCATGCTCTTTTGAGCTCAGGATTTAAATGATCTCAGTAGCCTCATGTGGTAGAAAAAAGCCTTTTAGTCATCATCAAGAAGAGGGTCTTGTTTTGCACAGAATGTAATTTGTTGCATGGTGGCTATCAGGTGCTATTAGCTGTTGTTAAGACTAAAAGGGAAATCTTGATGGCTCCACTCCTTCAAAGCCCACAGTAATTCCTCTGCCTAAATCCATATGATAGGCTTCACGCACAGTCAGGCCCATACAAATTAGTGCAGCAAGTATAAGCTCTATTTCTAGAATGGGAGAATAGAGACTGGGCACAAGATAGAACCAGAACAAGGAGAATGGAGTACATTGTGCAGAAGTGCCATTGTTAATGGAAAAGGTACGTATAATTTTGTTTTTTTAAAAAATAGAATGTCAGATATCCTTCCATCAAATGTTTAAAATATAATAAGCAATATTGCATTCCACTGTCATAAAATGTTTTTGAAGGATTTTGTTTTGCAACAGATTTGTTAGTTTTCCTTGCATTTCTTATAGTTTCAGTGCAAGTGAATACTGGTATCTTGTGTCAGTGTACTGACTTCTGTTGTATATGACCTCTGTGTTACAGAAAACCTGTAGGTTTTATTTGTCATTAATTTGAGGCAGGATGGCCTCAATAGGTGGTCTTGTGGCTCATTGGATAGTGCTTCTTCCTCTGAGCTAGAGGTTATCAACACAAGCCCTACTCTTGGACATTGCCACAGGATGGAGTGTGCATGATTCAAGCCTGTTTAACCTTTCGATACTTCCCAATAATTTCTGAGATGGGGGAAATAGTATATGTGAAGATCCAAAAACCTGCAATTGCCATCATTCTCTTGGCCACATGAGGAGCTTAATTTTGGGAAAGTAGCTTTACCAATGAGAAATATCAACCTGGAGTGAGCCATGTTTCTTTGTTCTCTTGCTGAATAGTGCTTTGCTCTGAATTCTGGACAAGGATTGAGCCTGAGTAACTCATCCCACAACCAATGGTAGCCATTTAGCTTTTGTCATGATTGGGTCAATTGTCTGCGCTCATTGGCAGAGTTTCCTTATATAATGCGCACAAAGCAAGTAAGAGCAGATAGCCATTTGTGACTAGTGACATTGCCTTTATACATGTGAAGGATCAATTAATTAAACAGGGGGCTGCACTATTGGGAACTGACTGAGCCTTTTTTTTGGAAAGGATTCTGATTAGCTTTCACCTTTTTCACAGTTTGTTGGCCATTTCTTGTGAAATTTTACGTGGTTTTTAAAGGTACAAATGTTAGCTCTTGTCCATGTCTATCATTTAGGAATCTGGTTTCCAGACCTACCACAATAAAGGGATCTGAATTAGGCATGTACTCAGTTGTAATGGTAATATCAGAGACATGCTGTAGGTTAATGTCTAGAGCCTACTGCTGACAATTCAGCTCTTCCCCACAGTAAAAATCAAAAACTGCTTGGGGCGGTCTGTAGAATAATGACCACTCAGCACTTCCAGGACAATTGTTTCATGTTTCATCAGTGACCCTAGCTCACAATCTTACTCAATAAGATGGCAGAGGAGCAGGGCTCCTGAGACACTGCTTGTCTGCTCCAACTACTTCTCTTTCATCTTTTTATGCATTTTTCTTCTTCTTCTTTTAGTTCTTTTTAAGCTTTTGTATTCACTACTTACCTTCTTGAGGGAACTTGGTCACGGAGGCAGCGACAGCAGCAGCTGGGCCTGGAGCGGGGGCTTTGGCAGTCAGTCACGAGTCACTTGGCAAACTTGGGCAGAACTCTGATGGTCGGCAGTGAGACGGCTGTTGAAACCTGATGGCAGTTGGCATGAGGATCTCCCACAGTGTGGGAAACAGATCAAGCCCAGCGCAGGGGAGAGATCGAGCCCTCATGGGGAGTGCAGGCCAATTTGGGGAATGCCCAGCATGGAGCGACTGCAGGTCAATAGCTAGAGAAGGGTTGTAATTTTGTATTTGACTTTATTTCTTTATTTATTGCTTTATAGTGAGAATAACTGTACTGTTGCACTTTAAACTTATCTCTTTATTTTTCTACTGTAGTTAAGATTTTGTACTTAGGTACTTTGTAGAAGTGATAACTTTGTGTACATTTTTCACTGTACTCATGTATCCCTGTACTTGAGTACACATGACAACAAAACCTAAAACATAATTTCTAATCTTAGCCACATCATTACAGAGACCCCAAATACAATGCAAGCTTTAGCCTTGGAGAGGAGAGAAGTGGATGCATTATTGTTAACCCTTTACTGAGTGTCTCCAATTGATGGAAGTTTATATATCACCTTTCCTTCCACATGGTTATTGAAAATCCAGGGAAAGCCCTATCCAAGGGAAATAAATTCACTGCTCACCAGTTAAGAATGTTTGTGATCAAGTAATTACTGGATTTCAGAATTTTCCTGAGTATGCGACAAAGTTCTGAGGCCTATCCCTGAAAACCAAGAAAACATCAGCCGTCTGTGTGGTGGGGAGACAGTGGAATAGCTGTAATGTAACTGGACTAATAATCCAGGCACCCAGGTCAGTACCTGGGAACATGGGTACAAATCCCATGACAGTAGCTGGTGCACTTTAACTTCAAGGGAGGGGGGGCACGTGGTTGTTCAGCGGCAAACACTGTTACCTCACAGGCCCCAGGTTCAACCCCAGCCTCAGGCAGCTGTCTGTATGGCCTTTGCACATTCTCCCTGTGTCTGTATGGATTTGGTCTGGCTTCCTCCCACAGTCTAAAGTTGTGCAGGCTAGCTGGATTGGCCACGCTAAATTGCCCATAGCGTCTCAGGTAGGAGATGGGGTGGATTTGGGTGAAATGCTGTTCAAAGGGTTGTTATGGACTTGTTGGGCTGAATGGCCTGCTTCCATACTGTAGGGATTCTATGAAATATTTACCTGAAATGTGAAACAATATGACACAGTATTCAATGTTCTTTTACTTATCCAAATATTCAATTTTCACTCACAGGGTGCTGTGGTAAAGTAATGCTGACATCAAGGGAGAGCTCAGAAAACTACCGATAATTGATGTTTTACAAATATAGGCCTCCAGACTGAAGAGGTTACAGTGTAATTGGACTTCATCCCTTCAAATCAACTTCCAAACCCACAGCCACCCCCATTGAGAAGGACAAGGCCAGCAGATACAAAGGAGCACTGCCACCTACTAGTTCTCCTTCAAGCCACTCACCATCCTGACTTGGAAGTATATCTCTGTTCTTTCACTATCATTGGGTCAAAGTCTGGGAATTCCCTCCTTAATGGTATTGTGGTGCAATTCATAAATGGACGATAGCAGTTCCAGAAGGCAGTTCACCACCCTCTTAAGTGGACCCATGAGTGAATTAATGAAAAAATGGTTAAGAATGGAGGAACATAAATCAAATATGTGTTAAACACAAATAGACCTCTGTCCTGGTGTACAATATTGTGAAATTTCCAGTTGTACATCCCACACCAGGCACACTCAATCGATGTACTGCTTTTTGTTAATCATTCTTGGATGATGAACATTGCTAACAAGTTCAATATTTATTCTCCATCTTTAGTTGGTGTATTGAGAAGATGGAGATAGGGAGGGGAATTTGCATTTTTACACCTCTGCTGTCTTCTTGGTGAAGGTGTCCCCCCAACACCCTCCTCCCCCCCACAACTCCCCAGCAGGGTGTATTATTCCTGTATTTGAAGTTTTTCCTGCCATTGGTAATGTTGTCAGCTGAGCACAGAGTGTTGCCATCTTGAAGTGGAACAATTCAGAAGCAGAAATTGGGTTTGACTTTTAATTTGGGACAATGGGCAGGTTCATGAGGCAGAGGGTCTTAGAGAGCAGAAAACTGGCCAGATATCGGCTGGGAGACATAAACACTGCTAAGGAAGGTAGGAGACAGAAATTAAGCTTCCAACTGAAGGTCATAGAGTCAGAAAGTAACAACACCTAGGGAAATTTAAATGAAGGTTAGATGATTATCTATTAGCATTTAATGCCAGATTTAAAAGAGGCCAGATGCTTTCCTCTGGCTTCAAAAATGATTGGTCCCTTTGGGCTTCTACCGGCAGGAGAACCCTTCTGGTTCCAATAGAAAACTCCAGCAGGTACCACCAGCAGGATTTGAAGTTACATTAACCAGTGTCAGTGCCAGCAACAGTCAGGTCACATGTGCTTTCTGACCCACCTGGCTTAACTTGGTGCCTCCATAAAATCCGAAAGCTAGACCCAATCAACTTGGAATTGCTCTAGCAATATCTCTAATGATTTATGTTTTTCCGTGCAGGTCACATTACCATCTCTTTGCTTCTGGGAGCATTTAAAACCATATAATAATAAAAATTGTCAAAGCACAATATGGTAAGAAAATATCGTTTGATCACTCCCTGCTTATCATTCTTTCAAGGAAACAAAAGAAGGTTAAACACAATTTTTGCATGCATCCTTTATTACTGAGATCTGTAACAGGTCGATTAGATTCGTATAAACCTATATCAATTCCATAAAGTTCTGAGAGATTTGCAACCATACAGGCAGTTTCTGTACACAGTCTTACTGTGTATTAGTAATTTTTACTTAAACTTTGCATTCCAACATAGCTGCTTTAAGAAAAACTAGGTAAAAATATTCAAAACTTTGATGTTTTCTACTGAGTTACTGTTAATCTTTCTCATTTGCTATCTCCTAATTGATATTATTTTCAAGATCCTTGCCACCATCAGTTTTTCTTTGTTTTTAGACTTCTTTGCAATTTTTTGACTTAATCTAACCTGAACATCACTAAATAACTAATTATCTTCTCGAAAAAACACAGGGAGGTGTAGCAAGTGTCCTGGCCAATATTTACACCTCAATAAACATTACCATAAAACATATTTTCTGGTCAATATCACATTGATGTATTTGGGAGTTAATTGTGGGCTGTTCTTTTCCCTACATTATTGTAGTAACTGCACTTCAAAAGTATACCATTGGTTTGGAATGTCTTCAGGTCATGAACTATTTCTAGCAAATTTATTTTTTATGCCTCCTACTCTTTCCAAGTTTGTACAACTGAGTTTCAGAAGGTGACCAGAGGTAGGAATGCCCTGAATTTTCCGTTGGTTCACTATGGTTAATTAAGAATCATAAAGATAAAATCAAATTGAAAAGAAAGCAATGTGGCAAAGATTAGTAGTGAACCTGAGGATTGTAAATGTTTTAAAAACCAGAAAAAGGCGATCAAAAGTGTTAAAAAGGAGGAAACAAATGATAAGGGGAGACTAGCAAGTAATATAAAAACAGACAGTAAGAGCTTCTTTACATTTTTTGAAAGGAAGGAGACAGGCCAAAGCAAACAAAGCTCTTAGGAAATGAAACTGTGGAAATAATAATGGAAGACCAGGGAATGGCAATGTAACTAAATTAATACTTTGCAGCAGTCTCCATGGTAAATGACATAAAAAGCTTTCCAAAATCACTAAATCCATGGACAAAAGGTAAGGAGGAAATAGTGAGATTAAGCATTGTTAGAGAATAAAAGTACTAAGCAAACAAATTGGACTAAAATATAATAAATCCCCTGAATCTGACAGATTATAGTGTAGGAGATTAAGGGAAGTAGCTTCAGAGATAGTGATTGAACCAGTAGTAATCTGCTAATAATCCCTACATTCTGGAAAGGCCCCAGAATATTGGTAAAACTGCCAGTGTTACACTTTCATTCAAAGACAAAAAAAGAAGAAAATATTGGTATTTATAGGCTAGATAGATTAACATTTATTATGTGAAAAAGTTAGTGTCTATTATAAAAGCTGTAACTGCAGAGTTTGGAAACACAATAGAAGGAAACAGGCATGGCTTCATGCCTGACAAATTAACTCAAATTCTTTAAGGAGATAATAAGCAAGAAAGATAAAGGAAAGCCAGTAAGTGTAAGATATTTGGATTTACAAAAGGCATTTGATTCGGTCCCACATGTTAGGCTGCTTAATAATATAAGAACCCATTGCCTTAGAGATAGTACAACATCATGGATAGAAGATTGATTGCCTAATAGAAGAAACAGAGTTTGGATAAAAAAGAAAGGAAGTCTTGCTGGAAATAGGCATGACTCTACTCAAGGCATAACCAGAACATGTGAATAGATTCACTCTATTTATCTAGGGAAAGGTATACTGGTGTTGGAGGTAGTCTTGAGATGGGTCACTAGGTTGATTCCAAATATAGAGGGATTTACTTTTGGAGGAGAGTTTGAGTAGATTGGCCTTGTATTCAATGGGTATTTAGAAGACTGAGAGGCAAACTTATTGAAACATACAAGCTTCTTAGAAGACTTGGTAGGGTAAATGTGGAGAGATTGTTTCCGATCTCATTGCAATCTAGGACAGATGGCATCATCTCTTTAAGGGAGTAAAAGATAACCCATTTAAAATGGAGGTGAGGAATTCTTTTCTCTTTCCAAAAGTAGTGAATCTGTTGAATTCTTAACCACAGGAGACTGCTGAGCCTGGATCAGTAAGTATATTTAAGACTGAGTTTGTTCGATTCTTAATTAGTAAGGGAAACAATGGGTGTGGGAAAAGCACAAGAAATGGAATTGAGGATTATCACATCAGTTTGATCTCATTGGAAAGACTCAGAGCAGACTCGATGGGTTGAAGACTTACCTCTGTTACTATGTTTCATAATATTATGGATTGCTATGAGGTGATACTTAAGGAAGCCAGATTACAACAAAGAAAGCTATCCATATAGTCCCACCTTCCAGCAAAGAGGCACACAGGAGTAAAAGCCTCTCTCCCTCTCAGATTGGGAGTTCCCTACATTGGCCAATATAAGGAGGAGGGTTTTTAGTGGCCCATCTGCCTGGAGAGCAACACTCCATTTCACGCTTTGAGAAAGCCCTCCTCTCTCCTCAGGAGATGGTTTACAAATGGACATCGACTGACTTTCTGGAGGGATTATTTTGATAGGTTTTTAGGTTGCATGGTTTTAAAGCTGCCTCCATCTCAATTTTTTCCCCTCTCTCTTCCCTACCTGCATTGACAGGTGACAGCACCTTCAGTGATAAAGTTGTAAGAAACTCTTTGCCTTGAACAGCCCAGCACCGAGTTGAATTAAAACACATGCATGGTCTCTGGTCATTAATTAGCCTTCCAAGCAAAATTTGATGCTGTGTAAGATCAGAACCTAGGCATTATCCTGCTCTCCTTGCACTAGAACAGAAACTTAGCCTGTAATTGTCATTAATACCTAATGGTATTATCACTGGACTGCTAATCCTGAGACCTAAGTAATGTTCTGGGGAGCCAGTTCACATCCCACCATGGCAAGTGGTGAAATTTGAAGTCAATAAATGTCTAGAATTAAGAATGTAATGATGACTGTAAATCCATTACTGAATGTCAGGAAAAACCCATCTGATCCACGAATATCATTTCGGGAAGGAATCGGCCATCATTACCTGGTCTGGTCTACATGTAACTCCAGACCCACAGAAACAAGGTTGATTCTTAACTGCCCTCTGGGCAATTAGGGATGGGAAACAAATGATGCCTAGCCAGTGATGTCCTCATCCTGTGAATGAATTGATACTAAAAGCCTCTTGCCCAAATGTCGTTCAATCATGTTCCACAAATGGAAAAAGACTCAAATGTAAACATGATACTTCCAATTGCTTTAACACATCATAATGTAATGTTAAACACAATAAGAAGGTGACAGTAGTGCATATTCTAACAACACCATAATTCATCATGGTGTGCATTTATCCAGGCTGGGTTGGTTAGCTCTGTTGGCTGGACAGCTGATTTATGATGCAGAATAGCCCACAACAGTGATTCAACTGTAGCACTGGCTGAGTTTATCACGAAGGACCCTCTTTCTCAGTTTCTCCCCTTGCTTGATGCATGGTGACCCTCTGGATAAACCACCTGTTGTCTTTCCCCAGTGGGACAGCAGCCCTATGATCTGATTGGGCAATTGTGACTTTTAAGGTCCATTTGGTAGACTTGTGGCCACCATCTACTTTTCTGATGGGGGTCTAAAGGGCCAGGTTGGTCTTGTGTGGAGGCTCTTATTCTATCCAAGATGTAGTCTATTGCATGATAGCAAACAGGTACAAGTTGCATTGTTATGATAAACATTGTTACTGAGACTATGAGGCAGACATTGAATTTAGGTCTTCTTCAAAGCCTGAAACTCTTCTACATGGGCCCAGAAGAGGTCAATACGTTGGGTGGTGTTTAATGTACTCCTCGACATGTGCCCTTATACAACAATGTGGTGGTACTGACGTAGTAATCCTGATGGCCTGGGGTCACAATTTCGAATATACAATGGAAATGAAAATTTGTGATTTTAATTATATCACTAATTGATGTCAAAACCTTTAGTGAAGGGGGCTTGTCGTCCCTGTCAGTCCGGTCTAAATGTGTCTGGAGACTACCAAATAATGTGACTGTCTCTGAACAATTTCCAAGGACATTCAGGGATGGTAATGTATGTTGGTCTTATCAACGACACCCACAACCTATGAATGAACAGAAACTATGGATTAGGCATATGTAGATTAGCTCACGTTAACTGTGAGTTTCCTTTAAAAAATATATTTCATGAAACATTTCCCTTCTCTTTCTAACACTTATTTATTGACTCTGTCACTGTTTACACAGCAGAACACCGCTGCCTTTTTTGAATTGTCTTATGTGTCTTCATTGTGCGTCCAAATGCAACAACATTCTGTTGCAAGAACTTAAAATTCCATGACAGATATTAAAAGCATTTGTTCTGTTGTTCTCTTGCCTCTGGACAATTTGGTGTTGCCTTTGATTTATCAAAGTTGTCCTGCTCGCTCACTTTGTGCCAGTTTGCCCGTACATCAGCGTTACCATCACCACAACACACTGTCTGTCAGGACATGTCACTGTGTTGACTTTGCAGTCCACGTGTGCTGTAGCATAGCAAGCAGTGACAGTGGTGTCACAAAGATTAGTTGCTCACTGAGCCCCAGGATGAAACTTTTGAAGGCTCAAGTGCCACCTCAAAGGCAAAAATGAACAATCTAGTTCTTGACAAACACTAAACCATCAAGTTGAATAAACGTGAAAAATGTTCTCAGCTCAAACCCAAAAACAATTAAAGGCATGCAAAACAAATGGAGTATGGTTCCATCGAAGTGAAAGTTCATTCATGGGAATTCGGTAAAATTCAACACAGAAACTTGAGTCACTGTCATAACTTGAATTTTATAAAATAACTTTTTATAAGTTGGCCATTAAATTTGACAATGGAGATTTGCGCTTACATAAATCCTTGAGCATAGGTCAAAAGACTTGGACAAAGAGATGGGTTTGAAGGAGCAAACAAAGAAAACAAGAGTGATGTGACTTGAAGAGAGAAGAGAATAAGGCTTCGAGGGCTGTTAGCTTGTCACCAATAGTGGACAATTAATCATTGAGGATGTGCAAAATACTGGAGCTGGAGGAATGCAGAGATCTTAAATGACAAACAAGCATCTTTTATCTAATTGTCTATTCATGAAATATATCATATTAATATAGTAAGTCTGAATACGAAATGACTTTAGAAATGGGCAGGTCATCCCGTCAGTTTCATACATTATCCCCTGGTCAGGCCAGCATTTAGTGCCCATCCCTAATTGGTCAATCATTAACCACATTGCTCTATGTCAGAAGTCACATGTAGGCCTGCCTAGGTAAGGTGGACAGATTTCCTTCCTTAAAGTTATTAGTGAACCAGATGGTTTATTTTTTTGACAATTGACAGCAGTTATATAGTCGCCATTAAGTTAGCTTTTAATTCAAGATTTTTGTTGAATTCAAATCATGTTGGGAAATAAGATGCATGCCCCCAGTAGACCACCATCTCCTGAACCATGCAACACCGCCATGCATTTAATATCTGTAGAAAGCAGGAGTTTTAATAAATGTCTGTTAAATCTTGCATTACAATGTGACCCACAGTCTTATAGTGTGGGAGCTAGATATTACCTCAATAGATTTTAATTCCCTGCTGAAGTATAAAAATAAAACTCACCATTGCATTTAAAACAAATTGTGGAAGGTAACTAACATCACTGGCCATGAAATTTTCTACCTCACATGATGAAATCAGATGAGTTTTTACAACAGTGGTATAATGATTAAACACTTCATTCTGACACAAACTCTTTATTCCAGATATATTTATTTAACTGAATCTGAACTTAATGTTGAGCTCAAGAGGCAATAGTGTTCCCCAAGGGAATGGGCAACATGGTGGCACCATGCGTAGCACTGCTGCCTCACAACACCAGGCAAATGCGTTCAATTGCAGCCTTGGATGACTGTGTGGAGTTTGCACGTTCTCCATGTGTCTGTGCAGGTTTCCACTGAGTGCCCTGGTTTCCTACCACACTGCAAAGATCATAGAATCTTTACCATGTGGAAATAGACCCTTCGGCCCAACAAGTCCACACCGACCCTCAGAGCATCCCACCCAGACCCACCCCGCTTTAACCCCCATAATCTAGGCATCCCTCAAACACTATGGGGCAATTTAGCATGGCCAATCCACCAAACCTGCACACCTTTAGATTTTGGGAGGAAACCAGAGTATCCTGAGGAAACCCACGCAGACACAGGGAGAATGTGCAAACTCCACAGATACGAGGCTGGAACCCAGGTCCCTAGTGCTGTGAGGCAGCAGTGTTAACCACTGTGCCACCCTCAAAGTCCACCTTGCCCTGAGAAAATGTTACCCAGCAAGCCAAATCATCCAAAAAAAACAGAAAAGGCTGGAGATTCACAGATGGTCCTCAGGCAACAGATGAAAGGAGAGTTACATCTCCATTCCAAGTATCAGCCTATATTGTTTTCAAATGTCAGGAGGCTTGCTGTGTGCCTTGAGTATTTCCTGACTTTATTTTTTACCCAACCACCAACTGAAAGGCACCATCACCACAAAGTCAATTGTTTCCTCTCTTCTGTTTCAATTTATGCAAACCGAAATAGGACATTTTCTTCGAGTGAACAGTAACTCTAACAGGTTTCCAACATTTGCCATGGTTTTATGTGCAGAGCACACAATCTGAACCAGGAGTAGCACCAGAGGTGTACACAGACTGTGATTTCCCAATCCACAGCCCCAGAGTCAGAGGATGGGGGTCAACACGTACTCCCTCTCCCCCGACCCCATGCTGGGCTCGATCCCTCTCCCCGGCCAGCACTGGGCTCGATCCCTCTCTCCCCCCGGCATTGGGCCCGATCTCTCTCTTCCCCCGGCATTGGGCCCGATCCTTCTCCCCACCCCCCACCGTGCAGGGCTTGATCCGTCTCGTGCCCCTCGCTGGGCTTGACCTCTCCTCCCGCCCCGCACTGGGCTCGATCTCTCGACCTGCCCTGCGCCGGGCTCAATCTCGCGACCCACCCCGCACTGGGATCAATCTCTCTACCCCTTGCGCTGGCCTCGATCTCTCTACTCGCCCCTCACTGAGCTCAATCTCTCTATCACCCCCTCAAAGTGGGTTCAATCTCTCTACCACCCCCTCAAACTGGGCTCAATCTCTCTACCACCCCTCAAACTGGGTTCAATCTCTCTACCAAGATGATGAAATGTGAGGCTGGATGAACACAGCAGGTCCAGCAGCATCTCGGGAGCACAAAAGCTGACGTTTCGGGCCTAGACCCTTCATCAGAGAGGGGGATGGGGTGAGGGTTCTGGAATAAATAGGGAGAGAGGGGGAGGAGGACCGAAGATGGAGAGTAAAGAAGATAGGTGGAGAGAGTATAGGTGGGGAGGTAGGGCGGGGATAGGTCAGTCCAGGGAAGACGGACAGGTCAAGGAGGTGGGATGAGGTTAGTAGGTAGGAGATGGAGGTGCAGCTTGGGGTGGGAGGAAGGGATGGGTGAGAGGAAGAGCCGGTTAGGGAGGCAGAGACAGGTTGGACTGGTTTTGGGATGCAGTGGGTGGAGGGGAAGAGCCGGGCTGGTTCTGTGGTGCAGTGGGAGGAGGGGACGAACTGGGCTGGTTTTGGGATGCTGTGGGGAAAGGGGAGATTTTGAAGCTGGTGAAGTCCACATTGATACCATATGGCTGCAGGGTTCCGAAGCGGAATACGAGTTGCTGTTCCTGCAACCTTCGGGTGGCATCATTGTGGCACTGCAGGAGGACCATGATGGACATGTCATCTAAAGAATGGGAGGGGGAGTGGAAATGGTTTGCGACTGGGAGGTGCAGTTGTTTATTGCGAACCGAGCGGAGCTGTTCTGCAAAGCAGTCCCCAAGCCTTCGCTTGGTTTCCCCAACGTAGAGCAAGCCACACCGGGTACAGTGGATGCAGTATACCACATTGGCAGATGTGCAGGTGAACCTCTGCTTAATGTGGAAAGTCATCTTGGGGCCTGGGATAGGGGTGAGGGAGGAGGTGTGGGGGCAAGTGTAGCATTTCCTGCGGTTGCAGGGGAAGGTTCCGGGTGTGGTGGAGTTGAAGGGCAGTGTGGAGCGAACAAGGGAGTCACGGAGAGAGTGGTCTCTCCGGAAAGCAGACAGGGGTGGGGATGGAAAAATGTCTTGGGTGGTGGGGTCGGATTGTAGATGGCGGAAGTGTCAGAGGATGATGCGTTGTATCCGGAGGTTGGTGGGGTGGTGTGTGAGAATGAGGGGGATCCTCTTTGGGCGGTTGTGGCGGGGGCGGGGTGTGAGAGATGTGTTGCGGGAAATGCGGGAGACGCGATCAAGGGCGTTCTCGACCACTATGGGGGGAGAACTTGAAGAACTTGGACATCTGGGATGTGTGGGAGTGGAATGCCTCATGGTGGGAGCAGATGCGGCGGAGGCGGAGGAATTGGGAATAGGGGATGGAATTTTTGCAGGAGGGTGAGTGGGAGGAGGTGTATTCTAGGTAGCTGTGGGAGTCGGTGGGCTTGAAATGGACATCAGTTACAAGCTGGTTGCATCCCCTCAATCTCTCCTCAAACTGGGCTCAATCTCTCTACCACCCCTCAAACTGGGCTCAATCTCTTTACCACCCCCTCACGTGGGCTCAATCTCTCTCACCCTCAGGCTGGCCTCAATCTCTCTCCTCTTTGCGCGGCCTCGATTTCTCTCCTCCCCCTCACACTGGGCTCAATTTCTTTCCCCGCTCCATGCTGCGTTTGACCTCTCCCTCCCTGCATGCTGGGTTTGACCCTCTTTTGTGCTGAGCCCGATCTCTCTCTCTCTCTCTCTCTCTCCCCGCCCCCCACACCCCACCCACCCATCACCCAGCACAGGGTTTGATCTTTCTCTCCCCCATGCTGGGTTTGACCTCTGTCTTGCGCTGGGCTCAATCTCTGTTATTTATGCTGTAAATAAAGAATAACAGTGATATTTATTTCTTTATTCATTCACAGGATAAAGGCATCGCTGGCTAGGCAGCATTTATTGCCCATTCCTAAACGTCCAGGGGACAGTTAAGAGTAAACCACATTGATGTGGGTCTGGAGTCACATGTAGGCCAGCCTAAGGAAGGATGGCAGTTTCATCCCTACAAAACCTTCTGTATTACATTTCCATTACAAATTGTATTTTTACATTGATTTTGTGAGGTGTGTTGATGTTTTTACATAGATTTTTGAGCGATGTTATTGTCTTGAAATTTTTCTGGGTTAAGATTTGTCCAACAGTTCCATTTGATTACTGTTATGTGTGTCGACAGGAAAAGCACAAAAAGGGCAGGCAAGGTCCCCAGCAAATAGACAGCTGATAACAGTATTTCTGAAAGATTCATTTTTTTTCCATGTGAAAATCTATTTACCTGTACTCAATCTAATAATCCCTGGCAATGCCAATGATTGTCATGAGATTCTAACTTTTCAACCAATAAAACTTATGTCAACATTTACTCCACTGACTATACTTCACAAAGTACTTCCTTAAGTATAAATTGCTTTTGGCCTGAGGCCAGGAAAGGTACTATATGAGTTTACTCTTGCCCCCTCTCTTTCCCCTCTTTCTCACTCTCTTTCTTTCTTCTGTCCCCATCTTAAAAAAAAATCTTCCCTGATCCCTCTGTTGTCACCATCATCCTCAAACTCACCGTCAACCTCAACCTCCCAAAGATCATTAATTCTATTTGTGTCACACAATTCTGTACGGCCCTCACGTGTCAGAAATCTTTGAACTTATTTAAAGCCCACTCAAAGGATTGAAACTTTGTCAAAATCATTTTTTTATGCCATCAATCACATCTTTCAGCACCTTTATAAGCAGCATTATCTCTCCTTTGCTCCAGCTCAATTTATAAATCCCTGCCTGTTTCATCCTTCTTTCGAAAGCTTTCTCAATGTACTTGAGCATTTCAGAGAGCATCTCAAACTCCCTCAGTCATTAAAAATGGGTGTCATCCCTTTAGGTTTCCCATAAGTTAGAAATGATCACATTTTATGCTCAGGGCTTCAATGATATTCACCAGGTGGCTGATAGATAAATACATTTTTAAACAGCCTATAACTGTATATAACAATGAATGTGGCATCACATTCACATAACATTTAGCTCCCTGTTCTTTACAAATAATAATATAACAATGGGCCTACACTGCTCAGACCTAAGGACTTGTTAGATCTCATAAAAGTCCATGTCACTGGTCATGGGTTCTGTGGGCCTTTGTGCAGTTGATGAGTCTGATCCTAAAGCTGCATCTCCGATCATTCATTTGGCAGATGTTTCTGGAAGGTCCTTGGCTTTGAGACTGCTGGCATTCTCTTCTTCAGTTCCTTCTCTGCATTTCCTCAAGGGAATTCCTCCACGTTGGTTTCTTCGGAGTAAGCGTCTTCCATGCATTGGTATTGATTAATGAATTGATCTAAATTGAATTTGATCATCGTCCCAAACATTGCACGTACCCCTCAAACACCTGGGCCAGATTTCTGTGCCGTCCAAACCCTGAAAAGAGTATCGCTTTACTGGGGGAGTTTCAGTCTTGGTGCTGGAGGTGGTGTTCCTCCTGTTGCTCCGCCCTGATCTCAAGTCACTGTCACCATTTTGTGAGACACCAAGAGAGCCTTTGAGCTGTTTTATTCAAGGTTTTCACATCTGACTCACCCACCAACTTAATTCATGGAGTTCTCCACCTACCAATGGTAATTAATAATCATTGCCATCATCAGTCATCACATGCTAATGAGCGGTGTTGCCCACTTAGGAAATTCTATGTCTTTGGTCTGAGGTTCTTTTCATGGCTAATGATCTTGGTCTCTCACCACAAATTTAGCAGGTGTTTCCAGCAATTTTGGGTGGGATTGGTCCTTGACTTTGAGGTTGCTGGCATACTTTTCTCTGATTCCGTTCTCCTGACTTTCTCTTGCCAAAGGGTGTTCTCAAAAAATTATGTCCCTTCTACAAGTTAGCTTCTTTTGAATGGGAATCTCCCGAGCACTGACATCTATGTTTCTTGAGATATCTTCAGGGAGTTTTGACATGCTTCCTTTGTCCACATAGCTGGCAGAAATCCTTGGGAGCCACATGGAACAGTTGCAAAAAGCAATTCTCACGTGGAATAAGGTTCCACATAAAGTAGTGAGGAAACTGATGATGATCATATTCTATAAAGAGATTCATCGCGTCATAGAGTCATACAACATCGAAAAAAATCTTTCGTTCCAACCAGTCCATGCTGACCCAAGTTTCCCAAACTGAATTCGCCCTATTTGCCTGTGTTTGACCTACATCCTTATCATCATTTCCTATTCGTACACCTGTCCAAATGTCTTTTAAATGTTGTAACTGTACTTGCATCTGTCACTTCATTAGGCAGTTCACTCCACATACAAAGCACCCTCTGTGTGAAAAAGTTGTCCCTCTGATCCCTTTTAAATCCTTCTCCTCTCACCTCAAAAATATACTGTCTGCTTTTGAACTTCCCCAGCCCAGGGAAAGGATCTTTGTTATTTACTTTGTCTATGTCCCTCATGGTTTTATAAACCTCGAGAAGGTCACCTCTCAACCTCCTATGCTCCAGTGAAGAAAGTCGCAATCTGTCCAGCCTATCCTTATAACTAAAACCGTCCAGACCTGGTTACAACCTCTTAAGTCTTTTCTGCACTCTCTCCAATTTAGTAATATCCTTCCTACGGCAGGGCAACAGAACAGTACACAGTACCCCCGAACAACTTCACCAACATTCTGCAAAACCACAACATGATCTCCCAACTTCCATAGTCAATGGTCAATGGAGGCAAGTGTGCTTAGCACCTACTTGACCACCCAGTTAACCTGTGACACAACTTTCAAAGAACTATGTACCTGTACCCCAGGCCTCTTTGTTCAACAATATTAGTCAGGGCCTTACCATTAACTATATAAGTGCTTCCTTTGTTCAGTTTACCAAAATACAACACCTCACATTTATCCAACTTAAACTCCATCTGCCATTCCTCGCCCCATTGGCTCAATTGATTAAGATCATTTTGTAATCTTAGATAACCTTTTTCCAATGTCCACTATACCACTTATTTTGATGTCATCCGCAAACTTACTAACCATACTTCCTAAATCCCGATCCAAATCGTTTATATAAATGACAAACAATATGAAGGACTGTCTACCTCAAATGTAGAGTGAAGACTTGAGCTGAAGCATTGCACAGCACACAAGAAATATCTATTGCATTTGTAGCCTTCGGGGAATTGTCTGTAAATCTTAATCTAGCCTTGCTAAAAAAAAACAAACAATACCGGTGAGGAACTCGATCCAGTCCTGAAGGAGGATAATACTGGAAACATTGATGCCTCCTTTCCTCCAGATGCTGCCCGGCCTGCTGTGTTCTTCCAGCTTCCTGTTTGTCCACATTGGAATTCAGCAACTGCAGTGTTTCTTTTTGTCTCTTTTCCAGTGCACTATTTAGAGGCTGTAATGAGATCAGGAGCTGAGTGGCCCTGGCAGAACCCAAACTGGGCATCACGGAGCAAGTTATTGCTGACCAGGTGCTGCTAGATAGCACTGTTGATGACACCTTCCATCACTTTACTAATGGTTGAGGGGAGACTGATGTGACGGTATTTGCCTGGGTTGGATTTGTCCTGCTTTTTATGTACAGGACATGCTTGGGCAATTTTCCACATTGTCGGTTAGATACCAGCATTGTAACTGTACTGGAATGGCTTGGTTAACAGAGCAGCAAGATCTGGAGCACAAGTCTTTAGTGCTATTGTTGGAATATTGTCAGGGCCAGCAGCCTTGGCAGTATCTGGTGCCTCCAGCTATTTCTTGATGTCACGTGGAGTGAACTGAATTGGCTGAAGACTGGTATCTGTACTGCTGGGCACCACTGAAGGAGGCCAAGATAGATCAGCCACTCGGCACTTCTGGCTGAAGATTGCTGTGACATGCCACAATGGAGGATATTCTCAATGTGAAGGCAGGACTTCATCTCCACAAGGACTGTCCGATGGTCACGCTTACTAATAGCGTCATGGAAAGATGCATCTGCAGCTGGCAGAATGATAAGGATATGGTCAAATATGTATTTCCCTCCTGTTGGTTCTTTCACCACCTGCCGCAGACCCAGTCAAGCAGCTATGTCCTTTCAGAGCTGACAGCTTGATCAGTAATACTGCTGCTGAGCCACTCTTGGTGGTGGACATTGTAAGCCTCTACCAAGAATATATGTTGTTCCCTTGCAATCAGTGCTTCCTCCAAGTGTTGTTCAACATTGAGGAGTACTGATTCATCAGCTGAGGGAGGGCCTAATCAGCAAGAGGTTTCCTTGCCCATCTTTACTCTTTTTGGAGTACTGCTTGCTACTTTTCTACCCAGCTTCTTGAAGCCTAATTGCATTCCTGTTCCCTATCTGCACTGTCAGCACCAATGGGAACCACAACCCGTGTTTGTGCACTCTCCCCAGAAGAATGTATTACATCTAATCTTTGACATCCTCAATCGTAGCACTAAAGAGGCAATAACCCATCCTTTTTTTAACTGTTGCCTGTTGAAATGCCTGCTTTTTCCTTCAACTGAGGAATCCCTTATCAGTATACAGGTTAGGGCATAGCGTAAAGGCACAGTCGAAGTTGATGCAGGGACAAGTATAGAAGACCTCTATCTAGAAGGCAGTATGAATATAGTCAAGTTAAAGCACAAAGCTGCTGGGTAGTGTTGCATGGCATTTATGTTAAGACAGGAGTGTTGTAAGTAAGGCAGATGAGATGAGGATGCTGATTAATGAGAATTTCAGACATAGGAGCAGGAGTAAGCCATCTGGCCCCTCGAGCCTGCTCCCTCCTTCAATAAGATCATGGCTGATCTTCTTGTGGATTTAGCTCCACTGACCCTCCTGCTCACCATATCCCTTGATTCCTTTACTGTTCAAAACTCAACCATCTTTCGCATGCATGGGGATGAGGCATCATTGCTCAATTGTAGATGTTTAGGTAAAACACTTGGTCTTATTGTGAATTCAAGAGAGTAAGGATGTTTATCTGTTGCAATGATTCTCAATCTATTTTAGGGATCCAATGCATTCATGTTACATCTGTCACTTATTAAAATATTTCAGGAGTATTATCAACCAAACTTTTACAAAGAGATTCTTAAGGAGATATTTGGACAGATGACCAACTGCCTGGTTAAGTACATAGAATCATAAGGATGTTGGGTGGGGAGGAGCTCAAAACTTCAGGGAGGGCATACCAAAGCTTGGGGTCTGGTGCCTGAACGCACAGTCACCTATAATCACACCATTAAAATCAGGACTCAAAAAAAGACCAGAGCTGTTGGAACACAAGAGTCCTCAGAGGGCTGGAAACCTGGATGAGGAGGTAGGGAAGGTTGAAATCGATGCAGAAATCTTAAAATAAAGATATTCATTTTAAGTTAGAAATGTTGCTTCCAAGTCAGAAACCGAGTAAGGCAGCCCTGTCCCTACAATAAGAACAGGAACGCTGGGAGATACGCAATAGTGGTGTTTACCAATTAGGCTTCCATTCAGCTACAAAAGGCTTTTGTCAAATCAGTCCGTGCTGACTCCGAGTCTTTACATCAGTGTTTCAGCTTTTGTGCCATCCAGCTCCCACTTATTTCATAGGGGTTGATGCGTAAATCTGCACTGCTGACAATTGATGTACAATTGCCTTCAAGCCACTTGTTCAAGAAAGCTGTGAATTTGGCTTTGACAGCAGCCAAAAAGAATGCCCTTTCCAAGCCTCATGCCTCATGCTGCTAACTCTCTCCAAGAGCTCATTCCTTATGAAGGATGTGCCTCCAATGTACAGTGAAGACTCGAGCATTGCACAGCGCACAAGGTACATGTATCACATTACAGAATTCTGCGTAAATCTTCACAATCTAGTCTTGCTAAAAAAAATCAGTGCCAGTGAGGAATGGCATTGAACCAGCTGCAAACTGCACACATCCGAATATCTGAAGTTTCAACATTTGGAGCCTGACAAATATTACTTCAGTATTATGTATTTCTGGGAGAACAATTGTCAATTTGACTGTGTGGACACTCACACAGGACTAAGCATCAGAAAGTTTTAAAGGCGGCACAGTGGCTCAGTGGTTATGCCCTGCTGCCTCACAGCACTAGGGACCTGAGTTCAATTCCACCCTCAGGCAACTGTCTGTGCAGAGTTTCTATGTTCTGTGTGGGTTTCCTCTGTGTGCTCTGGTCTCCCCCCATAGCCCAAAGATGTGCAGGTTAGGTGGATAGGCTGTGCTAAATTGCCTGTTATGTTCAGGGATGTGTAGAGTAGGTGAGTTATAGGGGGATAGGCCTGGGAGGGATGCTCTGAGGGTCAGTGTGGACTTTTTGGACCAAAAGGCCTGCTTCCATACTGCAGAGATTCTATAATTTGGTGTCAAAAACAAAACATCAGCACTTTGAACAACAAAAATCTTCTGAATGGAATTCACAATTTTGCTAACAAATAGCAAACAGAAAGAAATCTTTGACCCAATGCTTTTTTGTTTGGAGCAGCTCAAAGCAGCTGTTTGTTTTGAAATTAGTGAAATCTGTGGAATGTCTGGTTATGGAGAGTTTAAAGGTCATTTACTTGTTCTTGTTTACTTGATCCAAAACACATTTACAGACAATAGTCAACCCTATTCCCTGATTGAGGTCACAGCTGTGATTGTAATTGAATTACTGTAACTTTGCCTTTCAGATTGCTCAGTTGCCCAAGTGGGATATATTCTTTAGGCTAATGGCTTATGACACATCCCTTCACATTGGAGCTTTTATGATTCAATCACTTGTATTTTGTTTCAAATAGACTTTTAAAATTGTTGTCATAAATCAAGGTCACTGAAGAAACCATAATGGTTGTTCCTGTTCAAGTGTGGGAGCATAAAGCCACATTTCATCTGGTCATTTATCACATATGCTGTTTGTAGGCCCTTGCTACATCCAAATTGGCTGCTGAAACTTCTTAAAAAAAAAGGGATTACTGAACTTGTCTGGTATGTCAATAGGACATAAAAACATGCAAATTACAAGCAGTGGCAGGCCATTTGGCTTCTCAAGCCTGCGCCACCATTTAATTAGATTATTGTAACCTCAAATCCATGTTTCTGCCTATCCTTGAAACCTTTTCACCTCCTTTCTTATCAAGACTCTTTACCTCTGTATAAAACATATTCAAAGACTCTGCTTCTACCCCCTTTTCAGTGAGAAACTTGTAAAAAGTCAAAACCACCTGAGAAATAAAACTCAGAATTTCTGTTGTAAATGGGTGACCCCTGATTTTTAAGCAGTGACCCTAGTGCTAGTTTCTCCCATAAAAGGACACCTCCTCTGTCCTGTCAAGTTCGCTTAGGATTTTATATGTTTTGCCTTTTACACTTCTAAATTCCACAAATACAAGGCTAGTTTGTCCAATATTTCACCATTAGACAACCTACAGATTCCAGGTATTTCAGTAGGCCTTCTCTGAATTGCCTCCAACATGCTTACATCCTTCCTCCTTAATCAGGATGATCAATACCAAGCACAGTACTCCACAGACAGGTGCAGAATCTGTTGTGCAAATTAAGCCCTCTATCTCCAGAAAAGGGTTATTGTCCTGCTGAACAATACCCAGAGAGAATATAATTCAACCAGAAATGTCAAGTGGTAACTTTGCCAATTTTACACATGCAAAGTGGAACTTTGCCTGTTGTGAGTAAGTAGTTTCAGATTGTCTGAGCGCATGACACAGATGACCTCAACATCCAACAATGACACTCAGTGCAAGTTATCAGAAATCAACTCAGGGTGGAATTCATGACCAGTCTTTCTCCTTTCTTGCTCTAGGTGCACTGTAGCATGTCTACTGGGTTCCTGACTGAGAATGAACACGATGGTCTGAGTGGACTCTTTCTGTGCCAAAATGACTTTATGGTCGACTCATACTGTAAAGATTTGCAATTTAATCTTCTTTTTTATTTATATATTCACAGATACATACAATGCAGAAAAGACCCTTCGGCACATCGACATAACTACCGTTAAAAGTGCGCTAATCTCAATTTCCTGGACCCATACCACATCCTGGAATATTATGATATTTGAAGTGCTCATCCAAATGTTTTTTTAAAGATTGTAAAGTTTCTGGCCTCCATTACCTTCCCAGACTGCATTCCAGAATTCCAACGCCTGCTGATTGAAAAAGTATTCTTCCAAATCCCCTCAGAATTTCCTGTGCTTTACTAAATTTTACTATCATGTGATTGGCCCCCTCAAACAAGGGGATCAGCTGTTTTCTATGCACCCTGTCCATAGCCCTCATAATCTTATAAAATCATGTACATCCTCAGTCTTCCTTGTTCTAACAAAAATTCCAGGCCTAAGCAGTTTTTCCTTACATCTCAATTTCTCCGTCCCAGGCAACTTCCTGGTAAACCTCCTCTGTAGCTCCTCCTTCCTGTAAAGAGGTGACCAGAACTGCACACAGTCCTCCAGTTGTGAGTCCTTTCATCTGTTTTTACTCAGTTAGACACTGGGTTCTCATTTTCTTCAAGAGCAAAAGAACAAAACGAACGAAGAAAACTACAGCACAGGAACAAGCCCTTCCGCCCTCCAAGCTTGCACTGACATGCTGCCTGTCACAACTAAAACCCCCCACCCTTCTGGAGACCATATCCCACTACTCAAAGATCTGTAGCTCAGGTTGTGGATGAGCTTGTAGACTTGCTCGCCAAGCCAATGTGTTTGGTTGCAGATGTTTCGTCACCCTGTGAGGTAACATCGTCAGTGCACCTCCAGTGAAGCATCGGTGTTCTGTCCAGCTTGTTATTTATACATCCCGGTTTACTGGGATGGTTGTCACCACTTCCCATTCTGACAGAACTGCACTGTGAAGAAAAATTTGCAACTAATCCCACCGACTCAGCGAGCATGTCTACAATCTCATGGGTTTTTATTTTCAACATCATATTTAAGAACTTCCTTTATTTTGTCTAAAGACAGACAACAAGATCCAGGTGGAAATCATTTTGGTGTCAGATGCTTGAAAATGATGAGAAACTTTGGGATCGCAGGCTTCAGCAGTTCAGATTTGAAAACAAACAAGACATTCAATGTGTCTTGTTGAAACGATGGGCAATCTGCCATGAAGGAACATTGAGACGAATCCAGCGTGACTGTTTGATTTGGAGAGAGAAGTCTGGTTTTATTCTTTTGTGAATCTTTAAATGATCAGCAGTTGGCAACCATTGAAGAGGATCATCCAGCTTAAATATTCAGTGGTTGAGAACATGGTATGACAACTCACTGCAATTCCTGCATAATTTATGCATACTTCTCTATGATTCTCACTTGCTCATTATTGATGGAATGCTCTGGAATCTCAGTGCTGCTGAATTCGCACCTTTGCTCGATCTTGCAGTTTGCATCATTCTACCATTGGTTACAATACCTAGGTCCTACGCTCTGGATTTCATTGAAGAATCATTGAATCCAGATAGTGTGGAAGTAGGCCGTTCAGGCCATCAAATCCCCATACTAACCCTGCCAAGGGCATCCCACGCAAACCAACACCCTACCCTACACTATCCTGAGACTATGCATTTCCCCATGGCTAATCCACCTCGCCTGCACAAACCTAGACACTATAGGAAATTAGGCATGACCAATCCACCTAACCTACACATCTTTGGACTGTGGGAGGAAACTCAGAGGAAATCCATGCAGACACAGGGAGAACAGGTAAACTCCTCACAGAGGATCACCTAAGGCTAGAATCAAACCTGGTTCCCTGGAACTGTGAGGTAGCAGTGCTAAACACTGAGCCACTTTGCCACCTGAGCCTTGCCATCTCTTTTTCTGGCTGTCCAGTTCTTAGGGTGTGATTCTAAAGGGGGTGTAGTTCTAAAGTGGGTGCAAAATCAGAAAAACCTGGATGCATATCTGCATAGGTGGCAGGATAGCAAGTGGCAAAGCATACAGCATTGTTCACTTTATTAATAGGGGTATAGAGGACAAGGGCAAGAAAGTGATGTTGAACTTGGATAAGAAATTTGTTAGACCTCGGATGGCATATTATCTACTGTTCTGAGCACCACCTTATTGGAAGGATGTGAATGTTTGGGAGAGAGCACAGAAATGATTTGCAAGAATGACTCCAGGAGTTAGTTATGAAGTTGGATTGGAGAGATTGGAGCTGTTCTCCTTAACGAGAGAGATCTAAGAGGCAGGCCGGATTGAGTAGATAGGGAGAAACTATTCCCAATTGTAAAAGGAATAGAAATGAGAGGTCATGAATTCATGGATTTACAAAAGAAGTAAAGGTAAAAGTGTTTTAGGGTCTGAAATACACTGCCTTAAAGTGTGGTAGAGGTAGGTTTAATTGAGACAGTCAAGACAGCATTCGACAATTATTTGGATAAAAATAGTGTTCAAGAGTATGGAGAGAAAGCAATAGATTGGCACGAGGCAATAATGCTCATTTGAAGAGCAAATGCAGGCTTGATGGCGAAATGGCCTCCTTCTGCAACTCATGACTTGAGACGTAGTTCTGCGTCCAGCCTTTCATCACTTAACCTAATATCTGCATCTGTGGTCTAAAAGCATCCTGTGATATGCCTTTTGCTATGTTAAAGATGTGTTAAATGTAAGTTGTTGTCTGGCTATGATTGTGTCGTTAGAATTCATCATCTGAAAGACATTAGAACAAGTGAAGAAAATGTAAAGTCATTAAGAAACACAACAGTCATAGGCCATTCGGCCCCATTCACCTGTTCCATAAATTCAATTACTTCATGGCCGAAGAGACTTGAAAATTTCAAGCATTCTCCAGTTCGCACACATTTTAACTTGCAGTGCTAAATTCTATGATTCTAAATTCTCAAGTAGTATACCTAATGTTGGCTCACCATTAAGGAGCGAGTTCCAGGACTTTGACCTAGTACCATTGAAGGAAGGGTGATACATTTCCAAGTCAGGACTGTTGTGGAACCATGTCACTGTTCCTTCAATGTTGTTGCTGTCATTGCACTGCTTTATCATTTCAAATACCTCACACAGATCACTTCTCAAAGGAGCAACGGAGAATTCAAATAGGCTGACTAATATTTAGAAAAGAGGCCTAATATTTAGAGTAGTAGACAACCGCATGAATTTAGATTCCTATTTCACAACTGGACATCCCATTGTGGGTAAATTTGCATTAATCCATAATCTGACCTCAGAAAATAAACAATGTTTATTCCACGTTGAACTGAATTTTTACTTTTCAATCTATCTCACTTCTCATGTTGTTAAAATATTCTTTCAAACTCTTGGCAGAGGGAGATAAATAGACCAGCGAGGCATGACTGCCATTGTATTCTGACTGACTTGCTGCAACAATGTGATGCCAGTGCATTGCACTTACTCAGAAACCCAATGTACATGAGTTAGAGACAGTGATGATAAACATTATTTTCTTCACATTTCTAACCAGGTGGCTCTCTTACTATCACCACTTGTGCACGAGAGAAGGATTTGTGCATTGGACCTCAAACCATTTGTCCTTATAAGTTGTGAACCTTCCTTAGACACCAAGCTCATGGGTGGGACTCGATCTCAGAGTTTCCAGCTCAGAATCAGGGAAATGAACAACTGAGCCACAATCTCCCATTCAAATTAATGTGGATTCAAACAAATGCATTGCTTCATTGAGCCTCATTGTTACCAGCTCAAAAAAATCCAAACAGGCTATTCTGAAACAACATTCCCTTAACAATTCTGTGGTGATTGTCCATGATTATTCTCTACTTTTCTAAATGCTGATTGATGCTGTCCATCAGAATAGCTTACCCACCACCAAAGTTAGGTCAAAAAGCCTGTGATTACTCAGTCTCACTGATGTCCTTCAGGGAGGGAAATCTGCCATCCTCACCTGGTCTGGCCTACATCTGACTCCAGACACACAGCGATGTTGACTCTCAAACTGCCTTCTGAATTGGCCTAGCAAGCCACTCAGTTTATCAAGTGTTACAAAATGCCAAGAAAGAAATGAAATCATGTGGACCATCTGCCATCAACGTAGGTACTGGAAAAGACAATGACAGAAACAGCCCAGTCAATCATACAACGTTCTCTTTACTAACAGCCGGGGGCTAGTTCCAAATTTGAAAGAGCTAACTCTTAGACTAATCAAGCAACAGCCTGACAATCATCATACTCACAGAATCATTCCTATTGACAATATCCCAAACACCACCATCACTATCTCTGTATATTTCCAGCCCCACCAGCAGAATAGACCTAGTGGAGGTGACAACACAGTAGTATACAAGTGGGAGGGAATTGCCTAGGGAGTTCTCAACATTGACTCTGGACCCCATGAAGTCTCATGGCTTCAGCTTAAACATGAGCAAAGACACTTCCTGCTGGTTATCATGTACCATTCCCCCTTGGCTGACGAATCTCCTCCATGTTGAACAACATTTGGAGGAAGCATTAAGATGACAAGGGTGCAAAATATATTCTGAGTATGGGAGATTTCAATGCCCATCACAAAGAGTGGCCCAGCTGCGGTACGACTGAAAGAGCTGGTTGGGTCTTAAAGAAAACAGTACAAACTGCAGGTGATGGGGTCCAGAGTCTGGGCATAACTGCCAGACAGAGTCTGCAGCAGGTGGAGAGGGAATCAACAAGAGGGAAATAATACTTGACCTCATCCTTGCCAATCTGCTAGCTGCCGATGCATCTGCCTATGACAATATCAGTAAGTGTTAGATTAGATTAGATTCCCTACAGTGTGGAAACAGGTCCTTCGGCCCAACAAGTCCACACCGCCCCTTGAAACATCCCACCCAGACCCATTCCTTCTAACCCACACACCCCTGAACACTACAGGCAATTTAACACGGCCGATCCACCTAGTCTGCACATCTTTGGACTGTGGGAGGAAACCGGAGCACCTGGAGGAAACCCACGCAGACACAGGGAGAATGCGCAAACTCCACACAGACAGTCACCTGAGGCTGGAATCGAACCTGGGTCCCTGGTGCTGTGAGGCTGCAGTGTTAACCACTGAGCCACCATGCCGCCCAAGTTACCACCGCATAATCCTTGTGAAGGCACAGTCCCTCCTTACATTGGAATATACTCCATCGTGTTGTGTAGCACTTTCACCGTGCTAAAAGGGACAGACTTCAAATGGATCTAGCAACTCAAGACTGAGCATCCACGTGGTGTTACGGGCCATCACAACAGCAGAACTGTATTCCAGCACAATCTGTAACCTCATGGCCTGGCATAACCCCACTCAACCGTTACCATCAAGCCAGGGGATCAACCCCTGGATCAATGGAGAGTCCAAATAGGATTCCTTGCTAGTCAAACAACATAAGCAGCAAGCCATGGACAGAGTTAAGTGATTTCTCAACCAATAGATCAGATCTAAGCTCTGCAGTCCTTTTACATCCAGTCGTGAATGGTGGTGGATAATTAAACTTCTCACTGGAGGAGAAAGAGTCTCCATAAATATCCTCATCCTCAATGATGGGAGAACCCAACACATCAAGCAAAACATAAGGCTGAAACATTTTCAGCAACCTTCAGCCAGATGTGCTGAGTGAATGATCCATGCTGGTCCTCCTATAGTGGATAAGAGTGGCTGCCCTTGATATTAAGGTGTGGCATCAAGGAGCCCCAGCAAAAGTGGAATCAATGGGTATTAGGGCAACCATTTGTGCCATCTCAGGTATAGAAGCAGCCAAGTTCAAATGCAACATGATCCAGGCTTGGGCTGACAAGGAGCAAGCAACATTCACACCACACAAATGCCAAACAATGACCATTTCCAATAAGACGTTATCTAACTACCATCCCTTGACATTCGATGGGGTTAGCATTACCGAAACCTTTATTATCGACATCCTTGAGGCTACCTTTGACAAAAATCTCAATTGAATTCACCACACAAATACAGTGGCTATATGGCCAGGTCAGAGTCTTGTGGTGAGTAACTCACCTCCTGACTCTCTAAATCCTCCTCATCATCTATAACGTACAAGTCAGGAGTGTGATGGAGTACTCCCCTTTGTCTGGATGAGTGTAGCTCCAGTGTTACACAAGTAGCTCGACAGCATCCAAAAAGCAGCCCTCTTGCTTGGCACAATACCCACAAACATCTATTCCCACCCTCACTGATGCTCAGTTGTAATAGTATATTGTCTGTAAGATGTAGTGCAGAAATTCACCAAAGATTCTTAGGCAGCACCTTCCAAGCCCACAACCACTTCCATTTAGAAGGACAAGAGGTGAAGATACCTGGGAACACCACCACCTGCAGTTTCTCCCTGAACCTGTCCTGACTCACCATCCTTACTTAGAAATATTTTCTTCACTGTCACTGGGTGAAAATCATGGAATTCCCTCTTTGGAATTGTGTGTTGACCCACGCCACATGGACCGCAGTGGTTCAAAAAGCTAACTCAGAACCACCTTCTGAAGGATAACTACAGATGGGTAATCAATGCTGACCCAACCAGTAATGCCGATGTCCCACAAATGAATCAAAAACAGGATTTTTTTTTCACTTTAAAACCAACAGCACAATGTTAGTAATCCTTCAATCCTCTCATATCAATGAAAGCATTGGAAAATAATGGTAGGGTTCTTTGATGTTCACACATTGGCTTCTTCAGGCAGCTAGGTATATATTTTGTATCAGTGATAACGGGAACTGCAGATGCTGGAGAATCCAAGATAACAAAGTGTGGAGCTGGATGAACACAGCAGGCCAAGCAGCATCTCAGGAGCACAAAAGCTGACGTTTCGGGCCTAGACCCTTCATCAGAGAGGCTCTCTGATGAAGGGTCTAGGCCCGAAACCTCAGCTTTTGTGCTCCTGAGATGCTGCTTGGCCTGCTGAGTTCATCCAGCTCCACACTTTGTTATCTAGGTATATATTTTATTTGGTGTATTTATCCAGTTTCAGAAAAACTAACGTGTTAATACCTTCTCTCTCAATGTCTCATTCAATACTTAACACTCCTCTACCTTAAATGTATTATCTTTTCTTGTGATTTACTTACAGGATGTGGGCACCCCTGGCGAGGCCAGCATTTATGGTAGATTCCTAATTCGCCAGAAGGCAATTAAGAGTCAATTAAATTGCAGATCAGGAGCCACATGTAGGCCAGACCAGGTAAGGATGGAAGATTTCTTTCCCTAAAAGAAATTGGTGAAACAAATGGGTTTTTCTAATAATCAGCAATAGATTTATGGTCATCATTAGTCTCTTAATTCCAGGTTTTTATTGAATTCAACTTCCACAATCTGCCACAGTGAGATTTGAAACTAGGGCTTTAGGACATTAGCCAAATTTCTGGGGGATTAATAGTCTCGTATATTACCGCTAGGTCATTTCCTCACCATTGTCTGCAACATCTTTCTCTTGTGTGAAGACAGGTAAGAAGTATAAATTAGCACCAAAAACCAATAGTTCCACCTTCACAAAGAGCTTAACTTATTGGTTTTGTATCAGTGCTATTCTTTTCCTTCCTAGCCTTAGCTATCCTTTTTTCTCTTCATGCATTGAATAGTATGTATAACAGAGAACTAGGCTATTGATCCATTGGTTAGCACTAACTTTAACAATTCCTTCCACTTTTCTTCTAACCCCTTCAGCGTTTCCTTTTAGTTCTTTCTTCACGTGCCTATTTTTATTCACCTCATATGTAGCAGTGCAATTCATCTTTACTCCTCCTTGCTGAGACTCACACTGTGGCAAACGATTGGCTCTTTGGGGAAACAAGCTGCTTACTAATTCCCAATGGTTTTATTACTGCCTATCACACAGGAGTGGAGTCTAAGGTTGGAGCTATCTAATATGATCTAACAGAATCACAGTCTTAGAGAAAATAATGGATCTTTGGACTGAGATGAGGAGAAATGTATTCACTCGGAGTGTTGTGAATCTTTGGAGTTCTCTACTCATTGTGGGATATGTTCAAGGTTAGACCACAGAATTTTGTTCCCTTGAGCAATTAAGGAAAATGGGATGGGCAGTAGGAGTGTGTAAACTGGAAACATTGACTTTCCTGCTCCCCTGACATTGCCTGACCTGCTGTGCTCCTCCACACTCTATTGACTCTGACTCCAGCATCTGAAATTCTTGCTATCTCCTAAGATTGACACAGAAGGTCGTCAATCAATATATTGAATGGAGAATCAGAGACCGTGGGTCCACTGCTATTTCCATATCTTAGGAATGTCCTCTTTCTATAGTGTTAATTGTAAATAATTTGTCTGCTTCACTGAGGCAAAAGATCATAGCAGTGAGAAATCTATTACTGCGACGTCAATCTGATTACCAATTGTCCTTTAGTTGAAAAACTAAAGTTGCTCATATGAAGAGATGTTATCATTATATTTGTTTAAATTTATATTCAACACTGTGCAGCTGTTCCCTTAACAGTGACAGAATTTCTAAAAGAAGGTAGCTGAAACAAATTCTACAAACAAGGGCTTTCACACTTTAGATCAATGTTTTACAACTCATATTTATGAAGCTGCAGTTTGTTTGGTGCCCTTTTTATTTCCACTTCAGTCTGTTCAATGAATAATCAGTTGAACCAGAAGATATATAAATACCTATAGAAGCAACCAAGAATCAATGGGTTACAAAAAGCAGCAAAGTACACAAACTTACTCAAAGCATTCAAACCCTGAACAGCATTCATCGTTATCAAAATGTCAGTTTCCTGCATGAAGCAAAAGAAAGGTCTCCTTTTCTGGTACAATCATTTAGTTCCTGAGCCTATTCACCAAACCTGAGCTACAATGAAGCAAACAAAATGGGAGTAGAGCTGAGGAAGTTTGCAGAAAAGTTGCCCTAGCAAACTATCACTCCATTTCCTATGTCTGTGCTGTCCAATATTCATGAATACATTATTATCTCCTCAACGTATGTTCATCATTCCTATAACTCTGAGGGTCTGGTCGCCTGTCCTGCCTCCTTTTTTGTCCCAGTATCGACCTGTATCTGATGAAAAGCTAAAGCTGCCATAGTCCCACTCCCTGAATACAATGAGAAACAAAAGGTGGTAAATTTAGCCACAGGCTCACCACATCACAGGCAAGTTGAAAAGGCTGAACATTTATGGTGAACTCAGCTCATACTGGAACTAAATCTGCACTGTTGAATTCACCTCAGCATTACAAACTAGCCATCCAACCAACTGAACATACACCCCTGTTGTACCTCAAGGCCCTATAGCTGGGCCCTAGCACTCTAGGAAGCTGACCAAGCTTGGGTCAGGAACCAGGGCTAGGAGGAGCAAATGAGCCTATGATTTCTGTCCCTGCCCTTGCTGGTACAACTTTGAAAATGGCATATGAATGCAAGTTGCTATTGTAGGAGCAGTCAAGAATATTAGCTCTACCTCGGTAATCATCAATAAGCTCACCCATTAATAAATGCAGTGAGAATAAGGATAATTTTACCCATATCTAGAAAATTGCAGCTCTGCTGGTTGGCTTTCAAACAAAAATCCATCTTTTATTGTGATCCAATCGTAGAAGGATTAAGCATTGAATTATCTGTGGCATCAAATGGATTACAGATAGTGCAAATGTGGGCTCTGCTTCACTTAGTAATAATTTTGCTGCCGAATGAAAAGGGTGTTGGTTTAAGTTCCGTTTAAGTTACTTGAGTTTAAAAGTATAAGCTAACACTCCAGCACTGAGGGTGTGTTCCACCCTATTTTGAAGAGATGGCAACTTTTGTGCTAGGAACCTAAGACACTGTCTCTCTCTTCTTCGATGGAGCTAAAGGTCCAATAGCAATATTTTGAAGAGTAGCAGAGCTATCGTTGGTGCCCCGACCAACATTAATTCCTTAATCAGTATCACAAATACAGATTGCTATGTTACTACCATTACTGCATGCAAACTTCCACACTTTATCTGTCTAAGTGAAAGGAAAACCTGGGAAGACAGTTCAATCATCCCTTTTCACAAGGCTGCCTGAAATAATCTTTTTGGCTTGCCAGGACTTTGGTGATATCTCTCTTCCCAGGTGCTTTTACTTGCTTATAGGAGGCAGAGTGTGACTGGTTCACAACAGTTAAAATTTTCTGATTTATTGAAGAACAGCTTACAGCAACTGGTGAGGGAAAATAAACTGGCGTTCTTCAGGAATTAACAAGGTGTAGAGCTGGATGAACACAGCAGGCCAAGCAGCATCAGACGAGCAGGAACGCTGATGTTTCGGGCCGAGGCCCTTCTAGGCCCGAAACATCAGCCTTCCCGCTCCTCTGATGCGACTTGGCCTGCTGTGTTCATCCAGCTCTACACCTTACTATCTCAGATTCTCCAGCATCTGCAGTTCCTACTATCTCTTCTTCAGGAATTAGTTTTGATACTTTCTGCAAAGACCAAGGCAAAAGCACCATTTCTTTTCCAGAGGTTCGCAGGCTTCTGACCACCTCATTCACATCCACACGCTGTTTGGCTACCTGGCAGCCAATCATACAGTTGTTCACAGGCAGGAGGCCTTTGACATCGACAATTGATTGTCACTCTACAGACTCTTTTTGTGTGTACTTCCTGGCCCTAATCATTTGTAACAAAACATCCCTCGCTGAACAAACAAAAGTATAGACAGCACTAAAAATAAGTATTGGTAGCCCATTTGTAAAAAGTCCAGTAATCCCTTTCACAATGCTTCATTTTTAAAACAGTCCTTTCCCCATTTCAATCCACAATCATAAATACAGGAAGATAGAAAAATATTGTCTTTACAATTGTTGTCTGTAAGATCTTGCAAATTGTCTGCCATATTTCCTACATTGCATTGGTGATTACACTTAATATCTATTTCATTGGCATCAATGTAAAACATTTTGTAGCATTTTGATGTCATGAAAAATGTGATATTAAACATAAATATTTCCTTTATTTTTGACCAGTTGTGTGTAAGAACTTGGTTAGAATTAGGCCAAAATCATTGTTTATATTCACTGTGAAACTTTATGCTTGTGAAAGGAACACACAAGCTCCATTCAGCATTTTTGTCGCTTAGTTTCCTTGTGAAACTGTCCCCAGCATAATATGGTCAATTAATTATTTTTATGGAGAAGCACAAATATTGGAATGGCATAAGAAGAATAAACAAGAAAAGCCATTCGGTCTATTTAAGTTCAACCACTGACGAAAACCTACTCTCCTGCCAAACATAGAACTCAACATTAATTCCTAAATAATTCAAAGTTTCTTACTGTGTATCCCCACACTGTACAAAAATAGCTTGTCAATTGTTCAACTCCAAACACCGATTCAAAATTTGATTTCGTATTACCACTTTGGACATCAACATCTTAGTCCCAAATAATGGCAGAAATACATCCCATCCAATATTAAATAAGAATTAAATGAGAATGCAGAAGAAGTCCATTCAGGCAATCCTACTTGTACTGAATAATTCACCTCATTCCTATTCCCAGACTTGTCCTAGCAACCCCGCACATTTTTTCCTTTTAGATCTCTGTCTGTTTCACTTTTGAATGTCTCGACTGAATCTGCTTCCACAACAATTTCATTCCAGCCTGAACCATTTACTGTGTGAAAAGCTTTTCTGTTTTCTTACCACTTACCTTTAATCTGTGCCCTCCTGCTCCTTACAATAGCCATAAAGAAAACTGAAAGTGCTAGAGAAACTTAACAGGTCCGGCAGCATCTATAGGCAGATCAATAGAGTTAACATTTGGAGTCCAGAGTCCCTTTGTCAGAACCTAAAATAACCGTGAGGTACCGAACAGATTAAGGCTTAATGACTATTTTATGACCATCACATTCCCACTACCTCTCACGTTTAATTCAGCCGCATAACAGGAGCCTGTTTGCTTCCGTCAGGATTCCTAAGCAGTTTCTCAGCAGCAGCCACATGATATGAAACAGTTGAGACAAGGTGGCTCTCCTCAGCATCAATTGCTCTGTAACAGATGTTTGTTATTGCCCCTTGTAAGTGTCTCAATACCAAGCTTAGACAAAGGGACTCAGTGCACTGAACAACAAGCAGTGGATACTATGTTTTATACTGCGGAGAAACCCCAAATGCCTGTGTGTTACATCCGCCAATTTCAGACTGATAGCTTAATTGTATTCAGAGTTGAGAATCCTCGCTGATGAAATAGGAAAAGCAACAAGTTCATTTCCAGCAAAAGTCTGGAACCCAATTGCTCAATTAGAAGAAAGAGATAGCTGTGTTGAAATTATATCTAGAGCTGGAATGGAGTTGTTTTTTATCAAATGCAAGGAATGATGCACGGATTTTCTAGCAGATTGGATCGATGAGTGCTTTCATTATCTGTGAGTTTCATTTGACTACCTTTGTGGCCTAATCAATGGAAGATTAGTGCTTTGATTTTCGACCATGAATGGGCAATATTTTCCTTAAAACAGGACTATTATTCTACTTTGTTCGTGGGCAATTAAATTGGGACATTGACCATGCTTTCATTATATATTTTCTTTGTGTTTCAATTCTATCTGAAGCAGATTCTTCACCTTCCTGAGGCTCAGTGCGCAGGAGATCATGCCTCACAAATTTGTTACAGTTCTTTGATGAAATGACCAGGAAGCTTGATGAGGGTGGGGTAGTAGAGGTAGTCTATATGGCTTTCAAGTAAAGCCTTTGATAAGATTCCATGTGGTAGGCTGCACTGGAAGATTACATCACATGGAATCCAGGGAGATCTAGTAAATTAGGCACACAATTGGCATGATGGTAGCAAGTAGAGGTAATACTGGAAGGACGTTTGTCTGACTGGAAGTCTGTGACTAGTGGTGTGCATCAGGAGTTGGTGCTGGGACCACTGGTGTTTATTTTAATCTATACCAATGACTTGGATGAGAATGTACAAAGCATGATTAGTAAGTTTGCAGATGATACTAAAATAGGTGGTACCGTGGACACTGAGGAAGATGATCAGAAATTGCAGCAGGATCATGGTCAGGTGGGGAAGTGGGCCAAGAAATGGCAAATGGAATTTAATGAAGATAAGTATGAGGTGTTGCATTTTGGAAAGTTAAATCCATATAGGAGTTGCATTGTGAATGGTAGGGTCTTAAGGAGTGTAGTGGAAGAGAGGAGCCTTGGAGTTTAGGTGCACAGTTCTCTGAAAGTGGAGACACAGCTAGACAGGACAGTGAAGGCGGCTTTGGCACACTGGCTTTCATCAGTCAGAGCATTGAGTATAGAAGTTGGGAAGTTATGTTGCAGCTGTACAGTGCATTGGTGAGGGCGTACTTGGAGTATTGCATTTAGTTTTGGTCATCTTGCTATAGGAAGGATGTTATTAAACTGGAAAGAATGCGGAAGAAATTTACAAGGATTTTGCCAAGATTCAAGGGACTGAGTTATAGGGAGAGGTTGGACAATCTGGGACTTCTTTATTTAGAGCTTTGGAGTCTGAAGGAGAGTGGGAGAAGTCTATAAAATCATTGGAGACATGGATAGAATGAATGCACTCAGTCTTTTTTCCAGGGTTGGGGAATCAAGGACAAGAGGATATCAGTCTAAGGTAAGAGGGGAAATAATACATGTGAACTTGAGGGGCAACTTTATTTACACAGAGGGTGGTATGCATATGGAATATGCTGTCAGTGGAAGTGGTTGAGGCAGGTACATTAGCAACATTTAAAAGACATTGGTACAAATTCACAAAAAGGAAAGATTTAGAAGGATATGGGGCAAGTGCAGGGAAATGGGCTTAGTGTGGATGGACATTTTGGTCAACAAGGGCCAGTTTGGGCCAAAAGGCCTGCCTCCATACAATAGGACTCTGTGACTCTATGGCTCCATGACTCAGTTCCACCTCTGTCCTCTAAAGCCTTGCTTCATTTCTTTCAGGAGTAGTCAAACAGACCCTCTGGAAAAAAGGATCTCTTGGGAAGAAAGGAGCAGACAGACAAAGGAATCTTCAACCCAGTGTAACCCAGAGGCTCAATTCCACATACGAACTGTGAATGGCTAGTTGTTTATTGTTAATTCTCTTCCTGTTTGTAATACCAGTGAAATGAAGAATACCTGCTTCATGATCTTTGGGTCATCCATGTGCTCAAATCCCGTGTTACATTTCGAGTGTAGCCGGAAAATTCCGCAGAACAGGCAGCAAGTCATGGAGGATGTTTTTAAAAGGTTTTTGAAGTGGATGGTAGAGGTGATAAAACTGAAAATGTCTGTGAGGACGGCTGAAGTTTCTCTGAGATCATTGGAGGCTCAGATATTGGTAGAAGAAATTGTACCTTTAGGCTAAATCTGGCAGAGTATTCTCATGTGTGTTTCCTTGCCAATAAGAAGGAAGGATATTTACGTGCTCATGAAAATGAGGCTGGGCAAATTCTGGGGATGGCTGGAAACATCTAATGATCTGAAAATTGAAGTGTGGATTGAGGACTCAAAGTTGGTTAAGACCTCCAGGGCCCTCACTGTTTGTGATGGACCATCTCAGTGGGAAAACCCATCAGAAAATACTACAGGAAGTACAGGTGTTCAAAGATGTCCACCGGGGATCTTTGAGTTGCAGACAAGTGATTTGGGGCACAGAACCACCTTGTTGCAGATAAACCAGAGGTTTTGAGTATGAGCAGAAGAGGAGAAACAGGTTTCCATATCCCTGAAGCTGCTTGATCACAGTGTGTCTAGGACCCCCCTTTCAAATTGATCAGGGACAGGTATTTGAAGGCCACCAGGCAGTAACAGTGAGGAATAGACATATCTGGATAGACCTGAGGAGGATTTATAGTGAAAACCTCAATGAGATGTCTGTGAAACATGGGATCACATCATTCAGATTATAGGAATTGTTCAGATTCTGACAACCAGGAGAGAAGCTACCATCGGGGAGGTGACTGCCAGCACAGGTAGGAATGTATACCTCAGGCTGAAGGAGTAGGTTAAAGCGATGGTTGCATATCCAGTGCAGATCCAATCCTTGTTGTCCTGTCTTTACATTAAGGTTTGCAGCTGACCCATCCAAGAAATGGTCTAATGAAGTATAGCAATAGTCACATGGCTGTGCACTTCAAATGGTACTTCCTCAAGAACCAGGGCCACCGTTGCCATTGGGCATTGAGATACCATCCAGGGCAAGATCATCTCTTCCCACTAGATGTTACCCTCATTAGGCTTCCCATCAAGAGCCACACAGGGATGAGGTTCATTCAGAAAGAATGTAGTGATAGTCGCTCGCCGTGCAGTGAGTGTGAACTTTGACAATGTAGAGACAGTGTGCATAATTGGCATTGACACAGGAGTGGAGTTGCCATCATTTTTTTTTCCCTGTGAGCATCTGACCGAGGAGTGTGAATGATTGATGTATCTTCCCTCAGCTGGGCCTCTGATCTTTATCCAGGCTACATTGAGTTCTTCCTATCCACCCTCAATCATGCTTCTAATAGTCTGGATTTTTTGATAGTTAATGATCCAATCAGTAGAAGGGAAGATGTTGAGAGTGTACATGGTGGTGAGGTCAAACACCTTGGGGGATATCCAGGCATCCTTGCAAAGCAGGTACAATGACTGCTGTGAGCAGCATGCTATTAGGTCAGCATGCCTTGAAACTTGTTCCACACTCTCAAGATGCATCAGCCTGAATGGCACAATAGAATTGTTCCAGCAGCAGGGAGTCATGTTGTTCTTTTACCTTACTGTTCTTGAAAGATAATGCCAACCATCTCTAACTGGTCTTAATCAGGAATTGCTGGAGCATCCTGTTTCACATCTAGCAGAACTTCCACTCGGGGTCCCCCTTAATTACCGTGGGGGAAAGGGCAAGGAATCCATGCAGATTTCAGCAACAAAGATGCACAATCCCAACTGGAGAAAGCATCTTTAACCTTATTTCAGAGGAGGAAACCTTAAAGGAGGCAGATTATGTCTACTCCCACCCAAATAAGGGACAACTTTCAGAAAAGTACGTGGATATCAGGTATCGTGACTTAGTAAACCAGAGGGTTGTGATTCAAGATAACAATCCAGGAAAGATCCCATTGTATCAAAAGTGGCAACTACCTATAGAAATCTTTGGAATAGAGAACCATCCAAAAGTTTTCAAGTCCATACTTCTGCCCCACAGGCCTTGTTAGGAAGGAAGGCAGAAAACTCAGGATCTGCTGATTACCTAGAACTTAATGCAAAGACTCATAAGTATGCTTACCCTCTGCTTAGGAATGAGGAAGTTCTCAAGGATGCAAAGTATTTCTGCAATCTCAATTTGGACTCTGGATAGAACCAGCTATCCATCTCTGAGCAAAACATTGAAAAGATGGCATTTCAAACAGGTACTAGGGAACTTTACGGCCACACGTAAATGCCATTTAGGCTCTGTAATATCCCTGCTACCTTCATGAATGTGTTGGCTAAAGCTTTTGGCAACCTTAGATACTAATTCCTCCTTGTGTATGTGGATAATATAGTCATTGTCAGCTCAACATTCGAGGAGATATTTTCAACAGTCTTTGCCAGAGTTTAATTGAAATATCAGCCAAAGAAATGTCAAATTTTCAGTAAATCCAAGCATTAGTGGAGTGATCCTGGCTTAACTCAGAGAGGGAACCATGTGGGTGCCTTATTCTAGCAGGTTCCTATAGAAAGCTTCTACAAGGCTCTGCATAGTTTGCCACACAATTCCTTTGTTTACCAAGGGGAATACTTGAGATAGTTGGGAAAAAGGTGTACAAGGCATTTTCCTTCACAAAGAATCACAGAAAATTGAACCCTACAGTGTAAAGGCACTTTTTCTTATTTCTTTTCATTTATGGCACATGGGGTGACTGGCTGGGCCAGCTTTTGTTGCCCTTCCTTAGTGGTCCTTGTGAAGGTGATGGTGGGCTTCTTGAATGTCTGCAGATTATCTCGTGTAGGTACCCCAAAACACTGTTAAGGAACAAGCCCCAGGATTTGACTCTGTGTCATTAAAGGAGTGATGACATACTTCCAAATCAGGATGGTGAGTGGTTTGAAGGAGAACTTGTCGGTGGTGGTGCTTCCTTGTATCTGCTGCCCTTGTCCTTCTAGATGATTGTGGCGATGGATTTTTGGATGGAACATCTAAGCAGCCTTGGTGAATTTCTGCAATGCGTCTTGGAGATGGTACACACAGCTGCTACTGAACATTTGTGGTGGAGGAACTAAATGTTCGTGGATGTGTTGGCAATCCAGTGGCATAGTTTGCCCTCGATTGTGTCAAGCTCCTTGAGTATAGTTGGAGTTACAGTCTTCTGGGAAATGGAGAGTACTCGATCACACTCTTGGCTTGTGCTTGCAGATGGTATCGATAAGCGTTGAGGGGAAAAGAGGGGAGTTGCTCACATCAGAATTCCTAACATCTAGCCTGCTGTTGTAGCTACTGAATTTATAAGGTTAGTATGGTTCGGTTCATTTTCTGAACAATAACCTCTAGGATGATGATAGTGAGATATTTAATGATGGTGCCACCATGGCATCTCAACAGACGATGGTTAGAACACATGTGTGTGTTGTGAATGTTATTTGCCACTTTCCAGCCCAAGCCTAGATATTGTCCTTGTCTTACTCTTTTAGACATGAACCTTTTCAGCATCCGAGGAGTCACAAATGGTGCTGAACCTTGAGCAATCACTGGCGAAGATCCCTCACCTCTGGACTTATGATGGAGGGAAGGTCTGTAGCTGAAGATAGTTGGGCCTGTGAATACTTGTGAGAGCACCTCTGGCATATTATGAGTAGTTTTAATCGGCTAACATAGGCAAAGATTTATTTTCCATAACAAGAATGCAACAAAGGTTCACCAACTAATTCTTGGATTGGTGGGGGAGGAATGGTTGAGTAAGAAAACAGACTAGGCCTTTTTTTATCTGAAGTTTAGAAGAATGCGAGGTGATCTCATTCAATCACACAAAATTTACACAAGGCTGTACAGGATGGATTATTTGTATTTCTATGATAGATGCAGGAAGAATGTTCCCCTGACTCATTGGGTTGGGGGTTAGATTTCTAGAACTTTGGGACACAGCCTCAGAACAAGGGATATGGTATATAGGACTGAGATTGATGAATTGCTTCATATTACAGGATAGTGAGTCTTTGAAAATTTCTACCCCCAGGGAGCTGTGGAGTTCAACCATCGGGTAGATCCAAGGCTAAAATTGATAGATCTCTAAATTTAAAGCATCAAGGGATTTTAGGTTCATGTGGATAAATTGTACTGATGTAGAAGAGTAGACATGATCTCTCTGAATGGCAAAGCGAGATCAATGACTGAATGGTCTATTCCTACTCTTCACAGGTTCTTATGTTCTTGTTCAAGCTGAAGTGGATTGTAATTTGAAAAACAACATTTGGAACGCCAATCATTTGAGTACTTAATTTCCTCAATACTAATGGTTTTGCTACTCAGCTTGACCACTGGGAACTGACTTTCTCTGTTGTAGAAAGTCCTTTTTAAAGCCTGGAAACAGGCTGAAATATAAAAGATTGAGGACCGAGGACAGGTTTAAAATTAAGTCAATTCAGGCCACATTGTTGCATTTCCTGCCAGCAAGTTGAATGCAATTTTTACAAAAAGCAGAAAGTTTAATGGATGTGCACAGGTGGGCAGTGCCTGGGAATATCATGTGGCTACTATCAAGACTGTTTGAACATGATTGCTCAAGCCTTGCTAGAGAAGGGAAATAATTTCCCTTAACTTTAAAACAATCCCATCTACTCTTCTGTTCAAAACATGCATCTATTTGCATCAAAAGTCATCAATATAATTAATCTAAGTTTCCCTGAAGATAGGAAAGACGGCAAACAAAACTATTTCAGTATCCCTTTATTCCCATTCTTTCAACCTCCTGTGGCCACTAATTCAATTAATAACTTTGATCTTGCATTCCACAGGCTCAGACTACTCTATCCCATGTAAAGACCTTGTGATCCATTTCCTAAACCTCTTATTGTTAACCTGATATCATTATCCTTTCATTCTAGACTCTGCAAGTATTCTATTTCAAGTTACACGGTACCATTCCTTAATTGTTTTAGATATCTCATTTATATCATTTGGGAGATGATGATGCAGTAGCCTGTCACGGTTGCAGTAGCCTGTCACGGCTTACTGAGCTGGTTCATTAGTTCGCAGACATTTCATTACCCTGTTGGGTAATATCACCAGTCCACATGCAGGGTAATGAAACATCTGCGAACTAACAAACCAGCTTAGCCAGCGAACCAACCACAGCATCCACAACACGAGCTACAAATCTACTTCAGATCCTTACAGCAGCATGTTGCTAGTTTAGAAATCAAAAGGTTCAGCTTGCTGGTCTGAGACAAGAACTCAAATCCCACTGCAGCAGCTAGTGATTTTTAAATTCAATTAATAAGCCCAGAATTGAAAGTTAGTCTCACCAATAATAATCTTTGAACTGTAATTGATTGTTGCAAAAACCCATCTGCTTCACAAATGCCTGTTCAGGAATGAAATCTGCCTTGCTTACCTGGCCAGGTCTACATACGATTCCAGATTCACAACTGTGTAGTTGACCCTTCACTGCCTACTGAAATGACTTAGCAAGCAATTTGGTTCAATGAAAATTCTTGATAGACAATAAATGCTGGATTTGTCAGCTCCACCCACATTGCGTATGAGTATTACAAAATAAAAATCACTCCATAGACTCCTATGTGGTTTCTTTTTGTACTTTTCTTGCCCTTTTCCAGGCAGTGTCGCAGCACTGGTCCTTCCTGTCGGCTGGAATCACAACATTCTCGTATGCCCGCCTATGATCGAGTAAAGGTATTAGGGAGATCACCATCCTATCTCATTTTTTATATTCTATTCCTCTTGCCATAATACCCAGCGCTCCATTTATCTTTTTATGGCCTTATGACTTGAGACACTGCTGTTAACCTTTTGTTGACTCAAATTCCCAAATCCCTCTGCTCTACCTCATCATTCTTTCAAAATATAACCACCTTTTTTAAAAAAACCAAAATATGCCACTTTATTTTTACTGACAGTGTCTTCTACTCAGCAATATTTTCCATTAGTTATTTTCCTGCTCGCCTATCAATGTCCTCTTTGATGCTTTGACTTGTTTATTATGTTTCCTCATTCAAAATAATTTGAAATATTGGATGGCACTCCCTCTAATCCTATTTCCATCGTTGTAAACAGTAAGCAGGACCAGGGTCAGAACGCAACTATTGAACAGTCTCTTTCACACTTATCACCTATGCTTTGGAGTGGCGTGGTGGCTCAGTGGTGAACACTACTGCTTCCTAGCAACAGGGCTCCCAGTTTGATGCCAACGTTTGGTGACTGTCTGTATGGAGTTTGCATATTTTCCCCGTATCAGTGTGAGTTTCCTCTGGGTGCTCTGGTTTCCTCCCACAGCCCAAAGATATGCAGGTTCGGTGAATGGCCATGTTAAATTGCCCAACGTGTCCAGGGATGTGTAGGTTAGGTGGATTAGCCATGAGAAATGCAAGTTTAGAGGGATGGAGTGGGTCTTAGTGGGCTGCTCTTCAGAGGATCAGTACAGACTTGGTGGGCTGTAAGGCCTGTTTCTGCAATGTAAGGAGTCTCTAATTCCACTCTCTGCTTCTAACATATTAATTAATTTTCTACTTTCCCTCTAATTCCATGTCCCTTATTTATTTTTCCAGTGATCTCCTGTATGATATGTGGCAAATGTCTGCCTGAACTTTCATGTATACCATGGCCTTTCATCCATCCATCTTCTCTACCAACTCCAAGCTAGCTTTCTTAGGGCATTCTCAGTCTGTCTACTATTGTTACCTGGTCAAAAATGCCAGAAAGCATTTCCTGCCAACACAGTGGGAATGCCATCACCACGAGAACTATGGCATTTCCAGGGGGTGACCCAATGCCATTCTCTTACTGCAATTACCAGCAGGAAATTAATATGGCTTTGCCGATATTGCCTTGTATCCTGGAAAGAACTAAGACCAGGGATTGCAGATTTCTGAAGATGACAAAGGGAAAGGCTACAGAGTCCTCTTGTTTCCAATGCTGCAACAAAAATGAATGAGAGTAAGAGACTGAATAATGAGTTTTGATGCAAATATAAAAGGACTCTTTGATTTTGAAATTCCAAAGCAAAACTAATTACTAAAGCACAAAAATCAGGATTACAACTGAAAGCTTCTTAATATGACAGTGTGTCCCCTTTAATCTGTTCCAGTTTTAAAAAAGGAATTGTACAAGTGCATTGTACTGTCCTTTATCTTGTGACATGCTGCCGTCTAATATTAAGTCTGTAAATTAAGCAAAACTTGTTTGTCATGCTCAAAGACCGAATCTTGTCAGTCAAGTTTTGAATTACTGGTCTGATTATTAACCAACTTTCTATTTGAAGCAAAGAAGAACCTGAAGTTGTCCTGGTCCTTTCCAGTCCATGCCTGTTCGTTCCATGGTAATTTGTTTCTGGGTCATGAACATGACCTGTCTGTACAGAGAAGTAGTTTTTGGATGAAACTCTGGTGCTCCAAATTAATAGTATAATTGAATATTTATAACACACGGTTCTGTTAAAGACCACACTGGGTGATTTAAACTTTTGTGCGAGGTCATGCTTTTCAACGGGGCATGGGAATGCTTTCCTAAAGATGATAAGAAGGAACAAACAAGCCTGTTCAAAACCAAGTAAAGAAAATATTGAAAGAATGACTGCACTGTTTCGAATAAGCTTTGTACTCAACCACTGCCACTGGCTTTCTCTCCATACCTGAATCAGGGCACCACTGTTAAAAGACAGGGCCTCCTTATCCAAAGTGAGGTTTTTTTTAAATAATGTTTGTGATCAACACCTACAGGATGGAAGGCAAAATTAACTAGGGCTCAGCTTGTTGCCCCTTCCCCTTAAAGATTTATCCATTACCCCTTCCTTCTATAAAGATGTTGGCTTGGTCAGTGGCATATCATTTTTCAATTTGCAGCTTGAAAACAATTGGCGACCTGTTCATCCCATGGTCAATAGCCACTTCAACTTGACAAAGCTAACAGACCCTGTCATTCTGAGATGTCATGTTATCATCAACTAATATTTAAAAGCAACCTAGTGTAGCAGAAGCTATAAGGATCACTATTGTAGATATTTTCATTCACAATGAGGGGCCTAATTCACAGACACAGACCATGTACTTGTTGCATGCCTGGCCCTGTTCCATTGCTGAATATCAGTAAACTATTATATATATATATATATATCCTGTTAAAATAGCTTGAGGGGAGCTGGTGCTCAGAGAAGTACTGACAGTTATATAGGACCTTACAACCTCCTTTATTCTTTCTGCACAACTTTGACAAGTATCAAGCGGACTTGTCAAGTTTGTTTCTGTCTCCACTGGTGTTGCCTGATCATTTCCAGCACTTCCCGTTTCTGCTTGACATAAATTTGAAATGTAATCACCGTCATAATATAAAATCAGTGCACAGCGTGATCCAACCTTCCTAAGAAGTAAGGAAGCACAGTCCTGAGTGACACATTCACTTTTCCTTCCGTCCATTGAAATGAGGAGAGGAAGGTACTTGCCATTTTGTACTTACCTGTATATCTGGGAGGACATTAGTCTCTTCCACTTGGTAACTGTGGCCAGGGTCTACTGTTGAACATCAAATCACTGAATTGTGACCATTCATCTTCCATGTTTTTCCTGAAGCAACCACATTGCAGGACAGTTATGCACAAAGTCAAATAGGGATTCCTTTCTTTACTCCTTCTTGCCTGATAATTTGAATCATATCAATTGTCCCTCAATGTGCCATAAGCAGCAACTTGAACTCCAACATTATTCTGTTAATTTTTTTGTGAATAGGGTCAGTGGGGATGGACCTGGAGACATGCTGGCAATATTGAATAACTGATTCTGAAGGCTGCAGTACCACAAACTGCTCGGTAAGATACACAACTGATCTCTCTGCGCAACCTTCTGCTCCAGCTCCAACTGCCCATTCTTCTGCAAGAGTAGTCAATGTGTCCACAAAATCCAAAAACACTATAGTCCAGAAGGAGATCATTGGGCCCATCTTTTTGGTGTTCGCTCTTTGAATGAGCACTGTCTCAGTGCCATTATCTTGCTTTTCTCCGTGACCTTTCTTCTTTCGATGACCAAACACCGAGTTCGTATCTGTGACAATGCCAGCTCAGTTTTGTCACCGCAATTACTCATCAGGTAGTGGACCCTTCATTCTTTTATAGGTTCCACTTTTATCTGATCCACTGCTGGTTTCCCATACTCTGTCCTCCATAACCTTCAGCTTATTTCAAAATTCTGTTGCCTGTGTCCCATTCTGAACTAAGTTTCACACATGCATCATTCTTTTCCACCCTGATTCTCTGTCCTTAATCTATTCTCATTATTCTGCAGAAACCCATTCAGCCTCACCCCACTTTACCTCTGCAATTCCAGAACTGGACACAATCATTGGTACCCCTGCATTTGATACTGGCTTCTTACACCTCTCTCAATCCCTTTATCACAACATTGATCGGTGTGTTTTCAGGCATCTGGGCCTTAAACTCCAGAATTTCTTTGCTAAACCTTTGTGCCCCTTCACCCTCTACTTTTAAGATCTTTCTTGAATATCAGGTCTTTAATGAATATTGTTATCTTTTCTAAACATTGGTGCTTGACGTAACATTCACTTTTGGCTTTGTCTGATTCACTCACTGTAAATCATCTGAGGAGTTTTATTTTTCTCTATTTCTTAGGCACTATTCAGGTAAAAATTGTCATCACTCTGATTAAACACCAAACAGTAAATTTCCCAAATCAACTAGTTGCGTAGCTATCAGGTGACATTCGCATTGCACCAGTCCAAATTAGAACTCTTGACCTCTACACTTTCTTGTAGCTGTGAGCTAGACATGAATTACTTTCACTCTACAGATGGTATGGGATAAGGTAAACATAACACTCAGTCATAGAACTTCATCATCAACAGTAATTTTTTAACCAATATGTTGGAATCTCAATGTCCATCCTGTGTTAAGTTCAAGTAGGATTAGGGCAGGAGAGAATCATATCACTTTGCATATCTCAGCATGCTCAGGATCTCAAGTAGGAGATGATATGCTCTAGCTTATCACACATAGTCATTTTGATATATGGGCATGTGTAATATGAGATGAATGTTTAATTAGGTTCTGCTGTAGCTGTGACTGGTAACTGCATTTGAAAATCATTTGCTTGGTTGTGCAGAATATTGCTGGAAGGAGACATGTGTTGCCAAACCTTAATGTCTTGTACTCAACGAGGCAAATATAAGAATGCCAACTAATAAATAGAATAATGTTTTTGATACAAGAGGAAAAATAGGGTAATAGGCAGAGTACAGACCATAAATACCAACCCACACTTGCAAATCCCCTCAAACCATGTCCCTTCTTCGATACGACTCAAAGATTTGACAAATATTTGTTGAACAATCCTGAGCAAGTGAATAGCGACACCAATATCCAATTCCAAAGGCTCATCACTCTCTGGGTGAAGACATTTCTCTTCATCTCAGTGCTAAATGGACTAACTCATATCCTTAGACCATGGATCCAGTTCTGGACTTCCTGGTTATCAGGAACATCTTTCCTTTACTCTATCTAGTCCTGTCCACACTGGAAGAATGAGTGATGAAATAACTTAATCAAAGATTTTGAAAGGGTTTGAGACAATAAATGTGGAGAGACTGGCAAGAGAATACACTGGCAGGTACAATTAGGAAGAATCCTTAGATATACCATCATGCCCTGGGATGTTCAGCTTAGGTGGGTTATAGTGAGATGGTTCTGGGTGGGATGCTCCAAGGGTCAGTGTGGACTTGTTGGGCCAAAGGGCCTGTTTCCATACTGTAAGGATTCTATGACTCTATGATATTCTATAGGTATGTCAATGGGAAGAGGATACCCAAGGACCCATTAAGGACCAACAGAATACCCTGTGTATGGAGCTGGAGGAAATTGGTAGGGTGTTAGATGAATAGTTTGCACAAATCTTCTCTTGGAGAAGGAGAATAAAGGGCAGAATTCAGGAAGAAGCACTGTGACATTCTAGAGCATATTGATAAATAAAATGTGAAGATAGTGGAGGTTTGCCACCTGAAGATTGCAGGAACAGCAACTCACATTCCGCTTGGGATCCCTGCAGCCCAAAGGTATCAATATGGATTTAACAAGCTTCAAATCTCCCCTCCCCCTACTGCATCCCAAAACCAGCCCAGCCTGTCCCCGCCTCCCTAACCTGTTCTTCCTCTTACCTATCCCCTCCAACCACCTCAAGCCGCACCCCATTTCCTACCAACTAACGCTCATCCCACCCCCTTGGCCTGTCCGTCCTCCCTGGACTGACCCATCCCTCCCTACCTACACTCACCTCTACTGGTTCTATCCCCGCCTCTTGAACTTGTCTGCCTCCTCTCCACCTATCTTCTCCTCTATCCATCTTCGATCCGCCTCCCCCCTCTCCCTATTTATTTCAGAACCTTCTCCCCCTCCACCTTTTCTAATGAAGGGTCTAGGCCCGAAGCGTCAGCTTTTGTGCTCCTAAGATGCTGCTTGGCCTGCTGTGTTCATCCAGCTCCACACTTTGTTGTAATGGAGGTTTGGGCAGGTTTAAAAGTGCACCCCCCAGGTCCAGATAAATTGTATCCCAAGCTGCTATGGGAGATCACTGAGGAAATTGCCTGACACAATTGTTTAAAATTCCTCTCTGGCCATATAAGAGGCATTAGACGCCTGGAGGTCAGATAATGTGGTTCCATTTTTCAAGAAGCGTGGTAGAGATAAATCAGGAAATTATAGTCCGGGGAGTCTCACATCAGTGGTTGGGAAATGATAGGAGAAAATTAAGGAAATAATTAATCTCCACTTGGAGAAGCAAGGTTTGATTGGTGATAGTCAACATGGCTTTGTCAGAAGGAGGCCAGGCCTAAGAAATTTGATTGCTTTTTTTAATGAGGTGACCAGGTGCATATGTGGGGGAAGTGCAGTTGATGTAGCTTATGTGGATTTCAACAAAGCCTTTTGCCGAAGTCCCATGTCAGAAACTGGTAAAAGAAGATGGGATCCAGAGTTAATAGGAACTGCAGATGCTAGAGAATCCAAGATAACAAGGTGTAGAGCTGGATGAACACAGCATGCCTAGCAGCATCAGAAGAGAAGGAAGGCTGGCGTTTCGGGCCTAGATCCTGCTTCAGAAATGGGACAGGGGAAGGGAGCTCTGAAATAAATAGGCAGAGAGGGGGAGGCGGATAGAAGATGGATAGAGGAGAAAATAGGTGGAGAGCAGACAGGCAGGTCAAAGAGGTGGGGATGGAGCCAGTAACGGTGAGTGTAAGTGGGGAGGTAGGGAGGAGATCGGTATCATAAATCTCAGGGGATATCAATTTTTTGTATTAATAATTTTTTATTAATAATAATAATCTTTTAGATTACTAATTTTTATATTAATGTTTAATTCTTAGATTCAATAAACAAGCACAGTAGTGATAGTTGGCAGATTGTAATAACTTTTCACACTAACTGACAATAACTTTGATACAGCAAATGAGGATAGCTGTTGGCAGAGGGAAACCATTTACATAGAACATAGAACATAGAACATAGAACAGTACAGCACAGAACAGGCCCTTCAGCCCACAATGTTGTGCCGACTATTGATCCTCATGTATGCACCCTCAAATTTCTGTGACCATATACATGTCCAGCAGTCTCTTAGATGACCCCAATGACCTTGCTTCCACAACTGCTGCTGGCAACGCATTCCATGCTCTCACAACTCTCTGCGTAAAGAACCTGCCTCTGACATCCCCTCGATACTTTCCACCAACCAGCGTAAAACTATGACCCCTCGTGCTAGCCATTTCTGCCCTGGGAAATAGTCTCTGGCTATCAACTCTATCTATGCCTCTCATTATCTTGTATACCTTACATTGCAGAACCAAAATCTGATGAGACGTCACAGAATTACATTAGTTATTTTTCCGATCATGATGTGTCCTGACTTGCTGATTTCTAGCAACTGAAGCATTTGGCTTCAATTTTTCAAGGTGGTTTGAGAGCACAAGTGTGAAAGACAAACATCCGCAAGGGAGAGGAGGGGATTCTTTTTTATTTGGTGAGCTGTTAAGCTGAGGAAAAAAAATTTCTGAAAGAGCAGTGCAGGCAATTTCGAGAGTCACTGTCAAAAGGGAACCCAATGTGTGTTTTAGAAAGAGCAGAACTGCAGAGTTACAGAGAAAGGCTCTTCATTGGGACTAATTAGACAAAGTGGCATCATGGTGCCTAAGGGCTGAATGGCCTCCCTCTGTGCTGTATGATGCTTTGATAACCTGTAATACTTTAATTTCAATAAATTTACACACTAACCTTTAATAATAGGACTCTAATAAGCATCCACATTAACCTGTAATGGTTAGATTGGACCGCATGCTTCCAAAACATAATTTTCTATTTAATGATAATGAGCATTTGGGCCAATTATACATGGAAGCTCCACATGATTTTGCTTGATATTTTTACATTATCTTACATGATGTGCTGACATCAGCTTACACATGTAAAAATATAAATATTACATTTTTAGTTGCAAACATTCCATGATGGGGAATTTACATCACACAGGGTGAACTGCTGTCGTTTTTGAACTTTAAAAAAAATATTGGATTGGATTTAATTTGCACAGGGACTTGACTAATGCTGACAGTAAGCGCTGAGCTGGGACAGATGTTGGGTCTTGATGACACCTTTGATATTGTACCATCAATGTATTTTAATATATCAGGAAACATGGTTAAACGTAAAGGGACCATTACAAAGAATTTTATTACATTTAATTATCATTCAAGCACAAAAGCAAGGGAGAATGGGAACTGCATTCACTGAGTCAACAGACTTAGAAATTAAAGACTCATACCACGTTGAAGATGTCAAATTACGAACTGACTCCATGCAATCTGAGCAAATCTTTTTTAACCGCATGTTCCTGCTTACACTTTACACTTAAAGCAGATTGCTGCTCATTTCTTATGACCTGTGTATTACGGGCCTCTACAATGTTCTCAAACACACTTCATTTCAAGTTGCAACCTAGTCTACATTTAGCCAGGGGAGTTGATGGTCTAGTGGTATTATCACTGGACTGTTAATCCAGAGACCTAGATAATATTCTGGGGACCTGTGTTCAAATCCTGCCATGGCATGTGGGGGAATTTAAATTCAATAAGTATTTATTGCTCACTAATGTCCTTTAGGGAAGGAAACTGCCATCTTGGCCTGCTGTGTTCATCCAGCTCCATACTTTGTTATCTCGGATTCTCCAACATCTGCAGTTCCCATTATCTCTGAAACTGACATCTTTCCCTGCCGAGCCGGCGACACCCTCATCCTGTTAATGAATAAAGAAAAAGGAAAGCACTTGGAAGAAATTGCTGCTTGATCATGATTTCAACTGTGTCCAAAAGTCTATCCCAACAAGTTTTCTAGCTGTTTGGAACCTTCCTTCTCCACTTTGTGAGCTGGTGCAAGGTCTCCCCTTTATGTGACAGGGAGATAAGAGTACAGGAACACGAGCTGCTGCTAAACATTCACTGTCAGAGTGTGAATTAGAAACCATGGCATCTAGGTCAAGACAAAAAGAGTGTTGCAACTTTGGTCAAGTGAGTGTGGAGAATGGGTCCAGAAGAGGTCTTGCATGAAAGGAAGACATGCATCATTAACTCAAAGTTCACATAAGCAAATAAAAGCTGACCCAAGTCATTAGCTGAAGCAGTGCTATCTAATTTTCTTCCCTCTGTCACCGCTGTTGAAAGTATGAAGGCTATTTTGAAGGCTTCTCCAATACACCTTCTGTGCCATTTCACAGGACATTGTGAGGCATTTGAAGATGGTTTGATTACCAGAACCCCTTTGTTTTTGCTCATACAACATTGCCAAAAGCTCTTCCCCTTAATCCTGTTAACTTTTCACTTTGATGGAATTTTCTTCCATTATCTTATTGGGATTAACATGCGGCCACCCCCAAAATGGTCAGTGGGAAACTGAGAAACAAATTTGCGAGGAGATCGCACAAATCTGTAAGAATAATAAAGTGGCTATGGTAGGGGATTTTAACTTTCCACACAAAGACTGGGACAGCCATGCTGTTCAGGGTTTGGATGGACAGGAATTTCTTGAGTGTGTACAAGAGCATTTTGTAAATCAGTGCAAACCGAAAGAACTGCAGATGCTATAAATCAGGAACAAAAACAAAGTTGATGGAAAAGCTCAGCAGGTCTGTCAGCATCGGCGGAGGAGAAAACCGAGTTAATGTTTCGGATACTAAAGAAGGAATATGGTCCCCTCAAAGATCAGCAAAGCCATCTATGTGTGGAATCGCAGGAGATGTGGTATGTACTAATGAAGTATTTTGCATCAGTGTTTACTGTGGATAAGAATATGGAAGATATGGACCATTGGGGAAATAAATAGCAACATCTTGAAAACTGACATTGTTCCAGAGGAAGTGGTGCTGGACTGCTTAAACCACAAAAGTGGATAAATCCCCGTGACCTGATCAGATATACTCTAGAAATCTGTGGGAAGCTAAAGAATGCTCCTTACTGAGACATTTGTATCATCGATAGCCAGAGGTGAGGTGCCAGACGACTGGAGGTTGGCTAACGTGGTGCCACTATTTAAGAAAGTGAAGGAACTATGGACCCATGAGTCTGAAATTAGTGGTGGGCAGGTTGCTGGAGGGAATCCTGAAGGGCAGGATTTACATATACTTGGAAAGACAAGGACTGATTAGGGAGAGTCAACATGGTTTTGTGCATGGGAAATCATATCTCACTAACTTGATTGAGTTTTTTGAAGAAGTAGTGATTAGGATTGACGAGGGCAGAGAGGTGGATGTGATCTTTTTGGACTTCAGCAAGGCATTCAACAAGGTGCCTCATGGCAAACTAGTTAGCAAGGTTAGATCATATGGAATACAGGGAGAACTAGCTATTTGAATACAGAAATGGCTCGAAGGTAGAAGACAGAGGATGGCTTTTCAGACTGGAGACTTGTGACCAGTGGTGTGTCACAAGATTTGGTACCAGGTTCACTGCTTTTCATCATTTATATAAATGATTTCAATGTGAACATAGGAGGCATAGTCAGTAGGTTTGCAGAGGACAGTAGAATTGAAGGTGTAGCGGACAGCGAAGAAGGTTACTTCAGGGTACAACGAGGTCTTGATCAGATGCGCCAAATGGGCCGAGGAGTGGCAGATGGAGTTTAACTTAGATAAATGTGAGGTGTTACATTTTGGAAAGGCAAATTAGGGTAGGACTTATGCACTTAATTGTAAGGTCCAGGGCGGTGTTGCTGAAGAAAGAGAAATTGGTGTACAGGTTCATAGCTCCTTGAAAGTGGAGACGCAGGTAGACAGGAAAGTCAAGGCAGTGTTTGGTATACTTGCCTTTATTGGTCAGTGACTTGAGTATAAGAGTTGGGAGGTCATGTTTTGACTATACAGAACATTGGTAGGCCACTATTGGAATACTGCATGCAGTTCTGGTCTCCCTGCTATAGGAAGGATGTTGTCAGAAAAAATTAACGAGGATGTTGCCAGGGTTGGAGGGTTTGAGCTATGAGGAATACTGAATAGACTGGGGCTATTTTCTCTGAAGTGCCAGAGGCTGAGGGGTGACCTTATAGAGGCTTATAAAATAATGAGGGGCACAGATAGGGTAAATAGGCAAGGTCTTTTCCCTGGCATGGAGAGTCAAAAACTAGAGGACATAGGTTTAAGGGGAGAGGGGAAATATTTAAAAGGCACCCAAGGGGCAACTTTTTCATGCAAAGGGTAGTATGTGTATGGGATGTGCTGCCAGAGGATATAGTGGAGGCTGGTATCATTACAACATTTAAAAGGCATCCAGATGGGTATATGAATAGGAAGGGTTGGAAGAGATCTGGGCCAAATGCTGTAAAATGGGACTAAGATATCTGGTCGACATAGACAAGGTGGACCAAAGGGTCTGTTTCCATGCTGCACATCTCTATGAATCTATGCTGGAACACTGTGCCCACCATCCAAATCTACTAAGTATCTGTGAAGGTCAGAAATTAAATCAGTAGCCTGACAAGAATTGAAAGCTGATTAACACATCAATCATTCTGCAAGTCATGCACAAGTCTTGGGGTACAGTTCCTCAGCTCTTCAGTGATTCAATTTATGTTTCATATTCACAAATGCTGATGGGAGTCAGCAGCTGACTCATTCATTGAGACCTATGCTGACGACCTTGTCACAGCTTTGTATGACGCTTCTTCAAAGCAGTTCTAAAGAAGTTATACCAGGCTCAAAACGTTAAACTCTTTTCCTCTCTTCACAGATGTTACCAGACAGGCTGAGTTTCTCCAACATTTCCTGTGTTTGTTTCAGATTCCCATCAGCCTCAGCATTTTGCTTTTACTAAAGTACGTTAAAGATGGTTAGGAATGGCCAACGGTCACGTTATCATTTTAATTTAGGAAGTATCCACCAATGGAGTGCTCAGTACAGAATTCCAAGGAAATTTAAACAGAGTCAAACAATCAGAAACAGATGGAATCACTAACTAGGATTGGATAGTCTGGGACTATTAGAATTCAAAAGTAAGAATCTTGTGGGAACTGACAATTGGGTTTCAAAAAAACTCAGAGAAAAATGATTTCAGAGGAACAGAGATGATAGTTCTTTTTCCTCATTGCATTAAGTAAATGCAACAAGAGCGAAATCTAAGAAAAAAACATAGCATGTGACTCTATTTCTACGTTAGTAGAATACTAAAATTCAATACTCTAAAGAATTGTGTGTTTCCTTTTAATTGCAGGAATTTCAGGCAATTATTAGTCAATCAACTTTGAAATTGCACAACAGATGTACTCATGCTCCAGGGCAACTGAGGAGAATAATTAAGCCATGACACAAACACACACACACTCACACAAACATGCACGGGAAAGGTTTAGAGGGAAATGGACCAAACGCAGACAAATGGGACAAGTCCAGTCTGGGGTATTTGGTCAACATGGACAAGTTGGACTAATAGGCTGTTTCCATGCTGTATGACTCTATTAACTGTAATATATGCATACACACACACACACGAATATAGATTCACACTCGTGATACAGTGCCCAGTTTACACGCATGCATATGACTCTTAAGTTTTTCATGATGTTATGATTTTTTTTTCCCAAAAGAACATGATATCGTCCAGCTGTTTCCACTCTCAGCTGAATGTAAAGGATCCCGTGATTTCAAAGAAGAGCAGGAGACCAGATCCAGCATCACTACAGTCAGGCTCTCAGGTCACTACACATTGTTGTTAGTGACCTTACCACAACTTATCAACATTATAATCACGGTAACATTTCAAAATGATCTCATTAGCTGACTTTGAGATATCCTAAGATTGTGAGATGAATCTGCATTAAATATAAGTTTGGTTTTTGATTATAGAATTCAGTGAAGGAGACCATTTGGTCCAACATGTTTGCACTGTATTCCAAAAGAGCAATTCATCCAGTCCCAGACCCACAACCTTGTCTGTAACCCAATATATTCTTCCTTTTCAGGTCATAACCCCATGACCGTTCCTACAACGGAAGGTCTGACACAGAGATGTTTGCTGATGATTATATAACATTCAGCATCATTCACAACTCCTCAGATACTGATGCAATCCATGTTCATATGCAGTGGTTCAAGAAAGTAGCTCACCAACACCTTCTTAAATGGAACTGGGAAATAGCTATGCTGGCCATCATTGATAACCACATTCCCACGAGCGAATTACAAGATAAATAGAGGATGTTCTTCTGTGGCCGGAGCTAAGGCAACATTTGTTTTGATGGAGCATTTGTTTTGTTTCCTGACCCTGTTATCAATGGATCCATCTCCACTGTCACAGGTAGTTTGCAGCTGGAAGCATTTCATACAAATATTGGCTCCTGAAATTGAAGGTCATTGTATGACACTGCACCACCTCCTTTGCTTCGATGGATGTAAGAAAAAACTAAGAGAAAAATAAAAGCCTTCTATGAAAGTAACTTTCTGTATTAAATTTGCAATAATACATGATATTTCCTCTCTTATTGATCTTTGACCAATAAGAGAGTCAAAGACAGATAAAAAGGAGAAATCATAGGAGTCCTACACTGTAGAAGCAAGCCATTTAGCCCATACCAAACATTCAAAAGTCCAGACAACCCCCCCACACTATCTCCAGAACCCTGCATTTCCCATGGGAAATCCACCTAAACTGCACATCCCCAGACACTAAGGCAATTTAGCATGGCCAGACCTGTACACCTTTGGACTGTGGGAGGAAACCAGAGCACCCAGAGGGAAACCCTCTACAGACATAGGGAGTATGTGTATATGCCACAAAGGCAGTCACTGAACCCAGGTCCCTAACATGGTGGACGAAGTCACACAAAACCAGGTTATAGTCCAAAAAGTTTACTTGGAATCACTCAGGCTTTCGGAATGCAGCCCCTTTGGGCATGGTGAGGCAGCAAAGCAAACCACAGAGATACTACGCTGCTCCAATCAGATCCACCATGATCTTAATGAATAACAGAGCAGGCTCAAAGGATTAAATAGCCTAGTCCTTCTCTGAATTTGCATGTATGTATTTTCATTTTCAGACACAGACTAGGTTACATTTTGACCGCGGTGTATTGTGTATGTTATTGAGTCAATGCACCAGGAATTACTATCAATGCAGGGACAGTTACTTTTATGATGTCTTTGGTTTTGTTTTCTCCCACTAGAGAAGGAAATAAAACAAAATGTACATCTGCTCTATTGAGTCTTTAGCTTTCTGTTCCTGTTGAGTCAACAAATTTCAACGAATCTCAGTAATATCGAGGAGGAATGATTATCCGTTATGTAATTGGGTCTGGAGAATGATGTACAACAGCTCACAAAAGTAACAGAACAGTGAGCTTTATAGCTCACAGACAGGAGTGAGAGCAATCGTACATATCCAAGGAGAGTAATATAATATCTTTGCTAACAAGTTTTCCAATTTGCATTTCACACATTTCAACAATGCATGCTAACTGTTAATTTTGTCAGTAATTAATGGGCAGCGCAGTAGCTTTAAAGTTCAGCTAAAATTCAAGTAATTTTGGATACTTGCCAACTCCCCAATCCTACTGTTAGGTCTTTACTGAATACGGCAACTTAGTTTCTATCCACTGGAGACCTGTAATCTTCACCAAAAATAAAGCTTAAGTGATGTTGTCAACTAACCTGTATTAAATTAGAGTGGAAAGGCTCTCCATAGGATTGATGGTTAATTGCAACTTAATTAGCATAATTATGCATGCTAATAGCATCTCAGATGAATAGTACTTACCATGAGGTTTTAAACTTATTAACACAAGCAGATTAAAACATCATTTTTCATGTTTAAACATGTTATAATTGTAGATTGAAAGTGATATTTCACTATTCAGTTTTTTTTTGGTTATGCCATCATTTATAAAAATTGGTAATTTCATTCTGAATGTTATCAGGTTTCTTGCATTATTTGAGACCAGCCATTGAGTGTGATGTGGCATTGGCTGTACACTCAACCCACAGTTAATAGGTACCTTGTTAAATGAAAATACTCCATTAAAAAGTCCACTAGACCTGACAATAAATTCTGGCAATCATTTTCAAGTGGAGTAATGAACAAAATGGAGATTTCTTTCCATACGTTTACTCAGCTCAAGCATCTCACAATGGTACAATTTAAAAGCAGATCATTGAGAATTGGGAAAACCTGTGAGCATAATTAATGAGCAAGGGAATGCTTGAGGATATTTGGTTCTGACCCAGCAATAAATTTAGCCGAACAAATGGTGGAGGTTGGAACAGAAAAGGGTTGGAAATATACAATTGATCAAGTAGCTTCTGTGAAGAAGAGCAAGGGATGTAGATATAAAATAGTTAAGGCCTGGATTTCTGTCTTGATTGTAAAGCAGATAAGTAGTTAATCCATAAGTACGGAATAGATGGATGTTTTACTTCCTAATTTTAAACAGTAAGTCAATTTGTTTCTAACTTAAAGTGCTCCAGGTGTTTGATTCACAGTAAAAATCATAACAGCAAGCTGATTGGGTGCTTTTTTTTTCTTTCCAACTTTAAATGCATTAAAGTACTTTGTCAATTGGGTAAAGCATACAAATGTATATCAACACCTAAACAATGTTAATCAATATGATGGTCAACTTCTTCCCAGAACAGTGCTTTATAATAAATTACAGCAACAAAAACACATCTAATTTATAAAACTGTATCTAATAATGGCATATGAAGTTGCCAAAACATTTAACTTTTAAATGCAAGAATTTAAGTTTTACAAACAGAAAGGAAGAATGTTATCTAAAGTGGGTAAGTAGGAAGACGGGTGCAGGAAACAATCGATGAGCCAAATTGTATATTTCCCTTAATTGCAAGAGGATTTGAGTTTGGAAATAAGGATGACTTTCTATAGTTTTACAGGACCTTAGTGAAAACACACCTGGGGTATTGCATGCAGTTTTGGTCTCTCTACCTAAGAAGGACATATTTGCCATAGAGACAATGTAGTGGAGCTTCACTAAATTGACATCAGGATGGTGGGACTGCCCTATGAGGAGAGATTGGTCCAATTGGGCTTGCATCCACTTGAATTTAGAAAGATAACAAAAGATTTAACTGAGGCGTATAAAATGCTGTCAGGCCAGAATAGAGTAGATTCAGGGAGGATGTTTCCTTTGGCTGGGGATAGTGGAACCAAGGGACACAATGTGTGAGGATATGTGTAGGCCACTTAGAAGTTAGATAAAGAAACATTTCTTCCTTTGAAGCATAGCGAGCCTGATGAATTTCTACTACAGAAGGCTGAGGAAAGCAAGGTGCTGAATATGCTCAAGAAAGAGATGCATTTTTAGGTTTTAATGGTATAAGTGGGTGGGGTGGGGGGGGGGGGTAGGAGTGAGATATGACATTGATATGAGGAGCAGCCATGATCACAATGGATGGCAGAGAAGGCTTGAAGGGCTGAATAGCTTATTCCTCCTTCCAGTTTCTATGTATCTAAGCTGAAATATGAAATAATGTTCTGAAAACATGTCTGTAAAAACTTCTAGTTGCCTGCCATTTCAACACCTTACTGTGTTCCCATGCCAACATATCTGCTACAGTGTTCCAGCAAGATTCAACATAAGATCGAAGAATAGCATCTCCATTTTCCTTTTGGGAACTGCACAGCCTCAAGGTCTCAATGTAAAGTTCAATAACTTGAGAGCCTGATTCCATGCCTCCATGCTTTTTACCCATCCTCATTCCTTCCTTTTCTTAACATGAATTGCTTTTAGCATAGCCAACCTATTCATGTCTACTGTAAGTCTGATGATCACATGCTAAGGGTTGCCTTCAGCACATCCTACACATTCTCTCCTACTCTCAGCTTTCATTATGACTTATTCAGCTCCACTTCTATTCTGGCCTAGTGTCAATAATTCCTTCATTTGGTCTCTCTCTCTCTCTCACATTGTCAACAAACTGGTACCAGTTCTGTGACAAGCATCACCATTGTTGAAACATTGACTGGTCTCTCTGCACAGGGATTTCCTTAAAGCTATAGATCTGTCTTTCTACGTGAAGACATAGACATACAATGCCTTTGCAGGTAAGAATTGGGAAGAATTCATAATTTGAAAATATTCCCAATGCTTTGAAAGACATCTTTGCAATTAAGGAAGGATGTAATATCAACAGCAGAGGTGATTTTTTTTTCCTGCAGAATCTCTCAAGATCAGTGTTGGACATAACTGGCTTAACAACAAATTGCTTCAAGCTTCCTTTTGAATTTCAGTTAATTGAACAGGAGTTACATATGAAGAGTTGACTGTTTGTCAGTTCTTAGGGTAGGAAAGAGAGCTCAGCTATTATATAACCCTCATGGCACTTGCCAAGTGACAATATATTATGTCAAATTCACAGGACCAGAAGCAGGCCATTTGGCCCAACTTGCCAATATTGATTATTGTGCTCCAGATGAGCTGCTCTGCTTCATTTCACCATACAGACATAGCATTCTACTCCTTTCTTCAGTACATACTTAGTTTTATCTCCTCAAATCCATGGGGCCTAGCTATAACTGACTTTGTGTGAGATAAGTAGCATATTGAATGGCCCAGTCCTATTCAGATGCCCACTTCTTCACCCTTTGTCTGGTACACTGTAGCAGCACCAATTTTCATTCTTGACCAGAACTGATTTTAATTTCCATTACTTTCTCCATTTTCCATTGTCTCACATTCGCCTGTTCCATTTCTGACTGCCCTTCCCTTCATCGACGTTTCCCTTTCTGTGTATAGATAATTGACTAATATTTAATCCAAACCCGTGAAGTCACACAATTGAACTGAGCAGCCTCACAGGTCTCAAATCCATTATCCCAGTTTCTCCATCTCTAACAGGTCTGTTTAGAAATTAAAATCTTCCACACTGGTGCATCTGAAATTGCTTTCATTTTCCTCTTCTGACCTCCATGATTGATAGGAACCTCTAGCACATCTGACCAACATCATACTGTCCTACTCTCAACCCTTGTCCTTTCTCCCAGAATTATGATAGGACTCACCTTCATAGGAACACAGAATCTCCTCAGTGATGAAAGCTGCCATTTGATTGATTGATTAGATTCCCTACAGTGTGGAAACAGGCCACTCGGCCCAACAAGTCCACACCACCCCTTGAAGCATCCCACCCAGACCCATCCCCCTATAACCTACATACCCCTGAACATTACGGGCAATTTAACATGGCCAATGCCAATCAAGTCTGCACCAGACTTCCAATGAGCATTTCATCCAGACCAACACCCCGCTCTGTCCCTGTAATCCAACATTTGAATGACTAGTCCAACTAACCTGCACTTTGGGCTGTGGAAGGAAATTGGAGCACCCAGTGGAAGCTCACACAGACACAGGGAGAATGTGAAAACTCCACTCAGACAGTCGCCCGAGGCTGGATTCAAACCTGTGTTCCTGGCACTGTGAGGCCACAGTGTTAACCACTGAGCCACTGTCCCAACTGCATTCAGCATGCTGTTTTCACATTCTACCTTGGAAGCTTCCATATTCAACAGATCATCTTCTGCATTTCCCACCTCCTCTGTCATGAAGGCACTACCAAGCACATTTTTAGCCATTTATTGTCTCCTGCTGTCCACGCAGTTTCGCTTTAGGTCATTTGCTCAAAGCCTCTAACCTTCCTCAGATCTGGTGAAACCCCTCTCACCTGAAATATCAGCAGCTTTGCTGTCCCCAAGAATTGCCTGGCCTGTTGAGCATTTCCATTTGCTTTATGTCAAATGTCCAGGAGCTGCAGCACTTTGTATTTTCTAAATGAAGACTCAATCTGAGAGTAAGGTTACTTAATAATTTTAAAGTTGCAGGTTAAACTTTACTCTTGTACTGTGGACAGAGACAAACCCTATCACTGGGCAACATTTTGACTTCGAGTCAATTAAATTAAAGTTCAAATCTGTCTGTGACGATGGCTTAGACCCCCATGAGCAGAATTTTAATTGGAAGTTGAACTCTGTGTTCAGTAGCCACGCAGCAAGATTTGAGCATCTGCAGATGTACAAATGCACTGATTGTAATTTTATCTCATTCAATTTCTCTGCTTGCCAAAATGATCTATCAGCAAATTGCACCAGGAGGACACAGTGTGCTCACAAACTGGATCTGGTGAATGTTTTAAAAGTTATGCTGTGGCACATCCTGAATGCAGCTCGAAGAATAAATAATTCAAAGTTGCCACCTTTGAATTGGTAGAAAATTGTAGAAAATAGCAGGGAGTTAAAAGCAGATTTGACTACATGAAAAAAACCCAATTCAACATAAAAAAAACAAAGTAAATAGGAATGGAAGTAGGTTATTCGGCCCTTCAAGTCTGTGCTGGCATTTAATAAAATCAGCCATAATCATCTGATCATCCAGCTCGCTATCCTGTTTCCACTTTCACTCCAAAATCTTTGATCTCTTTAGCCTTAATGACTATCTCCTTCTTGAAAACATTCAATGTTTGGCCTCAACAACTTCCTTTTGCAGAGAATTCCAACGGCTCACCAACTGTCTGGGTGAAGAAATTTCTTCTTGTCTTAGTCCTAAATGGTCTAGCCTGGATCCTCAGACTGTGACCCTCTGGCTCAGAATTCCCCTGGCATCAGGAACATCCTTCCTCCGTTTACACGATTTTAAATGTAAAATGGACTATAATTTGACATCAGGTTTGAAAGTCCCAGTTCAACATGGAAATGTAGGGTGACATATTTAATGGTCCACTATGCATGTGATGGCTCTTTGGAAATTAGAAACATAGAATTCCTACAGCGTGGAAGCAGTCCATTTGGCCCGTCAAGTTGGCCCATTTGAAGAGCATCCCACAACCCCACATTTCCCATGCCTCATTCATATAACCTCCACATCTTCTGATTGTGGGAGAAAACCAGAGTACTTAGGGAAAACCCAGGCAGACATGAGGAGAACATGCAAGCTCCACACAGACTGTCACCCAAGGATGGGATTGAACCCAGGCCTCTGGCACCGTAAGACTAGCGACTAAGTCACCAAGCCACCATACTCTTTGAAATGTTGGTGCTGGCTGAATGGTCGCTATCAACAATGTAGGAGTTCTGTGATAGACATACAGACATATGGACTAGATATGTACATTCATATGCCTACATAGGTATAAACATGAATGCATGTAAATTCACACATAGAACATAGAACATTACAGCACAGTACGGGCCCTTCGGCCCTTGATGTTGTGCCGACCTGTCATACCGATCTCAAGCCCATCTAACCTACACTATTCCATGTACATCCATATGCTCATCCAATGACGACTTAAATGTACCTAAAGGTGGCGAATCTACAACTGTTGCAGGCAAAGCGTTCCATTCCCTTACTACTCTCTGCATAAAGAAACTACCTCTGACATCTGTCCTATATCTTTCACCCCTCAATTTAAAGCTATGCCCCCTCGTGCTCGCCGTCACCATCCTAGGAAAAAGGCTCTCCCTATCCACCCTATCTAACCGTCTGATCATTTTATATGTTTCAATTAAGTAATACATAGCTGCGCTTTGATTCCAACACACAAACAAGGAGCAAGATTAATCCATTAAACCCTTAAGTCTGCTTGGTGATGTTTACATACACAGGACAGTACATATTGATGACCCACATGTTCATACCCACCTACACACACAAAAGTAATACATTTCTGTTTTCTCACACCTTGATGCTAAATAACTTTTGCTGGCCAGTTTCATATTGATCCAATGAGGAAATAATTGGCACAGAATTTGTGTTCAAATGGCTGAATGACAATGTTCATTCACTGTGCCTTTGTAATCAAAAAGAATCAAGACTAAGCCAAATTTAGAAGAGGCGATCATGACTTTTAAGGACCTATAAATTTTTTCCAGTGAGATTGAGGGATGAAAAGTCAGAACAAATTGGAAATGTAAAGTTGGAATGCTGCAGAGTTAGAAGGCTAGGAGGAAGAAGAGAACATTTAAAAGACTGGTTACATTAAGAATGTAGATGGTTTGGGAAAAATAAGAAAAAAGTAACATGTGCAAACCTTCACCATACTTTACTAACTCAATATTGTTAGATCAGTGTCAGCTATTGGCCAGAATACTGAAAACATTCCCTACTTTTTTTCAAATCTGACCATATGTGTTTTCATATGGGGACTTGGTTTAATGAGACATCTGAAAAGTGTTAATTTTGTACATTATTTGAGTGATTTTATTCATTCTCAGGATGTGGGTGTCATTGGCTAAGGCTAACATTTATTGTTCATTCTTAACTGCCAAGAGGTCAGTAAAGAGTCACTTTATTGCTGTGGTTCTGGAGTTACATATAGGCCAGAACAGATAAGCACAGCAGATTCTTTTCCCTAAAGAACAAATGGGTTTTTCTGTCAATCGACAATTTTTTTATGATTACCTTTAAACTCTTAATTCCTGATTGTTATTGAATTCAAGTTCCACCAGCTGCGATAGTGGAACAGCCTAATTCAATCAGTAGAATAGTTATTCTGGACACAAAAATGGACATGCAGCTGTGACTGGTGACATCACTTCCTCATGCCATGCCATCTTTTCCAGGATGAGTTTGTGCATGTGCGACTAATGTAGATACTGTGTTAAATTGACTGTGTGCTATGGTGAGATTTCTGCCTGTTAGAACGATAGCCTGTTACATTCCCTCAAGGCTTTTTTTTTCAGATATTGATAGTAAAACCCATTATATTGACAGATGATCACTCACACATACAAGTAGCCACCTCCTGTTCAATCTGTATTGGACATGGGAAGGAGAGTCAGTCAAAACATGGTGTTGTATTAGTGAACAAAGCAAACACCTAAGAACTGCTTACAAAATTTCAGATTTTCTGCTGAAATGACTGTCATAGCTGGGGGTGAAATGTCCATAGATTTGTTGCCCAGGAATTTGTCCCCACTCTGCACTGTGACTATATAAATAGTGACATCTTTCTTCGAGGTAGGTGCCATTCCATCGCATCATGCTGCTCCCCTTAGTGTTAGGATTCATATTAAATAGAGCTGAATTGTGACTGTTGCGATGAAAAGTCATCTAAATGTTAGCATGCTTTCTCTCCATGGATGCTGCCTGATCCACTGTGCACTCTTGCGTCTTTTGTTTTCAGCTCCTGTCCAGAAAGTTGCTAGTTAGCTGTCAGCTCAGACCCTATTCCAAACTAGTTTACCTATCAAATAAATTCCATCCTTTTCTCTTAAAAGTTTCATTTGCCTACCTTCCACAATTCTAGCATTTCATAAACAGTAGGTGAACGCAACACACTTTTAATTTTTAGGTGTTTCAGTTTCAAGAAGTCATAGCCAATGAAAAGCATTACAAAAGTCATTATTATTGTTTGGTTGCAGATGCAGCAGGTATGAGCCTGGTATTTCTGGCTGAGGGAGCAAAAGGACAAAGCAAAGAAAGGCAGGGATGCTGTGAGCATCCAGGTCAGCTCAGAATAAGTGAGCATTATGACAACTGAACATGATGAGCCCAGAGATGCAGCTTGGCCCATCCATGAGCTGGACACATATCTCTTGAGTACACAATGTTTCGACACAGACCTTATAATAAACAAGGTTCTTGTAAAGATGTGTAGCTCAGGTTGTGGATGAAGCTGTTGGCTTGCTTGCCGAGCTAGCACATTATCCTACAGACGTTTCATTTCTACGCTCGGTAACATTTTCAGTGCAACCTCCGATGAGGCAATGTTGTTCTACTCCACTTGGTATTTATATGATCCGGCCTGTTAAGTTGGGTTATGACATTCCCAGTTCTGTTCTGCATGGGTTTATGTATGGGGTTTAATTCCATATGTTGATTGATTGCATTATCGGTCGAAAACCAGGCCTTTAAGAATCCCCGAGCATGTCTGTGGTTTGCTTGCGCTAAGATGATCACATTATCCCAGCTAAATTGATGGCCTTCATTGTCCGAGCACACTGTGATGAATGCATGGTGACAAAATGTCTGTAGGATAACCAACTACTTGGCGAGCAAGTCAACAGCCTCATTACAATGCCAATGTAGCTCAAGATGCAGCTTAGAAGTACAATTATGAACTGTAAGTGAATATGACATGTGTTATGAGGTCTCTTAGAGGCTGTCATATATTGGATGCCAATGTCCATGAGCATATGGGGTATGTGGCTAGTGCCCGTGGAGAGTTGCCACCTGGTTTCCAACCTGGTGGTCATTTGGGGCTAGTGGCAAGGTGAATTTACCAGGTACCTGCTCTTGCTTCCTTGTTGCAGTTTCTCAATGTCGAGTTTATTTGGACCATAAGACACAGGAGCAGAAATTCAGCCATTCAGCCCATCAAGTCTGCTTTACATTCAAACATGGCTGATAAGTTTCTCAAACCCATTCTCCCATTATCTCCTGCTAACCCTTGATCCCCTTGACAATCAAGAACCTTTCTAACTCTGTCTCAAATATACTCAATGACTTGGCCTCCTCAGCTTTCTGTGGCAAGTATTCCATAGATTCACCACTCACTCACTAAAGAGGTTTCTCCTTATCTCCGTTCTAAAGGGTCTTTCCTTTACTCTAAAGCTGTGCCCTCGGGTCCTAGTATCTCCTTCCAATGAAAGCATCTTCCCAACATCTACTCTGTCCAGGCCGATCAGTGCTCTGTAAGTTTCATTAGATCCCCTCGCATCCATCTAATATGAGTTTGGTGAGATTGGAATTTAAATATTAATTAAGTGAGTTGTAGTGTTAACAAGGCACATAGTAAGCAATAATGATTGTCAAATGGCATTACTTAATAAAAGTCTGCCCATGCCATTTTTTAAAAGCAGTAAACATGGAGCGAGATGATCTTGATGTTGAGTTGGGCCTCACCGCACCTGTTTCCCTGTTTTGCCATACACCTCGTCAAGGCCCACATTGCTCAGGCCACTATAGGATTCCACCTAAAGATCCACCCCATTTTTGAAGAAAGGTCCTGACCCGAAACATCAACCGTCCAGCTCCTCTGATGCTGCCTAGCCTGCTATGTTCCTCCAGGTCCACACTGCACTATCTCTGTATCCAGCATCTGTGGTTCTTTCTGTCTCACCCAAAGTATCTGTTGTTTCCCAGTTCTTTCTGGCAGTCTTAGAAGGCAGCTCCATACCACTACCTCTAGGGCAATTATGGATAGGTAGTAAATGCCAGCAGCTTCACATCCCATAAATAAATAAAACAAACTCTTAACATGACCCATTTCTCCTTGCCCCACATGACCGACTGTCTATTGAGTCTAATGCATCCAACTATTAAATAGCAAAGTTTAGACTAATATAATAGCCAGCCCTGGTGTCTCTAGTCATAATTTCCTTTCCCAAAGGAGCACTCTCTTAAGAAATGACCCTACATAAGAACATTGACATAAAAAGTAGGAGCAGGAGTAGACCATTCAGCTCATTGAACTTGCTCCATCATTCATTATGATCCAACTCAGTAGCTTGTTCCCATTTCCCCCCAATATGCTTTGATCTCATTAGCTCTAAATGCGGTACCTAACTCTTTCATGGAATTATACAATGTGTTGGCCTCATGTACTTTCTATGGTAGTGAATTCTACATGGTCACCACTCTCTGAATGAAGATCTTTCTCCTCATCTCAGTCCCGAATGGTTTAGCATGTGTCGCCAGGCTGTGAATTCTCCCATTATTGAGAACAACCTTCCTTCATCAACCCTGTCAAGACATGTCTGAAATTTATAGGTTTTTATGAGATTCCTAACCTTAACTGCATCTTGCATTCTTCTGATCTCCAATGAACATAGCCCTAAACAAGTCAACTTCCTCTCTTACGTCAGTCCTGCCAGCCAAGGGAATCTCTCTAGCAAACTGCTCTGCAGCTAATTTTCAGAAGGTTACATAGAGCACACAAATTTTTCCTTGGTATAAAGACTCATGGCCACCATAACTCCATGAAATCAAGCAAATGAGCTGGTTTAATGGGCAGCATCATGGACCATGCTAAGAATATTCCTGCTTGACATCAGACGCTATCAAACTCCATCTGATTAAATTAGTAGTGATGACAAGGCACACAATTCCATTCTGATGAGGACAATGATCTGCTTTTCAAATATAATTGACTGATTTTACTAAACATGATAGAGTTGAATTATAAAAATCATGGTTTGTAGATTGCCATTCAGTGTAGAAATACGGAATCTCCCATGTTCTTCTGATCTTCGCTCCACCCACACAAGCTGATTCAGAAAATAAAACCACATTGTTTGACTGTCTTATTTACTTTTGAATAAATATTTTAGTTTACATTCAGAGCTGTCATTAGCAACACTAATCAGAAGATTAGAATCAGAATTCAAGAGTAATATATATTCTGTTGTCTCATTTCAGTTTATGTTATAGCTTTTTTTTCTAAATCTGTGGGAAGAGCTCTAAAAACTTGTTAGAATACTTGCATCATGATACACATAACATTTGTGGAGTAAATTCAATTTGTTCTCAAATTTCAATATTACAACCCCCCGCCCCCGCCAACATTTCAGAGGCTGTTGAATAACTTTGAAGAAAGATAGGTCTTTTTTTCTTGTTTCTTCAATGGTGAGAAACGCAAAGCTAAACATTAGTGTTTCCCTTTGCTTTCCAAAATTGGAGTTAATTGTTTCTGTAATTCATATACACTGTCAGCCTCAGTGACCTTCTCTGATTACTTATTCAACAATTCTGTTACCAATTGGGTGGCAAGTTCCAATTGACTTATCTTCTTCCTCATTGTTAACTGGTGGTCGCTGGTCTTTGAACCCTTCATCATAGTTAATCATCATTTGCCTGAATCTGTTTTAATGGGTCTCTCACTGACGCAAATAAGATGAACTGGTTGACCTAACCTTCATTCAGAATCCCTCAAAAATTTTCTCTTATTATCTTCATTATCAAAAACAAACATTTCTTTATTTCTCTTCATGTGTTCCTTCGGCTGCACTTGTCATCGTGGCAATGACAAAGTTTATCACACTAAGCGTGAAGGGTAAGTGTGAAACTTTCTTGCATAGAACTCTGGGTCAGAAATTGGAGTTTATGCAATGTTGAATTGAAGAAAAAGCACAAAGCAAGGTCAATTACAACAACTTACTCTGATATAGCACCTCTAACATTAGTAAAATTAGCCCATTGCATGTCAGAGGAGTGTTTTCAGTCAAATCCTGACACTAAGCTAAAAGCTGAGGCATCGTGGCAGAACTCCAAATAAAATCTTCATTGAGGATTTAGGCTTTGAGGCATGGATTTTCACCATTTTCAATAAGAGTGAAAAGTTGAAGAAGTGTGACTCTACGTGCAAATTCAGTAGGTCCATTTGAATTCAGTCTTAAGTTCAAACAAATCTTATTTTTACCTTCTCAAGGACCTTAACCTTAGTGTGAGAGTTTTGAATTTTTAGATTACCCTAAATATTTCTGAAGGGTGGCCAAGGCCTGCAGAAGAGTCAATCTGTGAATCTATATAAATGCATAATCCTTTAAGAGTTAAAGTAGCCTGCCTCTTTCATGTTAGATCCTAGCCTCTTAAAAAAACATAATTTTAAAAATAGGCTGTATGTGTCGGTGAGCATTTCAATAAAAAAAGCTTGGCAATTCTGTTAAATATTTATTGATATTAGCTCAATGATAATCATCATCTAATTATTAAGGCTTGGCTGCTTTCAGTGATTTATCATGAGGTAAAAGTGAAGTTGCCATAGTTTTACTGGACCAGAGGACTGCTCTCTCATTAGACAGAGCCAACTGTTAATGCTTTAACCTTATGATTGCCACACTTCAAACAAGGAGGTTGCAAAATGCAACCCCTCATAGTAACCTCAGCCAGTGCAGAAATTGAATCCATAAGGTTCAGTATTATTCTGCATTGCAAACCAGCTCTCCAGCCAACTGAGTTAACTAAACCCAACCTATCATTAACTCAGCTGGTGATCCTAAGTTTACTGTTTGATTGACACGTCAAATAAGTTATTAAAGAATTAGCTGCCTTTATGAATATGTGTCATTTTTTGTAATGAGTGATGAAATATTTGGAGGAATTTGAATTTTTTTTTGTGAATGGGATTTCTTTTTCTTAAATATAGTTACAGTTATAATAGATACTATTTATTTTGTTTAAACTCAATCTGGGGCTGCTGATGTCTGCCCATTGTGGATACTGAATGATTTGGCATAGAGGCTATCGAGGGATCATTGGAAGTGTGTATAAGCATGAGTTGGCTTGAAGCAAAAGATTGGGGGTGGGTGGGTGTGAGGGATTGGCATGGGTTGAAATGAATAGGGGCCATTGAGGGGGTGAGAGCATGAGGGAGTGTGGGGACTTAGTGCTAGAGAGCTCAATATTTAATAAAACAATTAAACTGAAATCTTAGAGACCTAAAGCAAGACTTTTAATCAGTTTGGTTCAGTCCTGTGCCTGCCTACATTCTGAGGCTGAGGGACTGCGGGTCTGATTGTATATTGTACCCCCACAGATGAGTTTCTTCAAAGACAAGAGCAGACCTCCTCCTTCTAAACTTGGGAGTGAAATGTTGGGTCCGTGGTATCTTAAAGGAATAGACAGAGATTTATGGTGAGAATTCTGAGGCTGAAGGCATGCCAAGCCAAAATCAAATCATTTCTTTTGACAGTTCTCTTGGAAAGCAAACATTTTCTATGATCTGAAAATGTGCCCAGGTGAAAGAATAGTTTTGCTTTTGCAAAATAACGCAAGATAAGATGGTGAAGAAATTGAAAGCACTCTGTGTGGAATTAATGAGAACAAGGTGTAGAACTTGATGAACACACCAGGCCAAGCAGCATCAGGGGAGCAGGAAAGCTGACATTTTAGGCCTACACCCTTTTTCAGAAAATGTGTGATATTAATGATGGGTTTGGCTGCAATTTCACTGCCTTCAATCTTCATGAAAAATACTGCCTTGATTAAAGCTCTAGGTAAAAACAAAAGCTCAGACAGTGATTTGCAAATTTTTCTGCATGAGGGACATTTTAAAAACAATAACATTCTTCATGAAAACATTAAGACAATCTTGGCGACTCCTACACAGACTAAACCATTCCCATGGAAATGTAAAAAGCAATGTTGATACTGTCCTGAGCATTTTTTTAAACATTTTTAATCAAAGTACTAGCTACACAAACAAACAATTATAGAAATTCCTTTAATCAACAACAAAAGTAGCACAGAAATAAGTCACACATAATACCACTTTTTAATGTCATTAAGATCTATGACACTAAAAAGTGGTATTAGTGGGGTAATGGGTTTCATGAAGTTGATGTCAAGCCAAACCATGAATAATTTATTTGTGACCCCCACATACTGCACTCTCTAACACACACACACACACACACACACACACACACACACACACACACACACACACACACACACACACACACACACACACACACACACACACACTTTAGCCTCCAGCATCTGGGATGTCTCCAGAAGAGTATGGGGTTACAATAGGGCAGAATACTTCAGTTCCCAACCTGCCTTCTATCCTTGTCACCCTGGGATTTCTGCCATTGTTGGGGGTACACTGACTACCATTTTGGTAGGAATAACAGCAAAATGGATTACGTTTTGAATCGTAAAAAATTGCAGCACGCTGCTGTGCAGAGGGACTTGGGTGTCCTTGTGCATGAATCACTAAAATTAGGATTGCAGGTGCAGCAGGTAATTAAAAAGGCAAATGGAATTTTGTCTGCCATTGTGAGAGGGGTGGAGGTTAAAAGCAGGGAGGCTATGCTGCAGCTGTATAGGGTCCTGGTAAGGCCACACCTTGAGTACTGTATGCAGTTTTGCAGTTTTGGTCTCTTTACTTGAGAAGAGATAGACCCGCACTGGAGGGGGTGCAGAGGAGATTTACTTGGTTGATTCCAGAGTTGAGAGGGTTGGATTATGAGGAGAGACTGAGTAGACTGGGATTATACTCATTGGAATTCAGAAGAATGAGGGGAGATCTTATGGAAACATATAAGATTATGAAAGGAATAGGAAAGGTGGAGGCAGGAAGGTTGTTTCCGCTAGCAGGTGAAACTAGGACTGGAGGGCATCGCCTCAAAATAAAGGGAAGCAGATGTTGGACTAAGGTCAGGAGGAACTTATTCACCCAAAGGGTTGTGAATCTGTGGAATTCCCTGCCCAGTAAAGCGGTTGAAGCTGCCTTGCTGAATGTTTTTAAGGCAAGGCTAGATAACTTAATTCCTTTACTGTTCAAAATTTATGGTGAGTGGGTGGGTCAGTGGAGCAGAGTCTCAATAAGATCAGCCATGATCTTATTAAATGGCGGGCCAGGTTCGAGGGGCCAGATGGCCTACTCCTGCTCCTAGTTCTTATGTTCGTATGAGCTTCATTAATGCGTAAAGCTTGGAAATAGGATCCCAAGTCTTCACCTGTTCTCCCAGGAAGATGTTAAACATCCCATTGTGGTAGTTGGTGAGGAACCTCCACCCCATCCCTAGTGCTGGCCAATACTAATCATTAAACCAACATTATTCCAAACTGATATCATGGTCATTGTCTACACTTCACAAATTATTCCATTGGTGGAAAGTCATGTTGAATCATGAAAAGTCTGATATGAAAATAACTTTTTATCTCTCTCTTTCTTTCTCTCTCTTTCTTTCTCTCTCTTTCTTTCACAATGACCGCTGCTCCATGCATCAGGTCCTGGACAGTAAGAGCCCATGGGCTACTCACCCACTGGGCCTTGCCCTGTGATCACTGGATGACCCCACAAGAGAAGTCCTTGGCCCTTAGGTTTTCTGACAGCTCTAACTCCCAGCATTCACTCCAAGATCCACAGGCGTGTTTTTAGTTAAGAGCAGACAACACACCATCACATGGGATCACAAGGTGTAGAGCTGGATGAACACAGCAGGCCAAGCAGCATCAGAGGAACAGCCTTCCTGCTCCTCTGATGCTTTCTGATGCTGCTTGGCCTGCTGTGTTCATCCTGCTCTACACCTTGTTATCTCAAATTCTCCAGCATCTGCAGTTCCTACTGTCTCTCTCCATAACATGGGATCATCCTTTTTCAGGATACTTACCATACCTGTCAGTGCATTCATCCAGACAGTCATTGGGAGAATTTATAATCTGCCAGCTGACCCCAAAAGATGCCCAAAGGCATGGTTTCTTCAAGTTGAGTCACCAGACATTTGGACAGCTGTTGATGCTTGACCTCTGCTGAACTAATCAATGACAAGTCTTGAGCCTGACAACTTCTTATTGAACTCTTCTGTTCATGTTAATGAGAATTGAACAAGTTTGTCACTCAAGTTTTTGTCCAGCACAGGAATAATAAGGGGGAGATAAAACACACGCACATGCTCAAGAAACTGCGGCAATTGCAGTGGCATTTTTCACCCTGAAAGGGGCTCCTGTGCTCTTTGTAGAAAATCTTTCCACAGCTCATACTGAACAGGTCTAGCCCATGGAAAGAAATATGAAAATCATTTGGGGGCAAGTGGATAAAAAAAGACCTCTAATAAAATAAATGAAATGAAAATTAAAACATTATTTATGTGTGCTGTTAAGCTTTACTTCCTCAAGAAAAGAGAATAATCCAAATGGATTGCTGAAATTTGTCTCAATATTCTGTTCAGCCAATAGCCCTGTAAAATGATTATTGACCCTTTTTTTAACATAATTGTTCTTGTACAATGAAAAGGAGTAACGCAAAGTGGAACTGACATGCCAGCTGAGATTTGGTTTTTGTGTAATAGCTCTATCGATTGTTCGGAGCTTAGTGTTGCTTTTTGGTTTCAGGCTGGATTCAAGTCTAACAGTACTTGAGGCGCTGTTGCTTAATTTGCCATTTTGTGCAGCAGCACATCTACATTTAATGAGTTCCCATTAGAATGTGCTGTATTATCTTTTGCAGATGATTCAGGGGGTAACTTACCATATGATGTGGTGAAGATATGACGTTTTGTGTCCTTAAGTCAGAACTGCCCTTTTTTTTAATTTGAAGACACCACAACTAAGCATGGTTTCATCCAGAAAGCTGTCACAGGTAACCAATGGGATAAATTATGAAAACTATCATTTGATACATCTCCCAAGCAGCTCCGTGATGCTGGACACTGTGCTCTCTGGTCTGTTCCCCAGGCCGCAAACCAAGCCAAACATCGAATATGCCTGAAGAACCATCAACTCAGTGAAAGATACTGTTTGGTCAGTCTGAAGTCTGTTGATCTTCCAGAGCAAGGAGTTGACTCCGATCAAATCTTGCAGACTCACATATTCCAAGGTCCAGGACAATGTGCTGAAGGTCACACTGAAATTTGGGACAGCTACCACCAAGGCACAGTGGGGAAAGACCACGGTCTGAGGTCCTTCTGCCGCTATTAAATAGAGATCTGTTCAGTTATTTGACCCTCCGTGTGCTTCACATACATGTAAATATAGTCCGGAACAAGTAAGAAGTGCCTTTAGCTTGTTTGAATAGAATCAAAAGCCAATGTTTGTTTGTATCCTTTATATTACTGTACAGAACTGACCTGCATTTGTGACTGTATAGATATATACAAGATATGAATAAAGAATGTTTTTGAAATGCAAAAAAATTAGGAGAAGGAGAAACCCACTTAGCCCTTGAGCCTTATCCTCTATGACATGACCGTAACTTCAACTCCACATTCACAGCTGCCTCTCATGATCTTTCACCCATCTCCTTATCAAGAATTTATCCATCTCCTGCATGATAATTATTCAAAGATTCTGCTTCCAACACATTTCAAGATATACAGTTCCAAAGATTCACCAATGTCTTACCAAAGACATGTATCACTGCAGCATAACCTCTCTACTTTTGCATTTAATTCTCTTACAATAAACAAAATTCTAGGACATTTCCTAATTATTTTCTGTATCTGCACACTAACCTCTTGCGATTCATGCACAAGGACATAATGCGCATCTGCATCTCACATCTCTTCAATGTCTCACTGTTTAATTTCTTGCTTATTCTTTCTGCCTAAACAACAAGTTCATTTTTTTCTACATTATACACCATTTACCAGATCTTGTCCATTCAATTGTCTTATTAATATCCCTTTTTAGTCTCCTGTGGCATCTTCACAACTTACTATCCTACCTTTCATTATGCTATCCACAAAACTAGGGTGTCTATCTTCATGGTGCAGCATTTAACTATAGATCAAGAGATTCCCAATTCAAATCTGTATACCCGTTTATCCAGGCACCTTAACTGAAGGTGCCCCACACTGGAATCTGCCTTTCAACCTGTTTGACACAGACTTGATGCACATCAGATGAGAGCGTTTCTGCTAATGTAAGGCCATAACGGCATAATGGTGGGACAACAAGGTGTAGAGCTGGTTGAACACAGCTAAGCAGCATCAGAGGAGCAGGAAGGCTGATGTTTTGGGCCTAGACCCTTCTTCAGAAATGGGGAAGGGCATAATGGTGGCTCAGTAGTTAGCACTGCTGCTTCACAGTGCAAGTGACCTGGGTTTGGGTGACTGTCTGTGTACAGTTATACAATATGAGAACAGGCCCTTCAGTCCAACTCATCCATGCCAACCAGGTTTCCAAAACTAAACTAGTCTCATTTGTCTGCCTTTGGCCCATGTCCGTATAAACCTTGGAGGAACACAGCTGGCAGGCAGCATTAGAGGAGCAGGAGAGTCAACTTTTCTGGCCTAGACCCTTCTTCAGGACCAAACCTAGGCCCAAAACGTTGACTCTGATGCTGCCTGACCTGCTGTGTTCCTCCAGTTCCACACTGTTATGACTCTAGCTCTAGCATTTGCAGTTCTTGCTGTCTCCCTATAAAACTTTCCTATTCATGTGCCTGTCCAAATGTCGCAACTACCTGTATCTATCACTTCCTCTGGCATATGAACCATGTTTTGTGTGAAAACATTGCCCCTTAGGTCCCTTTTAAAGGCTTTCTCTTCTCACTTTAAAACAATGTACTCTAGTTTTGGACTCCTCTACGTTGAGGAAAAGACCTTGGTTATTTATTCTATCCATGCGTCTCGTGATTCTATAAGCCTCTCGGAGGCCAACTCTCAACCTTCTGTACTCCAGTGAAAAATCTCCCAGCCTCTGCTTATAACTCAAACCCTCAAGTCACAGTAACATCCTTGTAAATCCTTTCTGCATCCTTTCTAATTTGGTAATATCCTTCCTGTAGTAGGGTGAACAGAAATGACGTTGGCATGCTTACACCATGCTTGTATGGGTTTCCTCCCCATGCTCCAGTTTCCACCCACAATCAAAGATGTGCAGGTTCGTTGGATTGGCCATACTAAATTGCCAAAGTGTGTGGGGATGTGCAGACTAAGTGGATTAACCATGGCAAAAAAAAAGTTACAGGATGATCTTCAGAGGGTGGGTGCAGGCTTGACGGGCTGAATGACCTCTTTCCACATTGTAGGGATTCTTTTGAAATTACACTATTGTACATTCGATTCTACCATCCAAGTTCTATCAATGGTAAAATGGTGATGTCCCAGTGAGGATCCTTGGGGTACACCTGTCATCATCATCTGACTAATCAAAAAAATCATCCAATTTTAATTATTCTCAGTTTCCGATTAGCTACTTAATCATCTATCCATTTCAATGGGGCTGCTTGAGGAATGAATGTTGATTAGTGTTGTGTTTTCATGTTCCCAGACTTCAAAATTTTGGAGTTCAGTGGAGTATGTTTCTTGTTGCTCTCTGTATCTGGTAGAAACACTGTCACAGTACATGCAGCACAGTGGATGTGTATTCACATAATAATCAGTTAATATTTCTTTATAACTGATCGAAAAATATAAAATCCTTTAAAAATATACTTCCTGTATATCAAAATACTATTCACAGGTGTTAAGATGTTGTGCCTTCATCTTTTAAGTTGACCTTCACTGCTCCCGGTGGTGAGCAGGCACACTGCATTGGTAAAACCGTGTGCATTATGTCTGGTGTTATCAGAGCTGTGAGAGCTGTTGTTAATATTGTGTCACTTCCTGGTGATGTTTTGGCACTACCCCACTTGTTGGTGATACTGTTGACGTTGTGTCCTTGGTGAGATGATGTTGGTTATAACCTCCCCTGCATTCCTAGTTCAGGTGTGTGTTAAACATGGACTCTGTTTCTTATTAATAAAATGTGAGGCTGGATGAACACAGCAGGCCAAGCAGCATCTCAGGAGCACAAAAGCTGACGTTTCGGGCCTAGACCCTTCATCAGAGATGCTTCATCTGATGAAGGGTCTAGGCCCGAAACGTCAGCTTTTGTGCTCCTGAGATGCTGCTTGGCCTGCTGTGTTCATCCAGCCTCACATTTTATTATCTTGGAATTCTCCAGCATCTGCAGTTCCCATTATCTCTGTTTCTTATTATTTGTTTACTGATTTCAGTCTCTTGGAGTTTCTACATCAGTTTGTTACATTCCAGGATTTCATTGTTAGAAGCTGCAGATGTACAATTTGTCCTTCTAGCAGCTCATACAGTGGTTTAGCATGTCTCTTAAAGCGGAGACTTCCTTCTGTTTGTGCAAGTGTGAGACATTGTCTTTTCTCCTGGTCACTTGGAGAAAGTAACTTGCTTGGCTGACTTACCATAAACTACCTTCCACTCACAGCCTTTCAGGCAATTTACTGTTGACCTCGAGCGGTGTCAATCAGAGCAGCAAAACAAGTACGTTATTTGTAAAATCAATATGCTGGAAATCTGAAATAAAAGCAGCAAGTGCTAGATAAACTCAGCCTGTCTGGCAGCACCTGTGGAGAACATGACAGAGTTAATGTTTTTGACTCTTCTGAGGAACTCACTCTCCTCTTTTTTCCTTTCCTTGCTCCTCAGCATTTCATGAGAAGCCCATGACCGTAACGATGTATTTTTCTGTAAACTCATCTCCCTTTTAGCAACGTACTGATGATATTACCTTTTACTGGTCAGCAAGTGGTTTAAACTTCCCTGGAAGTGAATTTGAGTTCCATCACCACATGTTGGGCTCAATTTTACAGGGGTATGGAGTGAGGGTCATGTAGTTCATTGCCCTCTGAGAAAGATAGTCAGTGGTCAGATGGCAGACTCAGAAGAAGCCTTTCCCACAGCCACTATATACTTTAGGTGGGTACAGATTCAGGAATCACTGGTTGATTGACTGGCAGTTTCAGCAGCCCCATTGAATTGGGACCAATTGGATGGGAAGGATATATCCACCTTAGGGAGGACGATCAGGTGGGTGGACGGATGGCAGGCAGAGAAGAATGATGGGTGTGGTACTACTTTCTGGGAGGCTCAGATGTGTAAAGGAGCACCATCCATCAATAGTATACCACCTTCCAGTCTTTTGAAATGGGCTCCCTGCTCTTACCAACCTGTCAATGTCAACTACATTACTGCACGACCAGGATAATACTTATGTTTTAACAAGCCAATGATTTCTGTATGTAACCATTCACAGTTCCTACGCATTTTTCTCTCAGTTTGGTGTACTTTTGTTTATCTCTACTTCGCTGCTATCAATCGTTTTCCTTATTTGAGTAAAAGCTAGTTGTTTGGGTAGTCAGCTATCTACCATCCCATGGCTTCAAGAACTCTAGCCATGTCTGCAGCGTGTGATATTGGAGCATATCCTTCCCAACCACATCTCTTTGTACTAAGCTTTGTACTTAGACAGCCTTAATGAGCTGATCTGTGAACATTTCGTTAACTTCCTTGAGTTTATATTTCTGGCTGTATTTTTCAGTCCTGTTAAGAAATTATCAATAGGCTCCCCTTGTTCCTGCCTCAGGTTTTGAAAGACATAATGAGCAGATCCAAGGATTTAATGTTGATTTTAAAATGTGTACTGAACTTTTCAAAACATTTGTTCGTATTCGCAACCTCACTCTCATCTCCCAGTTAATAAACAAATTTGACTCTTCGTCTCATGCTCACAACAGGGTATAGATAGCCTTTTTCTTTTCATTAGTGCATTTTAATGCCTGAGTAAATGTCAGCCTGCACTTTTGTTTAAACTTCCCAAATACTTGCACAGGACCATCCACTTGCCAATTCGTTCTGGGCTGCAGCTGTGGATTCATTCCTGTGGATGATGATCATTTCTATGTTGCATTGTTCACTCAGAGTGTTTCTGTCTCTCCTTCTGTCTTCGACACCGATTCAAGTCGAGTTTTTTCAATCTGATCCAACATTAAATCTGTTCAGAAAATGTTTTCATAGTGTGCCAATAATTGTAGCACCCTGATGTACTTTCCCAAAGCAATTAGTTCCTAGCTCTTTATGAATAACATAGCAATATGACAATTGGTATGCCAGGAAATCCCTGCTCTTCAACTTTAAATAACTCCACCACATCTTCTAAAACAAGGAAAGTGAACATAAGGAAGTTGAAGCTCTGCATTTCATCTGAAAGATGGTACCTCCATCAATGCACCAGCTCCTCAGTGTTGTGCAGAATTGTGAAAAGCTGTAAAATGACCCTGACCCCACAAGCTTCCTGACAAAGAGGAGGCAGTGTTTCAGCCAAATCAAAGGAATCAAGGACTAGGCCCAGCATGGTGTAGGAATGTGTGTGCAAATCCCATCAGTGTTGAGTTTGTTGGCCTTTAACTGGGAAAATGACAAGGGCATGGCACCCTCAACTCTCTTGAACACGCAGTGGTGTGGGGCCAGAGAGGTAGGGAATCAGCAAGGTTCCCATTGACTGTCTTCCCGAGTTACATTTTGTTGCCTATGCTTTGCAAATGTTTTACCCTAGCCATCTGATTGGTGCAGCAGACAAAGGGACACACAATTTTGTTTGTAACTCCACTATATTTTGTTAACAAAATATTCATTATTAAAAACACCATGTTAGTATTTCCTAAATTCCCACAATGTTTACTCTCTATCTCCCTCTATTTTTTGAGCAAAGATCTAATCCACATTAATCTGTATGTTTGCATTAATCCTTTGGAATCTCCTTCCTCTCCAATCTAGGCATGGCTCTCTTCCACAAAGGTGGGTCTCACAGGCCAGGGTGGATTTCCTCTTGGGTCTTCTTGGGTTGCCACACGGTCTCTGCCACAAACCTTTCTGGGAGTCTTCACTGAGAGGCTGGATTCCAGGTGTGTGTTTTATGCCCCCCTGCCTTGGATTTTCCCAAAGGTTCTGTGGCCTTTGGCCAATGGGCTTATTGTGGATTTTAAAGCATCCAATAGGATCATACTGACACCCTTCACTGTTGCCATGTCGGGAGATGTAAATTTTAAATCCTCAGGCACTGGCTTGAAACCAAGGTGGGAGAAAGCCTGACTGATACTTCTCCATTACACAACCCACGGCTGGTTGTACATGGTTCCCCCTGAATCTTGTGACCTACCTCTTTGATGTTGGTTTCCACTGTTGCCTGTTCCTGATAGCTGCTGGCTACTGTTTGATTTGGTTTGGCCAATTTTCTGCCAGGCATGATTTTTCCTGCTGTGTGTCAAAACAGAATGTTCAATTTTGGGCCCGTGATCACTTGACAACACGTTCCGTATGTTTACACAGATATCAGTAAGGAGCTGTATCAGTCATAGGTGAAAAACCACACATTGTCAAAAAGCCACTGCTCAGAGTACTAGAATTGCATTGTTTGGCAGATAGTCATCAAAACACAGAGAAATAAATTCAGAACAATAAGCGAATGAGCCAGGGAAGTGCAATAGGAAAATACAATTTACATTGAAGATTCTGTAATAAAGTGAGAAGTTTTCAGAATGAAGATGTTTATTTAGAATCCTACATCCATACTCTTGAGTAAAATGGGTGACTGAGGTTAAAGGTTAGGAAATGAGAAGGAAATCAATTCACACACCATTACAAACTGAAGCCTCATTAATTGGGAATATGAGGCAGAGAGTGCAACGCTGTGCAGTACAGATCCAATGCAGACCTGTATTCCAATTTTCCAGTTCACTCTCTGAGCACAACCAAACTGGAATTGCCTTTTCGCCTTTTTATCTTGCCCAGCAGTATGAGAATGTCCTTTCCAGTATGCTGTAAGCTCAGGCGACGTCATCCAGCTCCCAGAGGGCAAAGATCTATATTTTTGCCTAACATTCTGACATTGATGCAGCATTCTCCTTTGGAGAGACTGCATGAATAACGATAACATCAAATGGAATTTCACATTGGTGCAGTAAATGGTGTTTTGTCTGATATTGTCTGAGGGCCAAAATGACATTGGATCAGTGGTTCGCACTGCTGCCTCACAGCGCCAGGGACCTGGGTTTGATTCCAGCCTCAGGCAACTGTCTGTGTGGAGTTCACACATTCTCCTTGTGTCTATGCTCCAGTTTCCTCCCACAGTCCAAAGATGTGCAGGGTAGGTAGATTGGCCATGCTAAGTTTCCCATAGTGCCCAGAGATGTTTAGGTTAAGTGGGTTAGACAAGGTAAATGCATGGGTAGGAAAATGGGTCTGGGTGGGATACTCTTTGGAGGGGCAGAGTGGACATGTTGGGCTGAATGACCTGTTTCCACACTGCAGGGATTCTATGACAGAGAGCTTTCCTATGCATCTAATCTCTGGGTCGTATCCAAAGATACCTGATCCTAAATGAAAAGAATCTTGTGAACACTGGAGAATGTGATGGAGCACCAACTTTCCACAGTGTGAAACAGATCAATGCAGGTTTGATCTGCCCAACCACACTTCATTAGTTGTCTTTGCAACGCCATTTGCTTAAATCTTGCCTGGAAGGGAAAGAAAGCTCCATTGCTGTGCATTTGCTGGAAGTAATTGACTCACACCAAAACCCTGGCGAGCAATTTGACGAAAGATTGTGGTTATGTCGCGTCTGCCATGACCTCATGAATCACAACATGCTTTCCAGCCAGTTGAGTTTTTTTTAGGGAATTACACCGACCAACTTCTACACAGCAAGATCTCACAAAAAACAATGGCATGATCTCTACACAGACATGCAGAATCATTTTGGCCAATTAGAGGATAGATACCAAAGGAACGAGGAAGGCAACAGAATTGCTCAGCAGAAGAGTTTTACCAGATTGATTCTGTCAGCTCTGTTTCACTCTACACAGAAACAGCCACACCTACTGAGCTTCTCTAGCATTTCTGTGTTTAAGACCATAAGATATAGGAGCAAAAGTTAGGCCATTCAGCCCACTGAGTCTGCTCTGAGTCTGCTCTGCCATTCAATCATGGCTGATAAGTTCCTTAACCCCATTCTTCCACTTTCTCCCCGTAACCCTTGATCCCCTTGATAATCAAGAACCTATCTATCTTAATCTTAAATGCGCTCAGTGACCAGGCCTTCACAGCCTTCTGTGGCAATGAATTCCATAGATTCACCACTCTCTGGCTGAAGAGGTTTCTCCTTATCTTCATTTTAAATGGGCTTCCCTTTACTCTAAGGCTGTGCCCTCGGGTCCTAGAATCTCCTACCAATGGGAGCATCTTCCCAACATCCACTTTGCCCAGGCCATTCAGTATTCTGAAAGTTTCAATCAGATCCCCCTTCATTCCTCTAAACTCCAATGAGTATAATCCCAGAGTTCTCAAACATTCCTCATATGTTAAGCTTTCCATTCCTGGGACTATTCTTGTGAACGTCCTCTGAAATATGCTCCAAGGCCGGTACATCACTCCTGAGATATGGGGCCCACAATACTCCAAATGTGGCCTGACCAGGCCCTTATAAGGCCTCAGTAGTACATCCTTGTTTTTATATTCAAGTCCCCTCAAAATAAAAGCTAACATTGCATTTGCCTTCCTGCCTACTGACTCAACCTGCAAGTTTACCTCCAGAGAATCCTGGACTAGAACTCCCAGGTCTCTTTGCACTTCAGACTTCTGAATTTTCTCCCCATTTAGAAAACACTCGATGTTTTTATTCTTCTTACCAAGGTGCACAACCTCACACTTTCCCACATTGTATTCCATCTGCCACTTCTTTGCCCACTCTCCTAACCTGTCCAAATCCTTCTGCAGCCTCACCACCTCCTCAATACTACCTGTTGCACCACCTATCTTTGTGTCATCTGCAAACTTAGCCAGAATGCTCTCAGTTCCTTCATCTGGACAGCAAATCTTCAATCCATGCTAGCACCTTGCCTCTAACATATCTTGCTCAGCACCCTCCTGTGTGGCACCTTATCAAAGGCCTTTTTGAAGTCCAGATAGATAATATTTATTGGCTGTCCTTGGTCGAGCCTGCTCATTATTTTGTCAAAGAATTTAACAGATTTCTCAGGCATGAACTCGCCTTGATAAAACCACGCTGACTTTGCCCTGTTTTACGATGCACTTCCAAATATCCAGCAATCTCATCCTTTACATTGGACTCCAAAATCTTACCCATGACTGAGGGTAGGCTAATCGGCCTGTGATTTTCTGTCTTTTGCCTTATGCCCTTTTAAAACAGGGGTGTCACGTTAGCGATTTTCCAATCCTCTGGGACCATCCCTGACTCCAGTGATTCCTGAAAAATCTCTACCAATGCTTCCATAATCTCTTCAGTTGTCTGCTTTAGAATTGTTGAAGGACTTCACAATCTCACTCAAAACGTTAGCTTCGCCAATCTTGACCAAAAGATGTGATTTAACAACTATATTTCAAAGCTGTAAAACATGTATTCTTAAATTCATGAATTCATATAATTATTTAGTTAATATGAGTGATTTTAAGATAAGATTTTACTCAGATGATAATATAGTCAGGGATAAATCAAAGTGGGGACCTTGTCTTTGACAGGGCCATGAGCAAGTTACAAAGGAAATAGAAGTACAACATTATTAAAAATAATGCAGATGTGCCCCAGGTCTTCCCGAAAATCCAGGATTCTTAATAATCTCATATTCTAAACAGAGTCACCTTTATTTCCACATGAATTGAAACACAACTTAGAACACAGCTTCTTTTGTTCAAGAACAAAATTTGGTCTCAGAATAAAGCTACCAGGAATGTATATGTTTATAACAAAATATAAATATTAACAACAAATTTGTAAAAAGAGTCAGTTAATATTTTACAAAGAGCTACGAAGAAACTGCACGACCTTGGAGATGGAATTGCAACTGTCCACAGTATCTTCCAAACTCAGTGAATATTCCTTGATGATCAGAAACAAAAGCAGAAATCACTGGAAAAGCTCAACAGGTCTGGCAGTATCTGTGGAGAGAAGTCAGTTGTCAATGTTTTGGGGCCAGTGACCCTTCCTCGGAATAATGCTCTGAAGAATGTTCACAGGACCTGAAATGTTAACTCTGATTTCTCTCCGCAGATGTTGCCAGGCCTGCTGAGCTTTTCCAGCAATTTCTGTTCTTGTTTCTGATTTCCAGCATCTGCAGTTTTTTTCAGTTGTTATTCCCTGATGCTGAAATGTCGGGATGCATCATAAATTCCCTGACTGTCTGGTGGCTGATACCTGCCTTAGGTCCCTTGAGATCTTGTAAAGCAACATATGGATTTTAGCCTCCCTGATGTTTCAGGGAACTGAGCCCTGCTCTTAAATAGAAGGAGTTTAAACAATTTATATGATTACTAAGCCCACAAAGATAGGGTAGGCCTAGGCTGCTACACTGCTTGAGCTTACTTTGTCTTTCAACAAGGTGATGGCTGTTCCAATCACTCTACATTTGCACTAGCCCTTGGTAACCTTCCAGCCTAAGCATATCAAGAATTTATCTATCCTGATTTTGAGAACATTCAAGGATTCTGGCTATGAGAAAAGGACTCTCCTTATTTCTGTTGCAAATGTGCACACACATTTTTCTAACAATGAGTTTAAGTTCTAGATTCAACCACATATTCTCCAGGTACTAGTCTCAGAACTGTTCTATTCCCTGATTTGGAATGATATCTGGAATGATGCATGCTTTCTCTGTTGTGGCGACTGATGGAAATTCTACATGTTTACTTCATCTGTTTCAATCTGACATGACACTTCTGCAGGGCAATTCTGTTGCATTCCTTTTTCCTTTGGTATCTGTCTCCTAAATGGCAAAGATGATTCCACATTTTGAATTATTACTTCCTCAGACTCATTTTTGTACAAAAGCAATACTGATTTTGTTAACTCTTCTGCAAATACCTATAGAAACTCTTGCCAACCGTTTGGCTTTTTCTAGTTAATTCTCTTTTGCTATCATAAATTTTCATCCTTCTTCATTTTTTAGGCTTTCTTCCTTGCTATTTTGACCATGTCCAATTTTTTAACCTGCCTGACATTTTTTATAGGAAGCTTGATAGGACAAATACAGAAAGACAATATTAAATAAGGTGTACAAATCTAATGGGAAAAGCAGAAGCACTCATGTTCATATGCGTACAGGTCATTGAAAATGGCAGAACAGGTAGAGAGCACAATAAGTAAGGCATACAGCTTTATTAACAGAGGTACTGAACACAAGAGCAAGGAGCTGATATTGAACTTGGATAAGACACTTGTTAGACCTCTTGATTGATATGGACCAATTATGACTCAAAAAGAATCAGTGATTACCTACTACTTGTGCAACTTTGTTTATCCAGAAGCCAATCATTTTTGAATTGAATCATTCTCAATGCAACAACTAAGATCCACAGCGGTGGCATTCCATTCACCTGATATACCCATGTCATTCTTTTCTTCTTTTCTGATCCCCAACAACTGCTACAGGCATCTTATTAGACGGCTGTGATCACAGCTCCTTATTTGTGAGCTTCAAATTGTAACCATGCAAGGAACCAAAGCTTCAGGACTACCTGTTCCGATGGGAGAAATAAGCCAGGCTAAGTTAATGGTCAAACTAAAGTGAGTGACAGAAAATTGGATTTATATTGTGCCTTTTCTGCCTACTGCTGATGAAGCATTTTTTGAAGAATACCTTTTGTGACTTGGGTAACATGGCAACCAATTTATGCACAACAAGCTCCCAAAAATGGTCCTGTAATACTGACCTGCTTCGTCCTGTTGATTCAGAATTAAATATTGATTGGCAATGATATTCTGACAAGAACTATTTTCAAGATGGTGTCATCTAACACTTTGCATCTAACTGAGGGGGAGAAAGGAGCGTCAGTACAGCATCCTATACCAAAAATAACATTCCTGACAGTGCAGTACTTCCTCTGTACTGCATTGTAGTATCAGCTTAGACTTCTGTGATCATGCTTCTTGAATGAGACTAGAACATCGAATGTTTTGAGTCAGAGAGCCAAGTGTTCAGCAAATTGTTAATACTGACAGTCTTTTGGGAGTCCTCTCATCTCAAGAATAATGCACAAAGCAAGAGTTCATTTCTAAAATGTAAAAGAATCCCACAAATGCCATCCGCCTCTCCAAATATTATCAGCATGATCATTGTAAACATAAATGAGGAAGTAAAAGATGCTTAAAACCTGACAAAACAAAAAAGAAACATTCAGTACATCCATCAGTATCAGACAACAGAGAGAATAGTTAACATTATGATGGTACATGTTTCTTGAAAGCTTAGAGCTAAGCCAGTCGCTGCATGGGAGCTTGCCTTACTGAGGCTTTCTCTTGATTCAGAAGCCAAGAGTTTAAGTCTCTGTATAAATATGAACACAAAAAACTTGACTGATATTCCAGTGTGTGACAAAGGGGTTACAGGGAGATATTCACCTACTCCTTTTATAGAGTCATAGAGTCATACACAGAAACAGACCCTTCTGCCCAACCAGTCTATGTCAATCGTCCCCAATCCAAACTTGACCCACCTGCCCATGCTTGGTCCATATCCCTCCAAATCTTAGTTACTCATGTACTTACGTAAATGTCTTTTAAATGTTGTAACTGTGCCTGCATCCACCACTTCCTCTGGCAGTTCATTCCAAACATGAACTACTTTCTGAGCTTAAAAAAATGCTTCTTAGTTCTTATTAAAATCTTTCTCCTCTCACCTTAAAAATATGCCCCTAGTCTAGAAATCCCCCATCCTCAGGAAAAGACGCACCTGCCATTCACTTTACCTGTACCCATCATGATTTTATAAACATCTACAAGCCCACTCCTCAACCTCTTAGGTTGAGGAATGGATGTTGCAGGTTCCAGGGTTTAGATCTTTCATTAAGGTCAGGGAAGGTGGTTAAAGAGGGGGAGGTGTGGCTTTGTTGGTCAAGGACAGTATAACGGCGGCTGAAAGAACCTTTGAGGACTCGTCTACTGAGGTGGTATGGGCTGAGGTTGCTGAGGAAGGTTTGTTGACTGAGTCAGTATGGGTGGAAGTTAGGAACAGCAAGGGAGCAGTCACCTCACTGGGGGTTTTCTACAGACCCCCAAATAGAAGTAGGGAGATCGAAGAACTCATTGGCCAGCAGATTGTTGAAAAGTGCAAACGTAGCAGGGTTGTTGTTATGGGTGACTTCAACTTTCCCTAATATTGATTGGAACCTCCTTAGTGCAGATGGTTTGGATGGAGCATTTTTTGTCAGGTGTGTTCAGGAGGGTTTCCTTACTCAGTATGTGGACAAGCCAACGAGGGGAGAGGCCATTTTGGATTTGGTGCTCGGCAATGAGCCAGGACAGGTGTCAGATCTCGTGGTGGGAGAACACTTTGGCGACAGTGACCACAACAGCCTCACATTTACCATAGCCATGGAAAGGGAAAGGAGCAGTTACCAGGGGCAGATATTTAACTGGGGAAAAAGAAACTATGATGCTATCAGACAGGAGTTGGGAAGTACAGATTGGGAGCAATTGTTCCACAGAAAGGGCACAGCAGACATGTGGAGGCTGTTTAAGGAGCAGTTGTTACGAGTGATGTATAAATTTGTTCCTCTGAGACAGGTAAGAAGGGGTAAGATTAAGGAGCCTTGGATGACAGGAGCAGAGGTGCTTCTTGTCAAAAAGAAAAAGGCAGCGTACGTAAGGTGGAGGAAGCAAGGGTCTCGCACAGCTTTGGAGGATTACAAGCTTGTTCGGAAGGAGCTCAAAAGTGGACTGAGGAGGTCCAGGAGAGGGCACGAAAAAGGCTTGGCAGGAAGGATTAGGAAGAACCCAAAGGCATTTTACTCATACGTGAAGAATAAGAGAATGATCAGGGAGAAGGTAGGGCCGATCAGGGATAGCGTAGGTAACTCGTGCGTGGAGTCTGAGCAGATAGGTGAAGCCCTAAATGAGTTTTTTGCTTTGGTTTTCACCAACGAAAGGGACCTTGTTGTGAATGAGAACTTTGAGGAGCAGGAAAACAGGCTTGAACAGATCAAGATTGAGAAAGTTGATGTGCTGGAAATCTTCGCAAACATTAAGATTGATAAGTCCCCAGGGCCAGGCCAGATTTATCCTAGGTTGCTCCGGGAAGCGGGAAAGGAGGTTGCTTAGCCACTGGCGAAGATGTTTGCTTCCTCACACTCCACGGGAGTCGTACTGGAAGATTGGAGGGAGGCAAATGTTGTTCCTCTTTTCAAGAAAGGGAATAGGGAAATCTCCGGAAATTACAGACCAATCAGTCTTATGTCTGTGGTCAGCAAGGTTTTGGAAAGAATTCTGAGGGATAGGATTTATGACTATTTGGAAAAGCATAGCATGATTAAAAGGAGTCAGCATGGCTTTGTGAGGGGCAGGTCATGCCTTACAAATCTTATTGAGTTCTTTGAGGAGGTTATGAGACAGGTTGACAAGGGTCAAGCAGTGGATGTGGTGTACATTGACTTCAGCAAGGCATTTGATAAGGTTCCCCACGGCAGGCTCATTCATAAAGTCAGGAGGTATGGGAGACAGGGTGATTTGGCAGTCTGGATTCAGAATTGGTTGGCTGACAGGAGGCAGAGAGTGGTTGTAGATGGTAAGTATTCTGCCTGGATTTCAGTGCTGATTGGTGTCCCACAGAGCTCTGTTCTTGGGTCAGGATTGACTGCCATGAGGGGTCATAGTTTTAAGGTGTTAGGAGGAAGGTATAGAGGAGACGTCAGAGGGACGTTCTTCACCCAGAGAGTTGTGAGCGCATGGAATAGTTTGCCAGTGGTAGTCGTGGAAGCAGAGCCATTAGTGACATTTAAGCGACTGCTGGACATGCACATGGACAGCAGTGAATTGAGGGGAATGTAGGTTAGGTTATTTTATTTTTGGATTAGGATTATTCCACGGCACAACATCATGGGCCGAAGGGCCTGTACTGTGCTGTACTTTTCTGTGTTCTATGTTCTTACACTCCAATGAAAAAAGCCCCAACCTATCCAGCCTCTCTTTACATCTCAAACATTCCATTCCTGGCAACATCCTGATAAATCCACTCTAATCTCTCTCTAGCTTGAACTGAATTTGCTTTATTGCCACTTGAGCTCAAATGTGTACAGTGAGAAGTTTACAAGTCACCACTTACAGCCCTGTTATTTGTACAAAGGTACTAAGGAACAATCTGTAGTTATAGAATAGTGGAATGAAGAGAAAAAAATATATTACACCTATACACAGCTTAATAATATGCTTCCTGAGTGGAGTGACCAGAACTGGACTCCAGAAGAGGACTTACTAATGTCCAGTGCAATCTCAACATAACATTCTTTCCAATTACTACTACACTGGCACGTTTTTTGTTCAATTGCCAATTTAGAAGATCAGAATAGAAGTCAGCCATTCAGTCCCTCAAGCGTGTACTGCCATTCCCAGGCCTGACCTATACTTGAACTATATTGGTGTAGCCTGGTTGCCCATCCTTTAAAAACAAATCTAACAGTTTCAGGTTTGAAATTGTCAATTTACTGAGCTTCAACAACTTCTTGGGAAATTAATTGGAAAGAGAAATTGAAGTTGTTCTTAGCCTGGCACAGAATAAGAAAGAGGAGGTATTGCCCTGCAGCACAAGATTCCATCATTGCTCTATGTTAGTTTTGAATTTTGAACACAAATAGCCTTTATTTCCTCAACCACCTCCTTCTCACAGTAAGGTCAACCAGTGAAATTGTAGACAAATGTTTCTCTATGTCTTTGAATATTCACACTGAATTGCTGAGTTCTGGAAAGATTGTGAGTGTGTGGAGGAGGAAGATTACGAGTGTTAGAAATATCAGCATTCCCAGGGAATCTGCAGCATGCTTAATGTTCAAAGCAAGCTATCAGCAGTACTTACTTCAGATTGAATTTCCTTGGTTCAAAGCAGTTTGGTTGGGCTGTTAAAATGTAAAATCTTCACAAATTGTTCAGCCCTGAGTAGATCGCCAGCAGATTGTTAATGGGTTCTTTGAAAAGCTCTGACTGTGATGGCTTTTGACCTGAAGAAACGACAGGCAGAACCTGATCTTTAAACCTGCTTGGCTTCCAGTACCAGCACAGCCAAAGTGTTTTCCCATGAGTACCATGTCAATCGCCAGGACCTCATAGAATAAAGATTTGTTTCGTAATGATCGAAAATATTTGTCCAAATTGGAACTTCTGTCTTTTCCTTTAAAACAAAATAATGTTGCACTGAATTAATTCTGACCACAGGTGATAGGGCAAATAAAAAGCACAGAGAATTAGCAATCCGTAGTGCAGCCTGCCTGCTTATCTCTAATGAAGAACAGCAGTGAGTAAAACAGGCTGTTGATTTGTTGTGGCACAACTTACAATATCACCTAGGGCTAATTTTACCCTTTCCACATCCAACACGCTATCTCATCGTGGGGATAGAAAGTGGAGGGACAGTTGGGCTGCACAACTTTCCTGACACCCTGACAGAAACTTAGATTTCTCATGGCACAGCTTTGACTGATCGTACAATTGCAAAAGGCGGCCATTCAATCCAATGAGCCTGTACTAGCTCCCTGCCTGTGCAACTTAGCTAGTTCCACTCTCCTGCCTTGTGCACATGATACTGCAAGTTTACTTCTGTCCGTTCAGGTGTTTATTATCAAATTCTCTATAAAAACCCTTGTTGAATATGCCTCCACAATGTTCTCATAAGTGTGTTACATTCCTAAGTTTTACCCCTTTCAAGTTCTTTGCTTCATTATGAGATGAGCCTGTCACTGGCAAGGTCAACGTTTGTCGCACGTGAACTGAATGGTTTGCTGGGCCATTGCAGAAGACAGTTAAGTGTCAACCACATTTCTGTGGGTTTGGAGTCACGTATAGGCTGGAGTCAAAAGTCACATGGCACAAAATTATAGTCCAAAAGACTTGTTTAAAATCACAAGCTTTTGAAGCGCTGTTCCTTCGTCAGCGGAAGTGACTTTACCTGACAAAGGGACAGCGCTTCAAAAGCTTGTGATTTTTAAATAAATCTGTTGGACTATAACCTGGTGATATATGACTTTTGACTTTTCCCAGCCTGGACCAACACTGGCACCTCCACATCATATATAGTCTAGGCCAGCTATGGACAGCAGACTTTCTTCTTTAAAGGATATTTGTGAACCAAGTGTGTTAAATCAAATGTGATAATTAATGATAGTTATCAGAGTCACTATTTCTGAGACGAGCCCAATATTGAATTTAACTGAATTTTAAATTTTCCAGCAGTTGTTACTAGATTTGAACTCATATCTCCCGAGCATTGGCCTGAGTCTGTAAATGTTTAGTCCAGTGACATTATCGCTGGGCAATAGTTTCTCCTTGTTGAATTAAAAACATTTTTCCTCACATCGGCTTTGCTTCTTTTTCTAATCACTTTAATTGAGTATTCTGTAGTTTTTAAGCCTTTAGCCAAAGAGAACAGTTAGTCCTTAATTATTCTGTCTGAACCTTTCATGATGTTGAATATCTCTAGCAAATCATCTCTCAAACTATGCTTCTCTCAGAACTGCCCAGCGCCTCCAAATCTATCCAAATAGCAGAAGTCTCTCTTCATGGGAATTTTTCTCACAAAACCTTTCTTCACCCTCTCAGCACCCTCTCTGAAGTGTAAGGCCCAGCTCTTGACACAATATTCCAGAGTTCAAAACAGCACATTGTAAAATTTCACTGTGATGTCCTTGTTTTTCCACTGTTACCCTCTGTGTAAAATAATCAGGATTCTGAATTTGTTTATAAGCACTATCTCAATCTGTCCTACCAACATTATCAATTTCTGCTCATGTGTCCTCACTGGGCACTGTAATCCTGCACTCCCTTCAGAGCTGGACTCTTGACATCACATTGCCTTGCCTCATTCTTCCCACTAAAATGTCACACTTCACAATTTTCTGCAGTGAATTACATCTAGCATGTGTTTTCTCATTTGTCCATCCTGGCAATCTCCTGATGCTATTGAGTGGCAGAACAAGTGGAGAGACAAAATGGTCAACTTCTGCTCCTAATTCAAATGTTAGTATGTCTTCTTGAAGTTGATTGCTGTCATTTTCACAATTTTTTGTACTTCTCAACTTTCCGTCATCTGGAAATATTGAATCTGCATCTTGCATAGCCAGCTCTCTGTCAAATCATGCTGTGTTTCAACGTTGCTTCCAATTTAGATCTTTCACAATGACTTAGTGTTTCAAGGGTAAAGTTGAATGCATCATCTTAGATAGAAATATGTCCAAGATTTCTTTAAACAACCCTAATCGTCCCATCCTGAGATCTGTTATGTGTCACTGCATTTATGGTCTTGATCGCTCTTCCTTTAGTAGCATGAGCTCACTGTAACTCAGAGATGTCGTATTTAATTTAATCTCATTTCAGACAGGAACAAAAATGTCTTGTTAGGGTAGGGAAGCTACTGGAGAAGATACTGAGGGATAGGATCTATTCCCATTTGGAAGAAAATGGGCTTATCAGTGACAGGCAACATGGTTTTGTGCAGGGAAGGTCATGTCTTACCAACTTAATAGAATTCTTTGAGGACGTGACAAAGTTGATTGATGAGGGAAAGGCTGTAGATGTCATATACATGGACTTCAGTAAGGCGTTTGATAAGGTTCCCCATGGCAGGCTGATGGAGAAAGTGAAGTCACCTGGGGTCCAGGGTGTGCTAGCTAGATGGATAAAAAGCTGGCTGGGCAACAGGAGACAGAGGGTAGTAGTAGAAGGGAGTTTCTCAAATTGGAGACCTGTAACCAGTGGTGTTCCACAGATATCTTGCTGGGACCACTGTTGTTTGTGATATATGTAAATGATCTGGAAGAAGGTGTAGGTGGTCTGATCAGCAAGTTTGCCTGATGACACAAAGATTGGTGGAGTAGCTGATAGTGAAGGGGACTGTCAGAAATTACAGCAGGATATAGATAGACTGGAGAGTTGGGCGGATAAATGGCAGATGGAGCTCAATCCGGGCAAATGCGAGGTGATGCATTTTGGAAGATCAAATTCAAGGGCAAACTATACAGTAAATGGAAAAATCCTAGGGAAAATTGATGAACAGAGAGATCTGGGTGTTCAGGTCCATTGTTCCCTGAAAGTGACAACGCAGGTCAACAGGGTGGTCAAGAAGGCGTATGGTATGCTTTCCTTCATTGGGCGGGGTATTGAGTACAAGAGTTGGCAGGTCATGTTGCAGTTGTATAGGACTTTGGTTCGGCCACATTTGGAGTACTGTGTACAGTTCTGGTCACCACATTACCAAAAGGATGTGGATGCTTTGGAGATGGCGCAGAGGAGGTTCACCAGGATGTTGCCTGGTATGGAGGGTGCTAGCTATGAAGAGAGATTGAATAGATTAGGATTATTTTCATTAGAAAGACGGAGATTGAGGGGGGACCTGATTGGGGTCTACAAAATCATGAGGGGTATAGACAGGGTGGATAGCAAAAAGCTTTTCCCCAAAGTGGGGGACTCAATTACTAGTGGTCATGAGGTCAAAGTGAGAGGAGGAAAGTTTAAGGGAGATATGCGTGGAAAGTTCTTTACACAGAGGGTGGTGGGCGCCTGGAACATGTTGCCAGCTGAGGTGGTAGACGCAGATGTGTTAGCGTCTTTTAAGATATATTTGGACAGGTACATGGATGGGCAGGGAGCAAATGGACACAGACCGTTAGAAAATAGATGACAGGTTAGACAGAGGATCTTGATCGGCGCAGGCTGGGAGGGCCGAAGGGCCTGTTCCTGTGCTGTAGGTTTCTTTGTTTCTTTGTTTGTCTTCCTTCTTTTCAAATGTGAATGATTACTAATATGAATTCACTGCTCTCAATGCGGTTTTTTCATCCAGTGGGGACAAATTGGAGAATACATATCTACTTTACAGGTTTATGGCAACAGACAACACAGAGCATTTTATATGATCTGCCATTGACTATTTGCTGACATCATGACCTGTGACTCACTGTGCCTAGACACCAGATATTCATGATCTTCCACCTCCTGGAGCAGGACAGACGCACAATAGGGGGATGGAAATGGTGTCGGATCTAGAGATTGGGATGCCCCATCCTTCAGCTGATAAAAGGCCATCATAGTGCCACAGGAAGTAATTGGAGGTCATCACAAACTCTGCTACTGTTGGTAGAACATTGCCCTGTGAGGACTCTATAGCATTGCTAATGAATACATTGTTCTCCTATCAATGTTGGCCTAAAATATAGAAGATCCTCCGTGAGCTCTAAGCTCATTATTTGTCCATTTCTATTCTCTTCTGTCGTCTGTGAGGACCCAGCTATGAGGTGCCTGAAAGCGCAGCCTTTTTCTGCCTGTTCTGTAGGGGGCTGCCTTCTTCCAAATGAACATTTAAAGGGTCACAGTACAACTTGTCAGTGTGGGCAGCAGCCAAGTGCAGATGTTGAGGCTCACACATAGATTTCAACTCTACTGCTCCTCATCAGTCCCTGACACCTCAGTCAGGGAAGACAGATACTGAGTAACCCCAAAGCTGCACCCAATTTCTCCTAAAGAAGAGTAATAATAAAACTAAACATGTATACATCTGACTTAAAACTGATGAACATTAACAACTAATGAATATATTTACAGATTTTACCATTACATGGAATTTTCGAATGTACATCATTTTATTAAAAGCTGTTGCTTTGACTTATTGCTTTGTGGCCCATCAGTACAACTAGATTGGGCACCCTTACTCCAGGAGCAAATGAAACAACTACCCAAATGCATATGATCTACTCCTTCTCCAGCTTTGATATTATCTGTAAACTTTGTACCTCTCCTTTTTGGCATGCTTTTCAAGATTTACCTCAAGGATCTGCTGCCAATTAAGTAATTTTCAAGTGCATTTTCCTTTCATTCATTCACTGGATGTGGAAGTTGCAGGCTTGACCAGCATTTAGTTGCCCAGAGAGCAGTTAAGAGTCAACTAGTTTTGCTGTGGGTCTCGAATCACATGTTGGCCAGACCAAATAAGGGTAGCAGCTTCCCTCCCTAAAGGGAGGTGTTTTTTTTTTGACAATCAGCAATAGTTTCATGGTCATCATCAGTTTCTTATTTCCAGATTTTTAAAAAAAAACGACATTCAAGTTCCACCATTTGCCATGCAGAATTTGAACCTAGGTAAACAAACAGGAGGCTGGAGGACCCAGCAAGCCAGGCAGCATCCGGAGGAAAGTAACAGTCAACATTTCGGGTATTACTTTTCATCAGTCCTGCTACTTTCCTCCAGATGCTGCCTGGCTTGCTGGGTTCTCCCAGCCTCCTGTTTGTTTTCCTGGATTTCCGCATCTGCAGTATTTTTTTGTCCCTGAAATATTACCTGGGTTTCTGGATTAATAGTCTAATGACAATATCACTAGACCATCACCTCCCTAAGTTGCTGCTATAATATTGGAAATACAAGAAAAGACGAGGACACTCTAAATATTGAACCTTTAAAAACTTTCTTTGAGCCAAATCTAGAGGTTTAGTGAGTTGGAACACTCCTCTTGGTGCAGGGAATTCAGAGCAGTTGAATTCTTCTGGAAGTTACATAAAGCATAATGGGTGTTGCTGTCAGCTGTGGCTGATGGAAAACACTCTTGTCACAGACAATATGTTGGGTGTTAAAATTGCAGTCCAAAGACTATTCTAGGCTGCTTCTCCATTGTGTTATTGACGAAGTGTCATGTTGTGAGAATGCTACTGTTCCAATGACACTTCAAGCCAAGGAGCCCTGTGTGTCTTCCCAAGTGAATATGCAAGATCCCATAATTTCAACACAGGGTAAGAGAATTCTTTGTGCGATAGCCAATAAATATCCCTCAAACAAAATCACTATTATCTGCTCATCATCACATTGTTATGCATAGATTGGCTAACGCTCTACCGACATGGCAAAAAACAATGAATTTTCAAAAGTGTTTCATCAGCTGTACACTGGAACATTCCACGGTCATGACAGGTGGTAACCACAAGGGTGTTTTTAAGACTATATGCGATCAAAGCCAATATTAACCACTCTCGAACATTCATGAGTCATTAACCTGGTTTAACATTGATGCATGTGCTAGTACAACGATTACGTTAATGGATTAATGGCACAGAGAGCTGAGCTAATGATCATCCGGCATGAGTTCAAGTTCTACGAGAGCAAATGAGGACTTTGAATTCAATGGAGTGATTAAGACTGGGCTCAAAATTTAAAGTCAGTAATAGTGACTACAAAACTATGAGAATGATATAGAAACTCAAAATGGTTTATTAATATCATTTGGGAAGGAAATCTGCAGCCCTTAACACACTTAGTTCATATATGACTCCAGACCCAGACAAATGCAGCTGAGCCTTAATTTCCTCCAATAGCTCCAACAAACCACTCAGTTGTTGTTAAGATCATCATCACCTCCTCAAGATCAAGTCAGGACGGTGACCTTGAGAACAGTGCCCAAATTTCTTGAATGAAGGGAAAAGAAATAGAGCAAACTTGTAACATAAGCCCAGGATGAGCAGAACCAAAAGTATATGAATGAAACCATTTGTGTATAGAAGGGGTTAACTTGCAAAAATATGTCAGGGACATTGCCCTCTGCTTTATATTAATACTACTTGCAGGAATTTCATGTAGGTTTGTGATTTCTTCTCAGTATTGTGCTTCAGAGCCCTTTATGTTCTAACACAGAGCTTGGTATTGTCTGATCAACTGAAAACACATGAAAAATTGGAAATGCAAAAGTAGACTGACAATCCAGTGGGAGCTTAAGGTCTTATTGCAAGTGTCCGAGTCTGCTTCGTCCAAAATGTTAGGAGGTTTCTTGAGTTTCAGGCTGTGACAGAGTTGATTGTTAATGTTTAATAATAGTGGAGCATTGAAGAAAATAAGGATATGCATTATTCGAGGATGTTCAAGATCCATATTTACATACTCTTTCATTCAATAACCTGTTAAATCCTGTTAATCGGATTCTTTTTTGAGCTTTGGTCAATAAGGCCATTCAGTACTGTATTAAACATGCAGAAATAATCTGCATGTTCAGACAGCAAGGCTGTGGTGTTATGGTAATGCCAGTGTGACTAGTAAGGCAGAATCCCAGTGTAACATTCTGGGTATGTAGGGTTTGAATCGCACCATACCAAATGATGAAATTTGAATTCAATTTTTTAAAAAAGGCATTTAAAAACTATTTTAACGGTGACCATGTGTAAATTGTCATTAAAACCCCATCTGAAGGAGAAGTGGGTGTAAGAAAGATTAGGAGTGGAAAGAGCAGGAATGAATCATTTAGACCATCCAGCCTGTTCCATCATTCAGTAACATCATGGATAATCTGACAATGTTCTTAACTTGACTTTCATGCCTGTCCCCAAAATCTTTGGCACAATTCTTGATCAAAAATCCATCTAAATCAATGTTGAGTATATTCATTGACCTAGCCACCATAGCTCTCCAACTCTGGGAGACAAGATTCCTCCTCACTTCTGTCCTAAATGAGAGAAATCTTTGTTTTCCTGTTATACGTTCCCCAAAAGGAGGAACCATCCTGTCAGCATTCCGAGTTTGGTCAGAATCTTCTATGTTTCAATAGATCATTCACATTCTCACACACTCAAATTAATCTTGACCCAGCTGCTCAATTTTTCCTCAGCCGACAACTCATACATCCCAAGAATCAAACGGGTGATTTTTTTTTCTGAACTGTTTCCAATGTGGATATATCTCTCTCTAAGCAAGGAGATGAATTCTGTACAAAGTGACAATTTTCTCTCTGGCCAGTCCCCGAGCATCCACTCTGGTCAATCGATGTGCCGAAGCCATTCCTTCCCGTTTGAGATGGTGCTACTGTGCACAGACCAAGGAATTCCAAGCAGAAGAGAATAAAATTAGAGGAAATGTAGCACAGTACTGCAGCTGTAGTCTCAACAATGTTGCAAACTGCTATAGGAAGATTTCATCTTTTTATACAACAACCTCCTTCCAATAAAAACAATATTTCACATGCTTTCCTACCTTGCTGAACTGAGTGTTGAGTTCTTTTTTGTGGTTCATGATCAAGGACACTCAGATACCTCTGTGCTGCAGCATTCTGCAGACTCACGCAATTTAAATTATATTCTGCTTCTCCATTCTTCCTTCCAAATTGGACAACCTCAAACTCCTTAGCACCAGCTGCTTTGTTTTTTTTTGCCTCCCTGCTTCACTTGCCTGTAATCCACTTGCAGACTCTGTATCCTCCCTCATAAATTGACTTCCTACTTTGTATCATCAACAAAGGTTTATGACTGAGCTACAGTAGTTTAATTAGATGTTATCAATGAGCAACCCAGACTAAGAGAAGATACTTCTGCAACTGTGAAGTCAAAAGAATTTAACTTACGTTTTTGTGAGCATTCACACCAGTGCAATAGGATAGCTTCATATCATCGAAAGGTTTATGTAACTTACAATATGTTATGCATTATAATGTCAGGTAGTCTGTTGTGAAATTTGTAATTGCACAAATAATACAAAATATTAATGTGAAGTGGAGGTGTCGACAAATAAGGCATATCATTGAATAAATGTCCTTCTTATGTATTGTATGGAATCACACGCACATTGCCTATGTCACTGCTGTCACACTGATAGATAGCACCTACCTCACCTGCTCACAGCACACAGTCACATTAGAAGTGGAATACCTTACTGAAGCACAATGTTAATAAAACACACACTTGCTGCTTGTGGCATGCACCTTCTGGCTCTTTGGGATCAGGAGGCTTTTGTGACCCAACTGAGTGATGTCAGCCAAATCCCTTGAGTTTGTTACAACCTTGTAACACACTCCAAAGCAGCTGTTATTCCATTTGTCATTGTAACATCTACACAGGTGGCTAAAGTCACTGCATCTTTTGACACCCATTTCATAAGCATATACATTCCATACCAAATGTATAAGGGAAGTTAATTTTTTGGTTTGTTTTTTATTCTTTGACGCTTATATATTTACAACATTTATCTCTGAACCACATCAATGAAGCAGATCATCTGTGTCAGTTATCTCATTGTTTTATGTGGGAGCTTGCTGTGCAAAAAGTCACTTCACTGTTTGCCTACATTATAAAGGACTGTATTTCAAAAAGTAAAGCTGCAAAGTGCTGTGAGGTGCCTGCAGGTCACCAAAGGAGCTATATAAATGCAAACTCTGTTGTTTAATTTTTAATTGGTACTGGAGAGATTCAAGCTACAAGTCTTTCAATTTGACTTCATGAGGGCATTAAGTTTGCCTCAGAACTTTCAATTAATATGAGGTGTTGGCACTGAACAGGCACTTTCCCTGCTCAGCACTCCCACCTGGTAGGGATAGGTTATCTAAATTCGAAGTTTGTCTTTAGAACTATCGTTCATTACGATGACTATGGACTGTTTTAATTGGAGTTTTGAAGAAAGAGGCGATCTTATTGAAGCATGTGAGATCCTGAGTGAACTTGACAAGGCAGAGACTAAAAGGAATATTTCCACTTGTGGGTAGAGACAAGAACCAAGGAAGCCAGAATAAAAATAAAGGGCTTTGCATTCTAGGCAGAGATGGGGAGAATCGTTTTCTGTCAGGGGTTATGAGGCTGCATGAATTCTCTTCACCAGGGAGTGTTTGAGGGAGTGTGTTTAAATATTTTTGAGGAGAGTTAGAATGATACTTGACTAACTATGGAATCAGAGAGAGTATTGGTGGAGAAGGTGGGCTAGTACTAGTTAATATGTCTGGCCAAAGGGGTACCTTTTTAACTGGAATTGAGTACACTGCTTGTTTGCTGTAAAAGCTTATTAGGTCAATTAACTTATGTTTGTTGCATACATACATATATATATATATATATATATATATATGTTATTAAATGCACTTTGCTGAATATTTCCAAAGCTCATTTATTACACAATGGAAAGGCACAGAGATTACAACGTCAACATGTCATCACATGAATGTCTATAGGCTGTCCTTATTTCCGAGCTCTTAAATCCAAATTTACATTATTGATGAGGTAACCATGTCAGCTGAAACATGGAGTTCTTAAAGAGGATAATTTTATGCAAATTAGATATTGATGTTCTGATGATTAATTGGCTCCTGGCCCACATTAATATGTGACCGCTATAACATATTATGCAAGTCTAATTATTTCCCTGATATTAACCTCTACAAACCAACAGTAGATATTTCTTCTGTTATGTAAATCACTTTATCATTTTCAAGAACATTAAATGATTTGACAGCTCTTTGTCAATGAATATATTAATTTGGGGTTCTGTGTCCATGTAATAAAACTCACACTATCTACAACAAGCAGTGTAATGTTTTGATCTTATCTTATTTGTGAATTTCTCTTCTTGCTTTAAAGCAGTTGACCATTTTAACAAATTACTGGCAAAATGAATATTTAAGCTGTGTGAATGGAGGCTAGTAAATGGCATATATATCTTCAAACATGCACTCTCCATTGAACAACATCACTGTACTGATACTAGATCAGTCTGTTTGTTCCTGGCTGAGTTGCAAATTATAACTATGCTTGCAAGAGCAGGTGGCCTAAACGTGAGACCTGCCCCTGTGCTGAATTCACTGAACTCAGCCAGGGTAGCATTGACAAATGTAAACTGTCTAATTGACTTGATACAACAACTTTAAAATGTTCAGTAAGTCTGAAGAAGTTGTGATAAGGCATACAAGCCTATAACCCAAGTGCTGCGAAAACAAAAAAGAGTAGAATAGCAAGGTGATTGCCTTTGAGCAGTTCAACTCAATGGGCTGAAGGACCATTTTCCATGCTGTAGGCCTGTCTGACTCTATGACTCTGAGCTATTCTATTTGGAATCGACATACTAAATCTGGTAAGGGTTGGTTCAAATGCTTTACATTTTAGGAACAACTGCACAAACATTGTTAGCCTGAGAGGTTTATTCTATATCTGATTATTTTTGTGTGCTTGTGTGAAACTACATTGGAATCACAGTGACCTTCTGTTTATTGTCCTTTAGTTAGCATAATCAATCAAAATTTCTCCATGGATGATAATTATTCCGTCACTGAAGGACCAGATCCATTATTGCCATGAACTGTTCTGGCACTGCATTGACACTACGCTTGTGGAACGCAAACTGGGTACCAAAATGTTTGCAAGATAGAATGGAGTGAGGGCATTTCATGTTCGGGCTTGTACTCTGCTTCATTCTTGCATTTGGTCCAACTCTGTCTCCAGTGTCAGGCTGCATTCTTACCATAACTGGAAAGCCCATCATGGTCTACTTGTGATGTGAGTGTACTGGATAACATCACCTGTAGGATAAATTGAAGTTTAGGGAGGGGGCCTAATCATTAATGTATTTAATTAAATATGTTTTTCTTGTTCATTTTATGGATAATTTTCTTCAAGACTATGCTTGTGCAGTAGGAATCTATCCTTTTCTCACCTCTTGGTAACTCTAGTGAAGGAATTCTAAAACTGGAAGGGTTAAGTCTTCAGGAATCATAGAAGCATAGAATCCCTACAATGTGAAAACAGGGCATCAGCCCATCAAGTCCTCACCCACCATCTGAAGAGCATTCCACCCCATCCCAGCCCCTACCCCACCCTTGTAACTCTGTATTTCCCCACGGCTAATCCACCTGACTATATATCCCTGGATACTGTGGGCAATTTAGCATGGCCAATCCTCCCTAACCTGCATATCTTTGCACTGTGGGAGGAAGCTGGAGCACCTGGAGGAGAGAATGTGCAAACTCCACACAGCCAGTTGCCTAAGAGATGAATCAGGGTCCCTGGTATTCTTGTACTTAGTTCAAATGAAGGCAACCAGACAGCAATATTTGACTGAGGTGTAAACCTAACATTCAATTTACTTCCTGTGGAATTACCATCTAGGAAATTACATTAAAATTATTCCCAGGATGTCCACTCAATATTAAAAGAAAAACACTAAGCATAGTGTACTGTTTCCTTCCAGTCTGGAATTGTCCTGTGTGACCATAAGGCCAGATGATAAGGGATACAATGTTCTCCTTTTTGGTCTAACTAGAAGGGCAGAATCTTATTGGGGTCTGACTGAAAGTGAGCTATGGAGAGATTTATAAGAGTCAGATTTGAAGGCCAATGAGACCCACCTAAACACCCAGAGAAACTTATACCATCTTTTACACTTCTCACTTCAGTAGCAAGGTGAGCCTCTTGTTTGGAACTGGTGAGTGGTCAATTAAGGGGATTCATTGCTTGTTAAATACCTTGGTGATAGCCTAACTCACCTCATTAATAACTGTATATCTAACCACCCTCTTACCAAATGTGGCAAATAGACCAGATAGCGAGGACACACAACGTTGAAGCCAGGGACCGAATGTGGCAGATTTACTCCTAAAGATCTCCATGTTGCGTATGATCAAGTTGCGGCTCAGAATGCAATCCATGAGCACCAGCAACACACACCCCTTATCCACGGGCATTGGCATTTGGCATCTAATAACCCACTAAAACAACCAGGGCACCTCTCCAATACACCAGCACAAAAGGTGTTTAGATTGGGGGTCCACATCAGGCTGTATGGCATGCTAAGATGTCAATCTTACACCTACAGCATGTACCAAAGCAGCCAACCAAAAAGCCATGTTGTAACAAAAACAGAGAAATTAAGCCGGTCTTGCACCATCTGTAGAGAGAAACAGAGTTAACATTTCAGATCTAGTGACCTTTCTTCAGATTTTTCTTTGGGTCATATTGGAAACTGGGTGCTGGCTAGTCCCCAGTCTAGACAAGATAGAGTTACGGTCAGTCAGAGGGCCCTGGTACCATCAGTTATGGGCACATTCGGCAAGCAGTCTAAGGGCTATGTGTGAGAGAACAGAAAACATGGAGCTTCTAGGGGTGGGGGCTACCTCACAATCAGACAGAGTCTGATTCTCACTGTGTCCTCTGCAAGCTGAGCTCCCGGCTATTATTGCCTGTTGTCTCAGTGTGACTGCAAATGGCTGCAGCAACGCTGCAACAAATAGTTACCTGCAATTCTTACTGTCAGATGATATTAAGTGCTCGTTCTCTTTTTCTGGGCTTCGTCTCTACCTATTAGCTTACTCCTTTCCCCCTCCATTGTCTTCCATCAGCATTTTTACCACCTTTTCCTAGCCACCATCAGTTCTGAAGAAAGGTCACCAGATTCAAAATGTTAACTCTGTTTTTCTCTCTCCACAAATCCTGCCAGACCTGATGAGTTTCTCCAACTATTTCTGTTTTTGTCTCAGAATTCCTTACTTGATTTTTTTCTTAAGGAGTCTTTCTTGGTTCAGTGTCCTCTAGTTTTGCTCTTGCCTACAAGAGGAAGAATTCTCCCTGTCTGCACATTTTTATAATTTTAAAGACTTCAGTTGGCTCACAACATAAAAACACAAATACAATGCCAACCTGTATTTATATTGCACTTATGGTTTAACAAACTATCCCAAATATTTTCTCACAAACATTAAATATTAAAATTTGACAGTATGTCACATAAGGAAAACACCTTTCAGCCTTCTCTTTTCACGAGATAAGATGTACAGCCCTTTCTTTTTATTGTAATATTTATATTAAACTTACTATCATCTGTGTTAATTTGTTTTTGTATATTCTCTGCTGCCTCAATGCCCTTCTTATGACATGGCAACCAGAGCTATAAATAGTTCCACATCAAGTGCTGTATAACCAAAGCTTGATACAAGGACTCAGAGCTAGTGTTGGTCTAACCAACAGTTTACAGTTCATTTTTACCTGTGGTCAGTTATCCATTCTCTCAAATGGAGAAACTTAATATCTCTAAACGTTATACAGAGGGTTCATTACTCAATGGTTTGTCTTTCCAGCCCACGGTTGCAACCTTATATTTTGCAAAATAAACACTTTCCCAAACCTATATGTGAGAGAAAATACAGACGTCATATTTGGCTGATATTAACTTTAAAGCAGTTCCATGAATTGTTCAACCCAATAACGGAGATGACACATGTAATGAGGAATTTCCTGAGGGATACATTCTCTCATTTTTTCCTGATAATTTTTAAGTTACTCAGTTATTCAGACTCTCTCTCCATCTCACATATGTGTACTTGCACACAAACACACACACACTCGCACCACACACACACACACACCACACACACACTCGCACCACACACACACACACGCACCACACACTCTCAAGGGACACATCATAAAGACATGGATTCTTCTGAGTCTAAGCTACAACTTCTTTCTGTCCACATGCAACTGAGAATATGTGATCAATACAAAAAAAAGCAAAATACTGCAGCCGCTGGAAATCAGAAACAAACGCAGAAAATGCTAGAGGATCTCAGTAGGTCTGACAGCAGCCATGGTGAAAGAAACATCTTGAGTCTGGCATGAGTCTTTTTCAGAATTCAAGGAGTTCTGTGCTGGAAGGACTAATGGTAAGATCCCTGGTGAATGAGGGTGGCTTGCATTTGACTTCACATTGTCAAAAAAGTTGTAAATACATTGTAGCTTGTGCATACCCAAGCCTGTTGATAAATCTAGAAGGATGTTTACAGAGGTTCCTAGATTGATATTGTTAAGGATTCCTTAGAATATGTCAACATTTACAGAGGGGCACTGTGGGTGTTGTAACATTTTCAGGGTTAGTCATGGTATGTGTCCGTTTTCTCAAGGGACTTTGGGGTGAAAGTAAATTTGTAGGAGTTCTTGCGAATGCCAGTATTGTAAGGGGTCTGTAGGAGTGTGTTAGTGCGGCAGGGTCTCTTGGAGCCCGTAAACCTCCTCAGGGGCTCTTGCAGTGGATCAGTATTTGTGTAGAGCTCTTACACAGAAGGCTTCAAAACTATTGCAATTGAGAGACTTTCTCTAACTGAATGCCTACCAGTGAGTATTTTGATGCCGATTCACTGTGTTGTCCTCCAACACTGAAATATCTCATTTCTGAAATCAAATAGTATGTCAAATAAATTTATTCCAATATGCTGCCTAATAAGTTACATTAACAAAGCATTACTAAAGAATTAAGACACGAGGAAATCAGCAATGTAATGGTAATATTATTGAAGTATTGATCCAAAATCCTGGACTAGTGCTCATAAGTTTCTACAATGACAGATGAGGGAATTTAAGTTGAATTAATTAATAACTTACTAACAATTTAATAATAGTTTAGTTAAATACTAGTCTCCTTAATGATGATCTCAAATGTCCTAACAGGAATGCGATTGTAACAAGATTGATGAGTTGATAGCACAAACAGAAGTCATTGAACATGACTTGATAATTATTATCGAGACATGGTTGCAGGGTGACCAGGACATGCGACTCATTCTTCGAGGGCACTTAGCCTTCCAGAAAATTATGCAAAAAGGAAGAAGGGGTGGGATAGCTTTGCTAATAAAGTTAAATATCAGTGTGGTGGTGAGGAGTGAAATACATCCAACAGATTGTAGTTTGGAATGGTTTGGGTAGAAATAAGGCACAGCAATGTTTCTTCTTCCTCAGACAGCTTAGGAACTTTGGCAGATCAATAGGGACCCTCACTAAAGTTTACAGATGTACCTCGGAAAGCATACTGTCTGGGTACATAACAGTCTGGTACAGCAACTGTTCTGCCCAGGATCGTAAGAAGCTACAGAAGGTTGCATGTACAGCCCCGACCATCACGGAAGACAACCTTCCATCCATGGACTCCATTTACGCTTCTTGTTGCCATGGATAGACTGCCAACATCATCAAAGATCCCTCCCACCCTAGTAACACTCTCCTACCGTTTCTTTGATCAAGCGGAAGATATAGTATCTTGAACATGTGCACCAACAGGTTCAAGGACAGCTTCTTCCCTGCTGTTATTAGGCTGCTGAATGGACTCTCTAACTTCAAATCAGGTTGATCTTGCTAATGTCGATCTTGATTTGCACACCTCATGTGCAGTTGTAACCTGTATGCCTCGCTTTGGCTGAGCTCACTATGATCTGTATGTCCTTGCTTGCGATGATCTGCCTGAACTGATTGCAAAGTTTTCAATGTACTTAGGTGACTACAATAAAGCAGACTAAATTAAATCAAATAAAGAACAGCAAGGGGAACAAATCATGGGTGAGGGTTACCTGTAGTCCCCTGGAGAGTTCCCTCATCCTAGGACAATAAATCTGGAAGAAAATGGAAGTGTGCAAGAAGAGTACTACAATTGTCATGGGTGGCTTTAATCTGCACATTGACTGCAACATTCAGTTGTGTAATGGTAACATGGAAGGTAAAACTGTAGATTGTATTTGGCATTATTTCTTAGATCAATACTTGGTACAACCTACTCGAGAGCAGGCAATTTTGGATCTAGTAATGTGTAATGGCAAAGAATTCATAAGAGATCTCATAGTTAAGGGAGGTAGCAATCATAACAAAGTGGACTTTCAAATTCAGTTTGAGGGAATATAACTCTGGTATTAGATCTTTTCCTCAACTTAAATAAGGACAGTTACAGACGTATGAAGAGGAGTTGTCTAATGTGGGCTGTGAAACTAAACTGTGGGGAACGTCAGTGGAAGAGTAGCAGCAGATGTTTCATAACGCACCGCAAAAATTTATTTCAGTCAAAAAGAAAGACCTGATAAGAAGGACTATCCACTCGCTGATAACAAACATAGTCAAGGAGAATATCCAATCATAAGATAAGGCATGGTGAAAATTAGTTGCAGCCCAAAGGATTGGAATTTTTTTTTCAGAACCAGCAGCAGATGACTCAAAAGAAAATAAAAAGGTAGAAATTGATTATGAAAGAAAATTGACAAGAGGAATATAAACAAACAGCAAGAGTTTGTATTGGTATAAAAGAGAGAGTGGCTAAAGTGAGTGTGCATGTGGGGAATTGATAATGGGGAACATGGAAATGGCAGATAATTGCAACCAATATTTTGCATCATTCTTCACTGTAGAGGACATGATATGAAATATTAGACGTTAGCATGCAGGTGCAGCAAGTATTTGAGAAGGCAAATGGAATTTTGCCTTCCATTGCTAGGGTGTTGGAATATAAAAGTAACAAAAATGTGTTTACAATGGCTCAGAACATTGATCAAGCTATATTTGGAATTTTGTTTACAGTCTCTTTCTCTGGATTAAAGAAAGGATATATTTGAATTCAAGATTTCAAAAGAGGTTTACAAGGTTATTTCCTGAGGTGAAGTGGTTGTTTTCTTGAGAAAACAGGCTAGGCTTTTATTCATTAGAATTTTAGAAGAGCAAAGTGTGATCATATGGAAATAAACAAGGGGGAGTTTGCCAGAGTAGATATTGGCAAAGTGTTTCCACAAGTGGAGGAATCTCAAGCTAGGAGGCACAAAATAAAGGAACATTCCTTCAAAACTGAGCTGTGAAGAAATTTCTCCTCTCATAGGTTGTTAATATCTGGAATTCTCTATCCCAGAGAACTGTGAAGGTCAGGTCATTAAGAATATTTAAAGGGGAGCTAGATAGATTTTTGAAATGTCGAGCATTTGTGAGTAATGAGGATGAAAGAGGAATCGACCATGATTTTATTGAATGAATGACAGGACAAACTTGAGGGGTTAGATGGCCTCCTCCTGCTTCTATTTATTATGTAGTTATGAATCATTCAAGGAGGGAAATCTGCCATTGTTATCTGGTCTGGACTAGATATGATGCCAGACGCAAACCAATGTAGTTGATTCTTAACTGCCCTCTGAAATGGTCAATAAGCCATTGTATTTCAAAAGCAAATGGGGTGAGCTACAAATAAGGGCCTGCCCAGCATAATTCGTATCTTACAGATGAATAAAGATAAACACACGTGTCAACTTATTCTTTGAAATTGAAAGGGCTTCGCCTCACATGAGCAATGATTTTGAATTATTGTTTGAATGTCGATTGAAATTAAATGAAAATTGAAGAGATGCTTAGTGGGCAATGAATCTAATAATGCCTTATTTACACAATCGAGCAAAGTTACAATGACTATCTCTATAAACTGGACACCACTCCACAGTTTGATAAACTGATAATTTCAGGCATGCAATTGTCCTTTAAAATTTTCTATTCCAATTTTCAAGCTCTCAGGATTGAAAGGATATAAATGTGTGAGATAACATTATTAGCATTGCAAAACTGTGCCAGGGTATGCCAGGTCATTCTGAACTAATGCATCATCTTACAGAGACACTTTTAGTGCCTGTGTTGCACCCAGAACAGATTTGAAAGTATATAAAACTACCATTTGCATCATTATTTTTAACTTCTGCAGTCAATCAGTGCTGACAAGGCAGCTTGTGTCAGTATATGGAGGATAACATTTGTATACCAACTGAGGTGGCTGCAAGAGGTAAATGCAAGGTAGCGTAACAGAGGGTTAGTATAACAGTTTCTGCCCCTTTAGTTGAACTCTTGCAGTTGTCACAAGAATATTAGTGGAGGTAGCTCCTTCAGAGGCTTCCAAGGTCCTCTTTACATTGCTTGAGAAAAGTTGGCTTATTCCAAGTTTCAGGCCAATTAATCGGTCATCTGCCAAGATGCTTTCTTTTCTTTCCGGATGGTTCGAACAATGCTAATGTTTAGAATTGCTATAGACACTGGGCAAACTATGATGTCTAGTCAAACACTTTACCTGTTAGTTGGGTGATTGTCTATATTGCCCATTTTAGAAAGGAATTAGCAGTTTCAGAGGGCAGTTAAGAACCATTTACATTGGTATGGGTCTGGAGTCATTTTTAAATTTTCTGGCCGTTGATAATTCGCTTCCAGACAACTTGGAGTATGGGATTGGTAAAGATTGGCAGGAAAAAGTATCAAACAGAATAACAGATGAAACTTGGGATCAGGTCGTTTATCCACTAGTGGAGCAGCTTGTATATAACATCTTCAAGACAGTAAAACCTTCCAAGGCATTTCACTGGAACTAAGCATGGCAGAGTTTGACGCCAAACCATATGAGGACATATGATGGGATTGGGGATCAATAACTTGTTAAAGTGGGATCTTTCGGGGATAGACGTAAAGGATAAAGAGGTTAACAGTTCAGTGAGGGCCTAGGCAGCTGAGGGCATGCCAAAAATGGAATGATGAAACTTGTGGGTGTGTAAATGCAGAGAAAAGTGCAGAAGCCTCAGGGAACTGTACAGCTGAAAGGGGCTGCTAATTGAGGAAGGGTTGAGATTTGAATCAAAGGGAAGATTTTTCAAAGAAGGAGATAAAAGGGGAGACATCACTAAATACAAGGACTAAACTTTATATGCTAGAATTGATAAGATACATCCTATCCTATTCCTTATTTGTAAACATTCATTTCGTACTCCTCCCAAACACAGAGGCTACTGTGAATGCAACTTCATACCACCAGACAAAATCAGACTTGAATTAATGGGGGATAGACTGTCCGTGGTGTCTTTAAATAACTAGCCAGTTACAGGGAATTTGCTTAGTAGTTACATTAGCTTGTCACTGGGCAGAATAGTCAATAAGTAAATTAGATAGAAGACAACTGTCCAATACTATAACAACCACTTTTTAAAAATTAACCAGTTACGAAGAATCATTATTTGCTTGCATATCCGTTTTGTTGATTTATGCTTTTCTTGCTTTTTTTTGGCCAATGTGCTCTGCTGTTTCCTCTCCGGCAGATATTGATTCAAGACTGGGTTGGGTTTGATAGGTGCCAGGTGTGCTTTGGTGCTGTGCCGAGGCACCATTGTTCATGGTGCCAAGGCTATAAATGCCAACACGCCGCACAGGCCTGCAGTTATGTTCAAACCAGTCCTTGTCTTTTGGAAGATTAATTCTGCTGCATTTGGTACAGCAAGTTTCGGAGTAGTGTGGTTAAATCACCTTCCTAGACTCTGAAATGTGCAAACAAACAATTTTCTGCTAGGATTTCTGGATGGATATAGGAGGGGCTCTTCTGAGTATTTTCTCCCTTTCCTCCACCATTGATTAAAATGAGCTAACCTGAGAGCTCCTAATCTAGAATCTCAAATAAACACTGCCATTCTTTGTACATTCTCACTGACCCATTGCTTTTATTTAACCTATGTTTTCAATCATTTTATGACATAGAAAGAGACCACTCGATTTAAAGCATCAATGCTTCTTTTATTTTGTAGACACCTCCTTCACTTAACTAATTCTAACAACAAACTAATCCTATCAACCAGTCCTTCTCTTCCTTTCTCCCTCATATAGTTATCTAGGTTTTCCATAAATGCGTAATCTGCTCAATCTTTCTATGCACTTTCACAATGTTACCATTCTCCAAGTAAAGCAGCTTCCTCGCTATTGAAAATTCCTTACTGAACATGTATTCCTTAAACAGCCTTCATGATGTGACTGTGGTACTGGCCTGTAGGTCATGTAATCTCTGTCTCTCTCCTACTCTCTCTCACACACACACACACACACACACACACACACACACACACACACACACACACACACACACACACACACACACACACAAGTGGAATGGTGTTAACCACACAGAGCCACCATGCTGACTCAAAACTGTTATCTTTAGCATGAGGCTAATCGTCCTTTCCCACTTAAAAAAATGTTGCAGGCCATTTTTGCTATGAGCAATAAGGAACTAATTCGCAAAGTCCATTATAAGCCTGTTTTGCCTCCTTATTTAAGGAAGGACGTAAATGCACTCGAGGTGGTTCAGAGAAGGTTTACTTGATTGATACCTGGAATGAATGGGTTGTCACAAGCTAGGTTTGCACCCAGTTTTGAAGAATGGGAGCATGATTTGTTAGAAGTGAATATGATCCTGATTGGTCTTGACAGCATCAATATGGAAAGGTTGTTTCCTTTTGTGGTTTAATCTAGAATTAGGGGATACTCTTAAAATTGAGGATCATCATTTTATGACAGGGATAAGGATTTTGTTTTTTCTCTCAAAGTTGTGTGACAGAACGCAGCAGAGACGGGGTATTGAAATTTTTTTAAGGCAGAAAGAGACAGATATTTGTTAGGCAAGGGCATCAAAGATGAATGGATTAGAAACAAACTTTTAATAGTTTCTTCAAACTTTTACAACTTGAAATCAGTCTCTCTCCACTGAGCTAAATGCATTGTAAATTTTGAAACACAGCAAGATATTCATAATGAGCTCAGCTACAATAGCAGCAACAATGAACATTCACTGAAAGTAGCTGATTATGTTATAACTTACATCAATTGATCCAGCAAACAAACCAAGTCAGCAGAGAGTGTATTGTTTTTGCTCTAATTGTTAACTTTTTTCTCTGGTTACAGGCTTAGTGGCTTCGATAACTTCAGATCAAGACACAACATAACCATGCATCACGAGACATTCCCTCAGCTGTATGCATTTGTAACATCCACCCCATGTGCTAACATGTTGGAACAGCAAAAGTAAGGTTTAAACTCACCACTAATTTCTAATGATTTCTGAGAATGAAAAGCTTCAATTATGAAGATAGAATTGGAGAAATTGGGACTGTTTCATTTGGAGAGGAGAGTCTGAGAGGAAAATCGTTAGACATTTGGACAGAATATATAGAGAAATGAACGAGAGGGCACAGTTTTAATGTGCTTTCCAAAGTAAGCAAACTTGAGATGAGAGAAAAAGAAGAACACAGCAATGTTGTTTGCATTTAGAATATGTGGCATGGTGGCTCAGTGGTTAGCACTGCAGCCTCACAGCACCAGGGACCCAGATTCGATTCTAGCCTCGGGTAACTGTCTGTGTGGAGTTTGCACATTCTCCCCGTGTCTTCGTGGGCTTCCTCCCACAGTCCAAAGATGTGTAGGCTAGATGGATCGGCCATGCTATATTGCTCTGTAGTGTTCATGGATTTGTTGGGCTGAAGGGCCTGTTTCCACACTGTAGAGAATCTAATCTACACTACCTGGATGGCTGTTGGAGGCTGATTCGATTGAGGTTTACAAGAGGGCACTGGTTGGTTATTTACATAGAAATGATGTGCATTGTACAGAGGAGCAGGCAGGGGAATGGTACTAAGTGAAAACATTCGGAGACCCAGCAAAATACAATGAACCTAATGCTATTCTGTGATTCTGTCATGGTCCTCTTAAGTTCAGGTTTCCTGCAATTTACATCCCGTTCCCATTTTGCTACGGGTGAAATTTGTTTCTTCTAGTAATGAGAGCAGAATGTCTACATTCAAATTCTGCCCACCAAAGGCCTTGGAGTTGGTTTGACTCTGAAAATCTGGCTTGACAATTCTGCTTGCCAGTTCACATCTTCTATTGTCTTCATTTGCATTGAGCACAATACATTATCCCATAGGATGATGTTCACTGTCACACTCTCCATCTTGGACACCAGGCATCTATATCTCAGCACATGTTTTTTGCATAGTAACTGCACGCACCCCCAATCAACCTAGACTTCCAGGTGAGAGGTGACAGTGTAGTAGCACTATCACTGGACTATTAATGCAGAGACTCCTGTAACTCTGTTCGGACCTGGGTTTGAATCCTGCCATGGCTTAAGTTGGAAAATGAATTCAATAAAAATCTAGACATAAGAGACTAATTTGATCAAAAACCATTGTCAATTGTTACAAAAAAAGCATTCAATTCATTAATGTCCTTTAGGGAGGTAAATCTGCCATCCTCACCTGGTCTGGCCTGCGTGTCAGTCCAGACCCTCAGCAATGTGGTTGACTCTTAACTGCTGTCTGGGCAATTAGGGATGGGCAATAAATGTTGGCCTGACAAATGATAACCTCATCTTGTGAATGAATTACAAATAGTCCCTGCCAGGCAAAGCAGGGTGCCAATTACCCTCTCTAAGGTGCCAAGGAGGTAATTGACAGGAACTGTGCAAGTCAACAGCAGATTGCCCCGAAGAATAAAGTTAGTTAAAAGTTATTCCTGGCTGGCTGCCTGGAATAATCTTCATGGAATGAAGTTAAAGATGGCACTAGTGCAGGGAATCCCAGGAGGTTCTGGCACTGGCCAATATGCCTGCCTATGGTAAATCAGGGAATATGACGAGCAGAGTGCTAGAAGGGAGTGACTCATAAGCAAAAGGCTAATTCGGGAAGGTGACGTGAGAAAGTGTGATGGAGCTCGCTGAGAGAAACCTTCCATGGTACTCACAAAATTGACTTTCTGTTGATTCTTGTGAACTTCAGCACATAGAATCCAGATCATGGTCAACTATGACAGCAAATGCTCCGATTTTACCATATGACATTATCATATGCGGATAACGTTATGATAGTGTCCTTGAACCCCTTGTTCAGATGAAAGGAGACCACTGGCTTTATGTACCAAAGTTATAGCTTGGCTCATTCAAGAGCCATAATGTTCTGATCTGATCTTATTAAATGTCAATACATAACAAATTATCAGTGTTGTATCCATTGAGTTTCTGTTCACTGTAACTGAGAGAATACAGATTTATTTTACTTGGAGGATCACAGCTGGTAGAGAGAGGAAGGTTTTCACTCTATTTTGTTGGCTTTGTCCGGCCAAAGTTCAAAGGAGAGGGGCAGGGTACTTAAATACGTCACCACCTTACACCCCTAAATATTTTTCAAGTGGAATCAATTTGGTCACCATAGCTCCTGAGTGGGTGGAAGCATTAACCACAAACTACAGCCTGTGTAATATTATAATTGTACGACAGTCAGACAGGCAGCATTTATCCAGTTTGTATGTTACCAACATTTCCCTCTCAGAATAAAGTTGGTTAAAAGTTATTCCTGGGTGACTGCCTGGATTAATCTTCATGGAATGAAGCATCCCTAAGGCTCAGGAACTTACATTATGTTTCATTAGACAGAGTTGATATTATTTCTACTCTTCTCAGACCCACATACAATGCTTCTGGCTGTACATCTGAGCACTTTATTTTCCTTGTTAATTGCTGTGTCACACTGTGAAAATAATTTCAATAGCTGGTCACCTGTGACCTCTAAATAATTTGCCCATGCCTTTCTCTGCAAGCTTTACCCCTCGCTGCACAGTCACACTTAATTCTGCTATATTTTAGTACACAGTGGCTTACTTTAGCAAACAGTAATATTTGACAGTCAACTGCCCAACTTTCTCTAGATTGTACTCAAATTTAACTGAGTGATATACTTTAACTTCCTATGATTTAGTATTTATACAAGTGATATATAATTCCCTCGCCAAGGTTAAAAAGAGAAATCACTGGTTTCCAGAGTCGAAAGTTCCTGCTTAAACATCTGTTTTCAACCTCTCCAATTCAGCTTTCCATTAGCTTCTAAATTCTGGTAGTTGAATCCCACCTTGCAAAGTAACCTTGTCAAGCCTTGTTTATTTATTATAGTGTAAGTAATCTATCAAACCAGATGCCCCACTATAGATGCGAGTCCTTTTCACTTGTGTAGTTGAGTAGTGCATGCAGATAAACAAAGACACAATACAGTGCATCATTATGTGAATTTAGCTTAAACATTACAAATGGGAGCAACGGGGAATAGTGGGCTTACCTGTTTGCAATACCTTTCTTTGTGCCATATTTTAGCAGAAGTGTTAATCTGTTTATTTTAGTAAGCTGTACTAAAGTAGCAGAGGAATACTATCCCGACAATTTAAACATTTAAACTCTCAAGATGCTATTTTTGACTTCACAAGCTCAAATTATTCTGTAGCAGAAACTAGAATGCTGGAGATTTGCAAAGGACCAGCAAAGTCACAGCTGGACGGTCAAAATTTAGAAGAGAAAGAGCAAAGTCTTATGGTGAGACATGCCATTGGAACATTTGTTCGGCAACATCTGTCATTCAGATGCTAATTGATAAACTGTGCACTTCCAGAAATCACTGTGTTTAAATCTGGATCACTGCAGTTTCTCAGTGGCATGAAAGTAGCTTTCAAACAAAATCGCGCTGAAGTAGCAGGGCTATGTGTGGACTATCTGCTGTCTTTCTTTTATTTTTCCTTTTAACTTCTGCTCTTTTTTTTCTCTTTTCTTATTTTTAATCATTTTTCTTTTCTTTGGAGCCTTTTGCGATGGGTTAATCAGCAGCATTAGCATAGCAGCGATAACGGGCATGAGCAGAATGGCCACAGCATCCCAGTGATCCGAGGTAGCGGTGGGCACAGCTTCTCCCGGCTATTGGAGGCGGCGGCTCAGACATCCTCCAGGCATTCAGGGCTGGCATTGGTGGCAGCAATGGCAAAACTCCTCCAGCGATCGGAGAACATGGCTCCTCCGAGTGACTGATGCGAGGCTTGCAGGCTGACCAAGACTTCAGGCCATGACTAGGCCCAAGTCCCTGCATCGGTGGTTCCAAATAACTTTATGAAGATAAGACTTAGACTTTGAGATCTGGACGTTTTCCTGAGCTTTTAGTTTTCTTTTATTTCTGCTGTTGTTTTGTTAAATTCTGTTTTTTGTAACCAAGATGATGCCAGAGAATGGCAACTTTTTCCACTTTTCACTGTACATGTGTTCCTGTACTTGAGAATAAATGTAAAAACAAAATCTAATCCTAAGTTATGACAATAAATTACAAGCAGCAAACCAATTATTATAGCTACTGCAGCACAGGCAAAGTAACAACACATCTTTATACCCTGTTAGATCTATTACTGACCTGAATTACTTGGGATCGCATGCTCATCATCTCTGTCCTAGTAAGTTGTTCTGTGTTTTAATTATGTGGATTGGTGTGCTATTGATGTTCACTGTGTTAAACCGAGGTGTAGAATCAAATAAAGTAAACAAACTGTAAAATTTGCTGGAACTGAAGCGAGTTAAGTATGGAATAGCCATGTTAAAAACTCTGGTAAATAATAAAGCTCATACATTTAAATAAACTGGTGCATCATCTCAACGTAGATTTAGGGCATAAAATACATGGTGTTCTTTACCAGCCTTGTTACAATTTGTACTAACTTCACTCAGTCTGATTGAATAGAGTTGCAGATACTATGGCTAAAATAGGATGTTTTCTTCCATCTCCTGCATGCACCATTAATCAGACACATTATGTAAAAGCTTTCCACTCCAAAGTCTTCTTTATTTGAGGCCAAACTGTGCAAAAAATTACAATATTTTTGATATTATTCAACAAGTGCTTATTGTACATTAAAACAGGAGGCACTTTTCGACATAAGCATCAACAGCCTGTTTTGGTTACTCTCCTACATGATGTACTAATGGCATTATAAATCCTGTGAAAAGTGCACATGTTCAACACAATTTGGATTCATGGCTGAGCATTACTAAATTGCCAATTGCCAATGTAGTTATTATTTTTGTACATTACTCATAGGTTTGTGAATGAGTCAGTTGTGACAGTGTAACATAAAAACTCATACATTTTTACGCCATTATACACATCAATCATATCAGGTGAAGGCAAGGAAATTCATCAAATGCAGAGGATGGATTGAGTTATTAGCAAGTTTCAGCTGGCAACACAAGACAGAGAAACATAAGTAATTATTTCACACTGAAATCTAATGACAAAAATATTAACCAGAAGTCTTTATAATGTGCAGCTAACTGCACAGCATGAGTGGTTTTGCAAAACAAGCCTTTCCCAGTTTAAGTACATGTTAAGTTCAAAGGTTCATTGACACAGGATTTCTCTTCTTTCCACCAAGTTAATATTCTAGAGAGTCAACTTTTTTTTTATCCCAAAATAGATGTGCATTAAATAGCACACGCAGATACCCTAGGTCCAAAACATCAGCTTTTCTGCTCCTAATATAATGCTTGGCCTGCTGTGTTCATCCAGGTCCACACTTTATTATCTCGGATTCTACAGCATCTGCAGTTCCTATTATTGAAGAAAAAAGAATGAGTGTATGGCAAGCTTAGAAATTGGGAATGAGGATAATGCCATACTGTGAATTAACATGCTTTCTGACAACAAGCACTCAAAAGTCAAGTTTAGCTTGGATAATATGTTTTTACGTTGTTGATACGCAGTCAATTAACCATAGGAAATGAAAAGTAGCATTTCTGTCAAGTTCTGGGGTCCAAAGACCTTTTTGAAACAGTCTTCCTGAATACAAAGCTTTTGAATCAATAATGAAGTAGTTTGAATGGTCAGACTGTCATTCCCCCATGGTGATGCCCAAATATCCTTCATACATAGTGATTATCTTCCAATGGGAACATTTATTATTGAACTCACAAACACCTGGAGACTCTTTTACCTGTCACAGCAAGAATGCATGCATGAAAGGTATTAAGAAACAGCCTGACCCATTGCCTGATTTCATTGTACTTTTGGGAGTCAACAGTTAACTCACTTGACTGTTCTGCAACATATATGCGCAGGAAAAATAATTAGATCTATGTAGCAAGTTCAATTATTTCAGGATTTCTAATAAAAGGAAATGTGTATTGATATAGCATCTTGCATGACTGTGGGATCTTCTGGCATCCATCAACTAACACTAAGTTTTCAAATTGCTCATTGGCTCCCAGGCACTTGATCAAGAGATGGTTTCCAGCTCAGAAACATGTTAAGCAGCAAGTTATGGGAATCTCCAATGTTCATTTGAACTAATCGAGGAAGCAAGGTTATGTCACAGTTTGGGAGTGTTGAAATGTGTCCTGCAGAATATTTACCCCTCATCACCAAAACGATTACCTGACCATTATCACATTGCTGTTTCTGGGAACCTGCGGCACACAAATTGGCCACTGCCTTTCCAATAATATAGACCACATGAAATAGAAGCAGAGTCAACTATTTGTTGTGATCTTAACTACACCACCTTCCTGTTTCCTAATCTCTGGAGTAGCTTTAAAATCCATGACTTTCTAATTAGTAGCAAAGTTACTCGAGACATTCTTAATAAGCATTGTTTATCCTATTTGGTCAAATGTTTTCCTGGGCAAATGTAATCCAGCAGAAAAATGAAGAAATGTTGAAAAAAGGCGCATTTTGTTGAATCTTTTCATGTTGCACCTATCAGGACAATTGACAAGAATGTCCAGTTCAAGGGGAAAGTGAACATTTACAATGCTAATAGAGAAGATTACGGGTTATTTGGGAAGTGGAGTTTGATAGATAGAGACATTGCCATGAAGCTAGCTTCAATTAATGATGATTGAAACTTAACTGTTGGGCTTTGTTTATATTTTAATTCTTGCAGGTTGTCTCTGCTTAGCCAGGGTATTGAAAATAAACCAACAAGTGACTGATAACAAAGTGTGGAGCTGGATGAACACAGCAGGCCAAGCAGCATCTCAGGAGCACAAAAGCTGACATTTCGGAGACCAACAAATGACTGACACCTATTTTGTTCAGCTGAATACTCTTTCTGTGTGTGGATACTGGGGCGCTGTCTATCAGTATATAAAGCTTCCAGGACACACAAGTATGCCTTTATGTGTGAAGGACATTGGTTGTTAGCTTAGTTCTGCAAACATTCAGGAGTTCCCAGAAAATGTTATCGCATTGTGAAATCACATATGATGTTGGACACTCCTGCAAATTTTGCAACAGTGCACTGGTTAGGTGCAATCAATAATTTGCCTGTTGTGAACTGCCAAAAGGATAACTTGTTTGATGTGATCCATCTGTCTTTGGTGTAACACCAGCAGTGAAATTCACATGTCTCCTTATTCATTTGTGAGCTTGGCAGAATGTCCTAAGGGCTAGGTGGCCACATTACCTTGTGTTGTTACTGTGCAGTGGTGGTGAGAAACATCTAGCTTCACCCATTGCTCAACTATTTGAGATTGCTTCCTCTTCCAGCATTATCTGATGTAGACTGAGCAGTTTTCAGGACCAAGGCTAAGTGTCTCAAGGCTTTTCATGAGTTTACAAAATACTCAGTGAGTAATGATCTGGTCAGAGTAACCATTATCCGACAGAATGGCTTTGATGCCCCTTATTTCTCTTCCATATTGCAATTTGCAACACATGAGGTGCTGCCCATATTCAACCAACCCACTGCTTGCAACATAGTGTCCAATGTAAGATATGACACTGTAATTGGATAATATTTGCTGGATAATTATCTGTATGGGACGAAATTCACTGACAAACAATTTAGGATGAACAGACAGATGCACAATATGATGTGCCTGTGTGCACTGAAATCCTCAGATACTCAGTCCAAAGATGCGCCAGTTAGATGGATTGGCTATGCTAAATTATCCACAGTGTTCAGGGAAGTGTAGGTTTGGTGGGTTAGACATGGGAAATGCAATGATAGGTCTGTGTAAGAAGATCTTCGGAGGTTCAATGTTGACTGCTTGGGCTGAATGGCCTTTTTCCACACCGTAGGGATTATATGGACACAGGGCCCTGTTCTGTACAGATTAGTAGAACACGTACACCCACTGTGGCTGCTTCAACTCAACAAAATCAGTGACAACCATTTATTGGATCATTTCTCAGGCCATGGCTCTGTCCAATCGGAATCAAACTGCCTGATTTAAAGAAAACCTAACCATTAACATATGCATGGAATGGAAGGCAGTTGCATTGCTATGAAGTATGAGCAAGAGAATTGGATGAATTGAATAGCTATTCCAATCCGCCTGCATAGTGACAGTGGGCTGAATGGTCTTCTGCACTACATGATTCTATATAATCAACCAGCCTCCAATTCTCTCTACTGAGACCTTAAAAATCCTTTAAGAAATGAATGAGGCTATTAGAAGTGGAGTTCTAAACACATCTTCCAGCTCAAATATTTATTTTGTTGGAAAGAAAATTGTGTCAGTTGCTCCAAAAAATAAATATTGCTCATTGGCTTTCCTTAAAAGAAAATCTTTGCAGCTTTCTTTTCTCCTTCCACTGGTAACTTATTTCAGAGCAGGATTCAAAAGGTCACCATGATTTACTCAGAGATGCCTCAGTGATACATGTCTGTGCATTGACTGACTCTACAATGCTGAAGGGTTAAGCAGCCCTGGCCAGGCTAAGGACTGACAGAGATTGATGATACCTCATTTTTCCAGACAGTTTGAAGTGGCCGGTTTTGGCCTTTTGATTCACAGATGGAGCATCTATGGCAGCAGTTTAAATTTTAAATTGACTAAGCTATAAAGTGTTCCACACTGATGTACTCAATCATTAACTGAGTGCCTGTCCCAAGCAATCAAAAAAAAACTGGAATGAGCAGGGGTATGTTTCAAATGAATTAACACTTATCCAATAAATGTTTGTAATTGTGCTGACTTTGTAGGGAAATTTGACTGCCCTTACCTCTTCCTCTTGGGTGCATTTTACTAAAGATTTAATACTGTTACTTTGGGAAGATACTGTGTCTTCTCATTGTTCTGTGTCAACTTATTTAATATGACTCAAAACCATTTCTACATGAAAGGAAATATACTTTGATGAATTGTTTGATGATCAGCAGTATAACATACAAAATTCTGTTACAATTATTCTCAATATGTGATCACACTGAATAAATTTGTTTAATTAATAATGTTGTAAATGTGATATAGTTATCCATTAAACCAGATTCTTAATGGTAAAATGGAGCATCTAATTTTTCTCCATTCCACATTATTTATAAATGAATAGCTAGACTTTAATACCTCAAATAGTTGAATGTTGTTTTGGAAAATGAATGAGGCACATTTGAGTATGAAGTCAAACCTAATGCCAGTGCAAATGTTCTTACATCACTGTTTGAGTCTGAATTATGATTTTGCAAGTACAAAATAAAAACAAAATAATGATTCAAACTGTACTCTAGTGTGACATCTAAGTGTATGGTGGCTACCCTTACAGGAAATTGGTCCTTTTAACCTAAGTAACTCACACTTTTAAAACATACTGAGAATAGTAATGGTGCTGAAATATTTATTGAACGTTACTTCTGGAGACTAGGCAATGGTTTAGATTATTACACATTGCTTTCTCTCCTGGGACATGGGTTTGAATACAGTTGAGCTGCATGTCCCCACCCTGTCTTCATATATCCTACTTCTAAATGGCTCTGGGCATTGTTACTCACTTCAACAGCCAACTGTAGTAACTTGTATTCAGAGAGCAGTTTTAAATATAGTAAAACACCTCAAGGTGCTTCAGATGAACTGATATCGAACACAATTTGAAATGTGCGAGATATGGAGATATCAGGATAGGTGGTTGAATGGAATAGATTTTAGGAAGAGTAGTAATGGAGAAGTCGAGCTCCTACATAATTATGAATCTATTGCAAAACCTGCCTGTCATTCAGTATTGAGCAACAAAGAGTCAATTGAACAACCCACAGAATTTCTAAAGTGGAAAATCACACTGATGCAATAAGGAATGCTAGTCTATGTTCAGGCTGAGGTACTGATTACAGCAGAATGAAAAGAGCTTCACTTGGTATCTATCTATGTTATACCTGATCTAGAACTGCTCAATGTGGGAGCTCTCTATGGAGAAAATCATTTCCTTACCCAGCATAAACACGTCTAACATTGACAAGGGATAATAATCCAATATTTTTAAAATCTTAGCGCAAACATATTATTTAATGGGGTAACCATTATGGATGAATAGCCTCATTAATGTTTAATTTATTTAAAGCACCTTGTGACATCATCACATGGTACATCATCAGAGGCAAAGGATGTGTGTTGATTTGCTTAGGCAGGACCACTCAGCTTAGGTCTTATCATCTAGTCCATATCAAATTACGCAAGCAATCAAAACTACCTTTTCTCACTATTGATGTTAATATTATAATAGTTTCACCATTCAGGTCTCAGAATAAAAATTCTACATAGAATACCAACAGTAAAAATTCTCAGAGAACATTGCTTCCATCTGTACAAGCTCTCACATGCTGAATTAATACCTGCTGTAGATATTCTTAATCATCCTGTTTGGACATGTTATGACACACCTCTGGACCAGGTGGGACGAGAACCCATGCCTACTGGTCCAGAGGTAGGGACTGCACCACAAAAGCCCACAGTGCCTGTTGTATAATAGGAATGAATATGTTAATAATATAATACACATAATAAAGTAATTTGGTCTTCAATAGTCACATGTCACCCATACTCTGAGAAGTGAGAAATGGAAGAAAATGTGAGACAGAACTGGTGTCAGTATTCTACCTATTCAAATGAAAAAGTTGGCTTTGTTGGAAATCGTAATGGTCAGACAATAGCCTCCATTGGAGACAGACATGTATCAAGTTTAAAGTAGGGACATAGTAGAGTGCTGGCATAGAAGAGTAGCCTCAGGACTGCAACCTTGACACCCAAATCCCATTCCTCATTGTGTGCAGAAACCATGAGGACAGAACAAAATGAAGGGCTGAATGCCTAAAAGCATTGCTGACCATAAAAAGCAGTTCAAACCATAATATTGATCTGATATTTGTATAGAAATGTTCAAATACAGTGGTTTAGAACCTTTGCAAATATAAAATATAATGGGCCAATATAGTGGGCAATGTATATATGTTCATTCTCCATGCTCTAAGTACCCTGCACATTTAAGTTCTCCCAAAAACATACAAGGTACATGCCTACAACACACCACTTGACTCATGTAGGGCCTAACATCTGTTTGGGCCAACCTTTACAAAATTTGGCTCAAGCAGCTAAACCAGAGTCCTTTAAAGGAATCACCAGTTGGCCACTGAGTGAGTGGTCAATGCTTTTTGCTTGCTTTATTGTGTGACTACTGTGCAGAGCCATCAGGAGTATTCTGTACACCAGAGATGCAATCTTGCCTGCACCACATTGAACCCATCTTACCCCATGGTTGCTAAAACCTTGACTGCAATCCAATCTTGAAGCAAGTGTCATCTGTTGAGGACAAGGTGCAGGATATGGAAACGATTAATAGAGCAGTGTACAGAAAACATAGCCAAAGTACCATGTTTTCATTGATAATGGGAGCTGCAGATGCTGGAGAATCCGAGATAATAAAATGTGAGGCTGGATGAACACAGCAGGCCAAGCAGCATCTCAGGAACACAAAAGCTGACGTTTTGGGTCTAGACCCTTCATCAGAGAGGGGGATGGGGAGAGGGAACTGGAATAAATAGGGAGAGAGGGGGAGGCAGACTGAAGATGGAGAGAAAAGAAGATAGGTAGAGAGGAGAGTATAGGTGAGGAGGTAGGGAGGGGATAGGTCAGTCCAGGGAAGACGGACAGGTCAAGGAGGCAGAATGAGGTAGTAGGTAGGAAATGGAGGTGCGGCTTGAGGTGGGAGGAAGGGATGGGTGAGAGGAAGAACAGGTTAGGGAAGCACAGACAGGCTAGGCCGGTTTTGGGATGCAGTGGGGGGAGGGCCGAGCTCGGCTGGTTTTGTGATGCAGTAGGGGAGGGGGGATTTTGAAGCTTGTGAAGTCCACATTGATACCATTGGGCTGCAGGGTTCCCACATCCCACATCTCTACATTGGGGAAACCAAGCGGAGGCTTGGGGACCGCTTTGCAGAACACCTCCGCTTGGTTCGCAACAAACAACTACACCTCCCAGTCACGAACCATTTCAACTCTCCGTCCCATTCCTCAGACGACATGTCCATCATGGGCCTCCTGCAGTGCCACAATGATGCCACCCGAAGGTTGCAGCTTCAGCAACTCATATTCCGCTTGGGAACCCTGCATCCCAAAGGTATCAATGTGGACTTCACCAGCTTCAAAATCACCCCTTCCCCCACCGTATCCCAAAACCAGCCCAGTTCGTCCCCTCCCCCCACTGCACCCCACAACCAGCCCAGCTCTTCCCCTCCATCCACTGCATCCCAAAACCAGTCCAACCTGACTCTGCCTCCCTAACCTGTTCTTCCTCTCACCCATCCCTTCCTCCCACCCCAAGCCGCATCTCCATCTCCTACCTACTAACCTCATCCCACCTCCTTGACCAGTCCGTCTTCCCTGGACTGACCTATCCCCTCCCTACCTCCCCACCTATACTCTCCTCTCCACCTATCTTCTTTTCTCTCCATCTTCGGTCCGCCTCCCCCTCTCTCCCTATTTATTCCAGAACCCTCACCCCATCCCCCTCTCTGATGAAGGGTCTAGGCCCGAAACGTCGGCTTTTGTGCTCCTGAGGCGCTGCTTGGCCTGCTGTGTTCATCCAGCTCCACACTTTGTTACCATGTTTTCATAATGCTTTTGAGATGGGTAAATGAAGTGGTATAGAGGGAGAAATGGAAAAGCAAAGACAGCAAGATGATAGGATGGGACGCTGATGGATGAAGGTTAATGCAGTATCAAAATAACAGGGTGACGGGTATGGGACTTACAGCAGTTCCTGTAAAAATTACACTGATTTTTCTACCCTATCAGCAAACACCCAAATGTCAATGCAAAGTTGCCTGCATTGCACAAGTTTGAATCGCACCATAGCAATGAGAGAATTTATATCCAATTAATTAAGTTAAGTTGGAATTAAAGGCTGGTCCAAGCAAAAATGACCTACCAGAATGTCTTTAAAGGTAATTTAGTTTGCATATCCTTTCGTGAAGGAAATCTGCTGTCTTTAACTGGTCTGGTCAAAGTCTGAAAATCTATAATTTTCCAGTTGGCTCTGTATTAGCCTCTGAAATGGTCGAGCAAGCGACTCAACTGTCTTCAAGAAAGCATCTTACCATATCAATTCAAAGGCAATTAGGGATGGACAAAGAAATCCTGCCTTACAATTGATTCTGCTATCCCATAATGAAAAGGAAATGGTCAGGTTAAAAATGATCAGTTGCTCCACCTCGTGATGTACAATAAAAACAAAATTAACATGCCCATCATGATGTCATATAAACAGTGTAAGCAATTGATGCACTTTATAAAAGCGATATTTTTGTATATTAGCTAGTATGTTCTCAGTAGCATGAAGTTCTATAAAACTGCTGCTACAGTACTAAAGGAGAGATGACAGGAAATGTTAGCACAATCACTGAAGTCACAATCAAACTGAATCCATAACGTACCACGTTATCAGTTCTGAGTATAGGAAAATACAGGTTTTGTTCCTAACCGTAGGCAAAGCTTTGTTTAATGTTCGGTTCCTAAAAAGAATGAAAATTAACATGCTTTTGAGCAAGATGTTGAGAGCTATTCTGACATTCGGACTAATGGTCTAAGATCTATTGGCTAGAACAATTCGAACAGGTGATTGGCATAGCAAACACGATGAAATAGGATAAGTCAATCAGTGATCAGAGTCAGGGGCAATTCACCTCGGGTGCTATTGCTTGCCAAGCAGCAGCCTTGTTCAGATGGAAGATGGGCCCAACTTTGATATGGAAGGCCCAAAGAAATCTATTCTGTCACTCAGTGAGATCATGGCTGAAATGAATCTTAAACCCATCAATTGCCTGTGGTTTCATACAAACATGTCCAACAAAAAAAACTATCAGTTTGTAAACACTTATGGTTCCAAACTTGCATCCTTAAATATTTGCTTAAAAACTACCATTCCAACGGTTACTTTAATCTCTTCCGCAAAATCCTTTGATGCCCAATCTAATTTGCAAACCATCTTCAGGTGGCAAAAGTGTTAGAAGAGTGACACTTTCTGTTCCTAAAAATTAGCCTAGAATTTACATTATTTGAACAGTGACCTTTAAATTAAATTTCCTGAATAGAATGAAATAAACTGAATTATTTTCGGTATCAACATCCTGTTTTTTCAGAATGTCAGTAAAAGCCTTAATACATGGAAGAGAATAATTCTATTGATGCTTAATTCAGATATTGTAATATTTGTTTCAACTAGTTTAACCAATTCAACCTTAAATGATCAAATTACAGCCTCACACTACTCCTAAAATCATCAACAGAAACTCATCCACAGATCTTTGCTTGTTAACATGGAATATTCAGATCATAGGCAGATGCAAGGATTGTTTTCCTATTATGTAAAAACAAGTCATGCTGTATTTTCAGTCTGAAGCACGATTTCTGGTTTCCATGGCAAATAAATTAACATTTAAGAGCTACGTAAGATATCACATTGTAGAAGGATTGGTGAGGCACCCATAGACGTTGCATAAGATAAGAGGGCTCATTTCCTTCACTGTATTATCAGAGCCAGGTGATGAAGTGGTGCATTTTAGTGAGATTCATATCCCTGCCAAATATAATTTTTGTTTTTCACAAAGCAGTGATTGTGGGACAGATTGCTACCATAGGCAGTTAAAATGGCTTCAATTAACTCTTGCACAAAAGAGCTGGGTCAGTGTCGAGTTAGTGATGGGATAGAAACTTGCTTGAGGATATAGATGGATTAAATGAATGTGTCTGATCCTGCAGGGAGGATGCAATCGTAATCTGTGGAAATAAGCTTGCTGGCAGAGAGACTGAGATAAGGATTGATACAGAAACAGTGAGGGGAGGAGGATCCTGGTAGTGAAAAAATTATGTTAAAGTCATCATAGTCACAGAGGGCTGCTGTCTCAGAGAGAGAGTGACAGCTGGTGGTGAGTTTAACCTTAACTCAGGCAAGGGACGAGGTTGAGGAGGCTGGACCTTCAGTTGGTGAGCCTGCACTGTTTGTGTCACACTGCATTGCAAACCTGCCATCCAATTAACACAGCTACACAGATGGTACAACCAGGGCGTCAAACAAGAAGAAGAATGAACTGCAAGAAGTCACTGATGTTTCTTCAAAAACACCACCCAAACCTGTGACTCTCCCAAGTGGGAATGTCCAGGACACAGACATTTGTGGTGCCATCATGTTCAAACCGGCTTCCAAATAATTCACCAACCCAACTTGGAAATATTACCTGTGCTTCCTTTAAGAGGGAGGTGCTGGTCTAGTAGCATTGTCGCTGGGCTGAGAATCTCGAAATCCAGATAATGTTCTGGGCTCCCGGGTTCAAATCCTCCCATGACAGATGGCAGAATTTGAATTTTAAAAAAAAAGTGGAATCAAGAATCTAATGATGACCATGAATCCATTGCCAATTGCCAGAAAAACCCGTCCAGTTAACCAACGCCTTTTAGGGAAGGAAGTTGCCATTCTTATCTGTCTGGCCTATATGTGACTCCAGACCCCCAGCAATGTAGTTGACTCTTTTAACTGCCCTCTGAGTAATTAAGGATGGGCAATAAATGCTGGCCGAGCCAGAAATGCCCTCATCCTGCGCTTGTAAAAAGGGAAAACAAATCATTGTGGCAATGTCCTGGAACCCCCAGTCTAACATCGCCATAACATTACATTTGTCACAGTTTTCTGTGGTTCAAGAATAAGACCCAAAAGCACCTGTGCAAGGCCAACTAAAAGTGGACACTAACTTTGAAAATGAAGTTAATTATTTATCCAAAACAACAAATGCTACAAAAAAAACCCAGAAAAACTACAGTTGCTGTAAATCAGGAACAAAAACAAAGTTGCTGGAAAAGCTCAGCAGGTCTGGCAGCGTCTGTGGAGGAGAAAACAGAGTTAATATTTGTAGTCCAGTGGCCCTTCCTCTCCATTCTGTTTTCTCCTCCACAGACGCTACCAGACTTGCTGAGCTTTTCCAGCAACTTTGTTTTTGAACAAATGCTACAACATTGAAATGTCAGGCTTTAGTTTTGCAATCCTGTTCTGGAGTGGGATTTGAAGCTCCAGAACTTCTTGAAACTCAAGCAAATAGGCAGCAATTGAGCCACAGCTGACAATATACAACAGCGGTAAGTTGCAAAACAGAAATAACTCACTCGAGGATACATGACATGGATCAGGCCCAACCAACACTGCATCCGTTTGTTTCACACATAAACTCCTTTTCCAACAGTCCCTGGCCAATCAATGAGATCAACATGCATTTTTTCAGATGTATTTATACAAATTAATGCAAGAACAAACTATTTATGATGATAAGATCCATTAATGCAGCACATTTCAAGTTCAACCCCTGAATATCCCACATTCTCCAAAGTATCCAATATCCGCAGCTGTGTTGTCTTATCTCTTAGACTTATCTGCGAATTCAGCCTGGGAAGAAGAGATGGAAATTTGCTGTCTATGATAGCTCTCACACCCTGAGGCAAAAGGTTTTCAGGTCAATTTCTGGGTGGACACTCAGAGTGCGTTGCTTAGGTAGTGCTACACTGTTGGAAGTGCTGGTCTTCAGATTAAACCAAGCACTAGTCAGGTCCCTCAGATAGGCATAAATGACCCATATTTGATATATTCTCCTGGTGTCTTAGTCAATATATATCCATCAGCCACCACTTAAAATTAGTTATTATCTGATTATGTATCTTGTGGTGTCTTTGAAATACATAATTTTCTATGTTGCTCCATGACAGTAATAAATATACATAAAAATATTTCACTGAGTTTATAACGTTTTGGAAATGCATTGCCGTGGCCTCACCCGTTCTTATCGGAGTGAGGTCCTCCAACTCTTCAACACGACAAGATGCCTGTGCTATCCAAGATGCCAGCGGAGTGGGAAGCCTGAGCCAGAGCTCATCAGCTCTGTCTGCTTTGCTTTTTTTTCTCTCTCTCTTTTCTTTCTTTTTCTTTTTACCTCCTGTTCTCAGACGACATTGGCGATGTCTGAGGTGAAGGCCAGCAAGGATTCCAGCCTCAGCTTGGATTGAACTCCTGGCAGTCCTGGCCTCGAGGTGAAGCCTGATAAGATCTAGGTTGGAAGGGCGGTTATTCTGAACTCTTATTTCTCTATTTGTTTTATAATTGATTACTTATAATTTATACATTTATACTCTATTCTTTACTTTTCTAACTTTTATTCCCTAGGAATTTTTACTTAAGAATCTGTACCCAGGTACCTTGATATCTAAGACCATGCCGTAAGTATTGACTTGTAAATTTTTTATTGCACTCATGTGACGATAAAGCTAATTATCTTTTAACTAATTAATTCTAGCCTCTTTTGCACTCCCTGTTCATAGAATCATAGAATCCCTATAGTGTGGAAGCAGGCCCTTCACCCCAACAAGTCCACACCAACCCGCAGAGTATCCAACCCAGACCCATCCCCCTGCAACCCACCTAATCTACACATCCCTCAGCTCTACAGGAAACTTAACATGGCCAACTCACCTAACCTGCACTTCTTTGGACTGTGGGAGGAAACCGGAGCACCTGGAGGAAAACCACACAGATATGGAGAGAACGTGCGAATTGCACACAGACAGTCGTCCTCGGGTGGAAATGAACCCCGAGTTCTGGTACTGTGAGGCAGCAGTGCTAAACACTGTACCACCATAAAGCTCTATCAATTACTATTGCTCCACCTTTGCCTCGGTCATAAGCCCTAGAATTCTTGCCCTATAACTCCCTGCTTTGTTTGCTTCATTTAAGACATTTCTCCAAGTGTTTGGTCATCATGTTTTTCGTCATTTAACCTAATATCATCTACATAGCTCAATGCCATACTTTGCTTTACATCGTTGTTCTGATGCATCTTGTTTCATCATGTTAAAGAATAGTTTTATCACTGTAAATTACTCTTGGTTGTCCTGAGATTGTGACAGATAAAATGTGCAAAATATTGAATTCCAAAATTAACGTTATGGAAAACCTGGTCACTGAGAACTTTCGAGATCTTTTCTGGATCTTTCTGGGTAAGATGGAAAATTCAGATATGTTAATTCTGTGAAATCCCTCCATGCCAATGACAAGCATGATTTTTAGGCATTTTATTCTTGGGGGCCATCTATTCTTTAATCTATAGAACATTGAATATTGCTTGAATAATTGCATTTCAGCAAAGATATCACTGGATGCCCAATTCATAATTAAGTGTTTACCTTCCATTTCTCTAGAAAGGTCAATTTTTATTTGCTTTAGAAGTAAAGTGCATTGTTGTGTTATTCTTTCAATGTTCTTGCTTATTTTACCTTTTAATTATTCCTTCTTTTGCATCTATTTCCCTTTATGTTTCCAGGCTGCAACTCCTTTAAAAGCCTTTGTACCTTTAAAACTGTTGTTTTAAGAGTTATAGGCGACAGATTTAGAATTGCATGTGTAAAGTTTTAGGTTTCTGGCCAAACAAGGAACTATGACACCATGTGGGCTTCCTTCTACTTTCATGATGATTTGGAGAAAGAAAATGGTAGATTGGAGAGACCTCTGTGCTCAGGTAAGACTTCTTGATGTAGGAAACTGCTTTTTCAGAGTATTGAAGCAATATTTACTTTCAGGAGCACATTGGAGTTGTGATCTTGGTTTTTCCTTTCATTATTGGAAGTGGCATAAAGCGCACACTGTGTAGCCATTATCTTTGCATGTATATGCAACTTCAGATTTTTACTTTCATGTGATGACCTCTTAAAAATGTGTGTATTTTAAAAGAACTTAAGTTTTAAGCAAAAATACATTAGCTCTGTTCTCTTTCTGCTCAATGCCTATTTTCAGACCTGTATGGTTGACTCACTGAATCAGATGTTAATTGTGTTCTGAATTCTCTGTTGCCCAGTTGCTATTTAATCTGTTTTCTGGTGTCCTTTTTTTAGTAGTTGGCCACTTCAGCTAACTATGTTGTGAATTTTGTCTCCAGTAGGATTTTGCCTAGTGCAGCATATATTATCCCCCCCTAACTAAATAAACTAGGCGTGGGTTTCATGATATCGAAGAATCCAACAATGTTTAGTGTAGTCCATAATTATGCACAAACATTACAGGCCCAGACACATATGTGGTTGTGCTAACAACAATTACAATGAGCAACAAGCTTCTTCTAGCTTACCGCACTTCAATTAATCCCAGGGTAAAATGGAATGTGGTTCCTTTCTATTTGTAGGTTACATGCCGCAATACATTAACATCATAAGCATCTTGCTTAAAGGTATACTGACATGTTCTGTCTCTTGAGGGTCTACAGATATACTGACTATGAGACATAACACAACTATATTATGTTTAAAGAATTATAACATCCTAAACAAGTTGGGGGCTTTTTACATTTTCTCAATTCTTATGTGATTTTGGGTAATGCTACTCTGTTCGGAAAAGATGGCTCTTAAAATTACTGTTGGAGGTCTCATGGAGCAGTGTATAGTGGCTCTGCCTCTCTTCAAGAATCTCAGTACAGGACTTGTTGATCAAGGAAAGTGTTTTCATCACACTGACTGTTCTAAAGCAGAAGTTGACCTCTCTCTGAGAACTAAAACTGAAACACCCTAAAAAGGAGAACCTCGCCATGTAATCTGTAGAAAGGAATGTGAAAAATGGTGTAACCTGCCTTTCAGCAACTTCTAATGATTAAATAAAATAAATTCCTGACATTCACTTTAAGATCAACAAGTAGCAATTTATGTATCTAACTATAACAGTGAGCAAATTAACTAAACTATTAACAAACTGAATAAATTCCTTCTAACTCCTAATTATTCCTGAATAAAACAAAATTCTAATGGTATACTTTTCAAATATATACAAGTCCTACTTGTATATAAAAAAAAGTCTCTCAAAATTACAGCCAGGCTACACATCTTCCAGAATGTTCTGTGCCTTCTCCATCAAGTCTTCTGTCAGGAATATTAACTAGTTGTGCCATGAGTACCTTTGTTATTTGGGTGGTGCTTTCTCTAAGACATAGAGGAGCCTGTGAGTGCTAGTGATTCTCGAGAGACAGAGAGAGAGAGAGAGAGAGAGAGAGTGAGAGAGAGAGAGAGAGAGAGAGAGAGAGAGAGAGAGCTGAGGGCTGCTAGCTGTGGTGGATGGCAGTTAACTCTGGATGTTTGTTATAACTTTGTTTTTTACCCTTGATAACATAGCAACGTTTATTATAATAAGATTGGTCCTATGTTGTTAAAACCATCAGATTTAAATTTAGTTGTTGTTTGGTATTGAAATGCTTGTTTCAAGTTGATTGGCAAAATTCAAAAGCTTGTTGTCTTGGTAAAAACTGCTGCTGGACCTGCTAACTGTACAGCCTCCTGATACAAATGTTTTAATTCAGGTGCTCTCTGCGTACTTGCAAACCTTCCAGCTGCTGCTCACAGACATCCGTTTGAAATCTCTCTCCACAGAAAAAAACACATGATCCTTTAAAGGGACCATGCAATGATTCCCCCCCTCGCATTTTATGACTACGAATTTCCAACTTCCTGCATCGCAGTCCACAATTACTCTACTCAACTTTGCAACACTGATGAGTAGGTTGTGTAGAAACTTGCAAATCCTTCTGCCACATGCCAATGGCAAAGGGTAAGAGCATGGGATATTCAGAAGATCAGAAGGAAGTAGGAGCAAGAGTATTCAAACATATGATGGAAAGAATTTGGAGCCTATATCATCACATTCATTGCCTCGGGCAACATCACCCACATCAAGTGTACGTAGCCATAGCAACTTTGAGGTCCTGGCGGCCAGTCTGAATGGCATCGGTGTCAAAAACATGGGGTTTGATTCCCATTCCGGTCAGGTTAGATTTGAGACTTTCTTCTTTGGCCTATCCCTGGCGGACATCATAGCAATATGATCAGGCCTGTCGTCAAGCAGTGAACTACAGAAATGGGAAGACAAAGTTTAGCATGTATTTTTCCTATAAATAATCGATGAAGAAAATTGTAATTTTTGAGCGGGGCATCAGCAAAGTCACAGTGAATAGGAAAGAGATTTATTGTAAATCCAAACAGTCTTTTACAGTGAGTCATTCACACCCGACTTCCCAAAGCCTGTCCACTATCTACAAGGCACAAGTCAAGAGTGTGAGGGAATATTCTCGATTTGCCTGGATAGCTACAACTCCAGCAACACTCAAGAAGTTCCATCGTATCACCATTCCTTCATCATCACAGGGTTAAAATCTTGGAACATTCTTCCTCAAAGCCCAATGGGTGTTTCTACACCAAACAGACTGCAGTTCAAGAAAGCAGCTCCCACCGGCTTCTCAAGTTCAATTAAGGATAAGCAATAAATTGCAGTACAATGGATTGTTACTCACCTAAGAGATCAATGGACTGGACAGTGGGCAGAGAATTGGGAAATGAAATTCAACACAGAGAAATGTGAGCTGATGCATCTGTGGAGGTCGAACAAGGAATAGGAATCCACAATTATCGGGAGAATGCTCAGAGGTGTAGAGGAAGTGAGGGAGCTTAAAGTGAATGTCCACAGATTCCTGATTGGAGCTGGACAAATCAAAATGATGGCTAAGTAGCCATTCGGAATCCTTGATAAAAAGGTGTAGAGCTGGATGAACACAGCAGGCCGGGCAGCATTAGAGAAGCTGGAAAGCTGATGTTTCGAGTCTGGACCCTTCTTCAGAAATGTTTCTGGTGGCGGGTCCGGACCTGAAATGTCAGCTTTCCTGCTGCTCTGATGTTACCTGGCCTGCTGTGTTCCTCCAGGTTGACACCTTGTTATCTCAGACTCCAGCACCGGCAGCTCCTATTATCTTCTGTGGAATCTTTCCCTTTGTTTTAGTTCTGTCATGTGAACTAGGTGTCAATGGCTGGACTAGCATTTATTGCCCATCCTTAGTTACATTTGGGAGGATGATGGTGCACTGCCTTCCTGAACTGTTGTTATCCATTTATGTAGGTACGCCAACAATGCCATTGGCGGTGGGGTTGGGGGCGGTGGGGCGGTTTCCAGGATTTTGATCGAGTGACTCTGAAGGAATGGTGATATATTTTGGTGAGTAGTTTAGAGAGCAATTTGTAGGTATTGGTGACAGTTTCATGTAGTTGCCGCTTCTCGAGCGTCGTTATTGCTTGTTTGAAAGGTGAGATCTGAGGAACTTTGTTGAATTTTTGCAATGAATCATGTAGATAAAACACAGTGCTGCTACAAAGTGTCAGTGGCTCAGGGAGTGAATATTTTTGGATGTGGTGCCAATCAACGAAGATTTGTCCTGGATAATGTCAATCTTCTTGAGTTTTGTTGGAGCTGCATTCATCCAATTATTTGCTGAGGTATAGAATATCAGAGTAGAGAAGTTATGCTGGAACTGTATATATCATTAGTTAGGCCACACCTTGAACATGGAGTGCACTTCTGGTCACCTCATTATAGAAAAGATGTAATTACACTAGAAGCAGTGCAGAGGTGATTCTCAGGCATGTTGTCAGAACTGCAAAATGCAACTATGAAGAAAGATCGAATAGGGAGTCATAGTTCTTCTCAGGAATGGGTAGTTTTCTCCAGCACAGACATGATAAAACAAGTGTTTTTTTTTCTCTGTATTATAAACATTTTAAGATCCCATGAATCTACGAAAAAGAAATGCTGGGAATCAACACATGGTAACTAATTATCTTTGTATTACTTAGCCAGCTCTACAAAAGATAGAATAGAGCACGCATGGTCTCATAGAAATCCTACAATGTTCTTTCATCACTCACAAACACAAGCATTCATTTGGACAAAGAATCATTCAGTGTAGAAGCTCTGTGTAACATGCAGTTTTGAAAAATGCTACATCTTTGGTCAGAATGTGATCTGCATTGACGAGAGAGAAACTATCTCTTAGGCTTAACCCTTCATAACCACAAGGTAAATTGTACTACGCATGTATTATTGCAACAATAGAAGCAGGTCAGGAGTGATGTTGAGAATCAAAGCTCCATTGTCAGTTTTGCTGTCATCAAGATCTTTTTGCTCAAAACTGTTTGGACTCCTGAGTGCAGAGACTGTGCCATTGCACTGTCTGTAAGACTGATAGAGTTGGTAGTGGTAAGTGCTGTCAACAGTCATCCAGATTCGAGAATTGAGTGTCAGATTGTGATATAGTGACAGCTTTGATAAGACGTCAGGAGGGGGCCAAAAAAATTGAAGGCTTCCCAAAATGTACCCTGGGAGGTAACATCGTCTTCCAAACAATGCATATTATGCTTCATGCCAACTTTGCTGTCATTAGATAAGGAGAGATCTCAAACAGATAAACTCCTGTGGGATAGCAAGTGTAGCAGAAACCAATTTTTGTGTTGTGTTGATTGATAAATCCATTGTGACAAGTGAGAATAAAAGAGAGCTCCAGTTTTGTACATTTAAATAGGAAATTAGCTGGCAAAGTTGTCAGAGATAATTAACTCTCTAAACCTGGGTGCCTATTCTATTTGACATATTATTATTACTTAGAAATACATGTGTCATCTTTCTAACAGACCTCTGTAGTGATGAGATAAACAGTCTCTGAAATGTTTGATTACAAAAACAAAATGGCCATTTAGCCGGCTCTTAATCGAATTACAATGCCGTTCTATGCAATTTGAATGCTAGTGTTCCAATTTTTCTAAGTGGAGTCAAAAACTATTCAGGTCAAGAGTTCGATTCTTGACCAGTGTTGAGTTGGTTGATCTCCCTTGAGGTAGGTAATGAGTTTTCATGTGCTTGGTCTGGAGGGTAGAGAAGTCAGCCACGTGCTGTGCTGCTGATTTGTACTCAGTTTCCCCTGCTTCATGTCATATGGTGACAAAAACCATAATGCTTCTAGTGAGTAATTCACCCATCAACCAGCAATAAGACTTGATGAGTTAAAAAGTTTCAAGGCATTTAAGAGTAGCAACAGCAAACAAAATTTGACAATGAGTCACTTAAGATGTAACACGACCAGAGACCAATACCTTACAAACTTCAATGGAGTTTTCTAAAACAGAGAGATGAAGAGGTAGAGTGAAAGTAGGCGTAAAGAGACAGCTTCAGAGCTCAGGGTTATGCAACTGAAGGAAAGGCTGACGATGGTGCCTAAAAGAGAATTATTGATGTATAAGAAAACAGAATTGGAGAGTGTGAAAGTTTCAAACAGGTTGGAGAAACAGCACGTTATAAGCTAATGCAAGCCAATAAGCCATTTGTTTTGTCGATAGTATGGGAAGATGGTATGGCAAGTTGGCAAACTGGATGCAAAACTGGCTTCCAAATAGGAGGCAAAGAGTGATGATGGGTGGTTACTTTTGTGATTAGAAATCTGTCACCAATGGTGTACCACAGGGTTCGATGCTGGGGCCCTGTCTGTTTGTTACTTATATTAACAACTTGGATGTGATCGTAGAAGGCATAATTAATGAATTTGAATTAGTGAGTTGACATAAAAATTGCTGGTAGTGAGGAGGATGGCCTCAGGCTACAGTCAGAAGTCAATCAGTTGTTAAATTGGGCAGAACAATTGCAGATGGAGTTTGATCCCAATAAGTACAAAGTTATGCATTTTGGGAGTTTAAATAAGGGAAAGACATATGCAATGAATGGTAGGTCCCTAGGAAGTAATGAGAAACAAAGGAACCTTGGTGTAGAAGTCCATAGATCCCTGAAAGCATCAGAACAGGTAGACTGGTTAGCCTAGATAGGGTTGTTTCCCTGGGAGCAGGGATAATGAGGAGGGTTTTGATAGAGTTATTCAAAATTATGACAGTTATCGATGGAGTAGATCATGACCATCTCTTCCCCGTGGCAGACATTTTTAAGACCAGCAGACATACACTTAAAGTGAGGAGCAAATGGTATGAAGGAGATATGAGAAAGAACTTTTTTAAAACCAGAGGGTGGTAGATACATGGAGCATGCTGCTTAAGAAGGTGGTGGAGGCAAATGCTCTCACACAATATTCAAAAAACATCTGGATATGCACTTAAAGTGCCAGACATAGCAGACTATAGATAGCACAGTGTGGAGCTGGAGGAACACAGTAGGCCAGGCAGCATCAGAGGAGCAGGAAAGTTGACATTTTGGGTCAGAATCCTTCCTTCTGAAGAAGGGTCCCAAACCAAAAAGTCAACTGTCCTGCTCCTTTGATACTGCCTGATCTACTGTGTTCCTCCAGCTCCACACTCTGTTATCTCTGACTCCAGCATCAGTAGGTCTTACTATCTCATAGCAGGCTATGGAAGAAGTGAAATTAAATGGGATTAGTGTTGTTGGTGTTTATTTGTCAGCAAAGACATGGTGGGCTGAAGGGCCTGTTTCAATGTTGAATGAGCCTATGTGGATCCTTTAGAATCATAGTCCAGAAGAAGTTGTCATTTTGGAATAGAATGAATCAGAGGATGTGAAAATGGACAAAATTACATAACAAAGCGAACTTAAGAAACTTAAGAAAGAGTATTCTCAAATCTGACAACACATGAGGAGTATTTGGTCATTCTTGATCCAGTTCATTGACCCAAAGCAAAGCTTTCCTCATCACCACTAGGTTGGTGATTGGTACTGTTGCCTCACAGTGCCAGTGATACTGGTTCAATTTCACCCTCAGACAACTGTCTGTGTGGAGCTTGAGCGATCCCCCCATGTCTGTGTAGGTTTCTGCTAGATGCACTGGTTTCCTCCCACAGTCCAAAGATGTGGAGGCTAGGTGGGTTGGCCATGCTAAATTGCCTGTAGCATTCAAGGATGTGCGGGTTAGGTAAATCAGCTAGGGCTACAAGGATAGCGTAGGGGGATGGATCTGTGTGGAATGCTCTTCGGAGGTGTGGACCTGTTGGGCTGAATGATCTGTTTCCACATGGCAGGGATTCTATGGATAAATGAATCATCAAGTTTATGTCCAATTGGCTTTTGAAAGTTCATACAGAACCTCCTTCCAATACTCTGTGAGGTAGTCCTTTACAGATCTTGATAACCATTTTTGTGAAAACAATTCTCTTCTGTTCCCTGAGATAACCAGGTATAGAGCTGAATGAACACAGCAGGCCAAGCAGCACCAGAGGAGCAGGAAAGCTGACGTTTTGGGCCTAGACCCTTCTTCAGAAAATTTTCTGATTTTCTGAAAAAGGGTCGAGGCCTGAAACGTCAGCTTTCCTGTTCCTCTGATGCTGCTTGGCCTGCTGTGTTCATCCAGGTCCATACCTTGTTATCTCAGACTCTCCAGCATCTGCAGTTCCTGCTATCTCTTCTGTTCCCTTTTAGTTCTTTGGTCAATTGGTTTAAATCTATGAGTGACACACATGCTGTTCACTTCTCTGCTCCCATTCCTGTCATAATTCCAAAATTACCTTAATATTCTCCATTCTAAGAAAGACAATCCTGGCTTCGTCAATTTCTCCACATTATTGAAGTCACTCATTCTTGATATATTCCTGGTGAACTTCAGGTCCAATGCCATCATCTTTCTACTAATGCAGCAAACTTTGTTTTAACTGACAAGCTGGCAAAAATTATATATCTTAAATACCACAATCTACTATGATGTCTGAGCATTTTTGCTGTAAATAAAGAGTACCAGTGATGTGTATAGCCCCCAGAACATGTTTCTTTTGCTTTTTGTGTCTTTACATTGATTTTAGAGATGTGTTGATGCTTTTGCATAGATATTTTGAAGGATGTTGATGTCTCAAAGCTTTGCTTGTTCAGGGTTTACTGCGATTATGCATACCTTTTGATTATCTGGAGTATTTGATCAACTGACACAGTCCTGGTCCTATGTTACTAGGTAATAAAAAATTTGTGTAGCTCTGTTTAAAAGCTCTGCTGTGAAAGCACATCGCTGACTGAGTGGCATTCCCTTAGTGCTGCACTAAACTTTCAGCCTGGGGTTTGTTTTATGGGGTACATGGAGTGGAACCTGAACATATAACCTTCTGATCCAGAGATGCAAATGCCAGCTCTGGTTACAGCTGAAGGCCTAACCCTGTACCAAAGAGAACTGTCATTTTTTTGAATGGATGGTTAATTTGTATTAGGGAGTACTTCCTATTGTTATACTAAGTTGGAGGTCTTTGTTAGAAGGAATTTCCAATAAGGTTTTTGTTTCACACACATATGGGAAAACTAATTGCTCCATATTGGCACATCCACAATTTCCAATGAATCTCACACCTTGAAGAAGAAAGCTTCAGTGACATTTTTCAAATCACCTTAGCCTGATTCAGAAGTTATATTTTGGAATTTTGGCAGGACAACTATTTTGGGAGTATTTTAAGAAAATCTGGAAATTCACAATAGACCTGTCAACATGTGAATGACAGAAGACAGGCTAAGGTTTAGATAGGCCCTTTTATAAAAAGATTGAAAAGTGATTCAAGGGAATGAAAACAAAGAGGGTGAGGACAAAATTCAGTATGTTGGTCCAAAGCTTCATTATGCTATTAAATTGATAAATGGCAATGGATGGGCAGAACAGTTTGTGAATAGTTTATAGTCGCTGCATTTCTGCTTGAATCCACCCAAAACACTTTAGATATAAGATGGTCATCAAAGTACCACTAGGGTACTCAAGTGAAATGTCTTTCTTAGGAATAGTTTCTTGGCTCTTTGCTGCCATATGATGTGATAATAGATAATGGGAACTGCAGATGCTGGAGAATCTGAGATAACAAAGTGTGGAGCTGGATGAACACAGCAGGCCAAGCAGCATCTCAGGAGCACAAAAGCAGACATTTCGGGCCTAGACCCATGACTGTCACCCAATTCCATTCAATTACCTGATTCCACGCCTTTGATGAACCAAAGTCTATCCATTCTAGGTTTAAAGTTATTAATTGAGCTTTCAACTTATCCAGAGAGTGGTACGAATATAGAGGTGCGTAGCGTGAAGGCAGTGGAATTGAAGGATAGGTTGATAGATACGGAAAAAGAGGATTCGGACAAGGCTGATATGGAGCACCAACACCAGTTGTGGGGTCAATGTAACTATAAGCAGTCTTTCCTTTCTCTTCTTTTGTTATTGCCATTTTATCATGCCAAAGAAGCAGAAAAAAATAACATTTATGAAGAGATGAAATTCATAGTGCAGTCAGTGCACAATAAAGTGCACTTGCATTCCAGACCAGAATTCAGCCAAGAAGACATTGAAAGCATTTCTATTGAAAGCCTTTGGCATCTTTAAGTTCCAGCAGTTTAAAATGGACAGGAACAGCCAAAATAATCATTTGCCAATTTCTAAAAGCCATAAGCCAATAAGCAGGGTCCTGCACCATTTCTTCTAGTTGGTTTCCAGGTGCTTAGTTTCATGCAGTTAAGATCTGATATGTGCTCAGTTTTCCTTTCAAAGAGTTGCCCAAATATTTATCATTTAAAGTCAACTTCTATTATGTTAAATGAAAACACCTTATAATTTTGAATATCTCTACTAAATCATCCATCTGCTTAAAGGAGACAATCATGTAGAGACTATCTCATGTGTATGGTTGATGTCTGCCATCCCTGTCATTATTCTGATCACCTCCTTTAGCTGCAACCTCTCTAAGCAACCTCTCTCACCACACTTCGGGAAATTCTCTCCTTTGCTTCTAGTTCCATTATTAGTTATTTGCTACTTTAACATTGATATAATTCATGTGAACTCTGAGACTTGATGGTAAAATCTCGTAAATGTTTTGCATTTTTTAAAGAAATATCTGCTGTTTGCAAACCAGCTACAGCAGCATCATTATAATGTTTTCTCAAAGGAACATGAACAAATATTAAATTAATAAAAACTACACTCCATCCATCTATTTTTATGAACAATCTACAAATGTGGAGACCTAGGGAATAAAACATGGAAAATTTGCCAGAACATGCCTAAAATTAATATACAATACAGGGCCACCTCTGAGCAATTATTCCATGGTTTTACGTTAGCTATATTTTGAAATGATAACTTGTTTTGCTGCATTGGGACCTGATAGTTTTGAAGTGCCATGCAGACAGCATCTAAGGTAATAAAAAGTGCATCCTTTATTTAGAAAATTTTAACAATAAGGCTAGATAAATTGTAAATTTACAAAGCAATTGCCTCTGCAAGAAAATTTCAGGTCCTTGTTGAAATAGCAATTTTGTGTCCAGGCATTTCTACCAGGGTCCTCTGAGTTAAGAGGCATATCTTGTGAAATAGCACAAGGGGTGGTCCTTGAGATGTCTTTCAGAAGAAGTAGTACAGCTGTCACTAATCTGCTGAGTTATCCACAGCCAAACCATTTATGTGATATATGGATAGACCGAACTGTGTAGGAAATAGCAACATTAACAAAAACACATGTTCTTTTAAGAATCACGTGGGAAAAGCTTGGGTTAAGGAAGGAACTGCTGGTCTCCATGATGAATTGCTTCACATCTTGCAAATGCATTGATGTATTTTTGATCACCAATGCATCAAGATCTGAATTTTTTAAATATTGAACTTGTGCAATGTAATTGTTAGACCATAGCTGGAATATTGTGTACAGTTTTGGGTGTCACATTATAGGAAAGATGCAGAGATAACAAGGTGTAGAGCTAGATGAACACAGCAGGACAAGCAGCATCAGAGGACAAGGAAGGCTGACGTTTCTGGCCTAGACCCTTCTTCAGCCTTTTCTAAAGAAGGGTCTAGACCCAAAATGTCAGCCTTCCTGCTCCTCTGATGCTGCTTGGCCTGCTGTGTTCATCCAGCTCTACACCTTGTTATCTCAGATTCTCCAGCATCTGCAGTTCCTACTGTCAGAGGAAAGATGCAAACAGTTTGGAGACAGTGCAGAAGTTATTTATAAGTATGGTTCTATGAAGGAGAAAATTCAGTTATGAGAATAGATTGAAGAAGTTGGGACTGATCTCCTTGCAGAAGTGGAAGCTGAGAGGTGATTTAATGGATGTTTCCAAAACCATGAGCGGAATCAATAATGAGAAGTTGTTTCCACTTGTAAAAGTGAGAAAAAAACAAGAGGTTTAAAATGATCTGCAAAAAAGAAAACAAGGATGATGTACCAAAAATCTTTTTCACACAATGAGTAGTTAGGGTATGGAGTGCTCTACCTGGAAGTGTCATAGACTCATATAGCAGAGAAACAGGCCCTTCAGCTCACCACATCTATGCTGACCAATACACACCAAATTACACTTGTCCCATTTGTCCACATTTGGTCAATAGGCTACAATGCCCTGGCATTTTAAGTGTTCCCTCTCAGCCAGCACATTCCATATGTCTACCACCCTCTAGGTGAAAAAAAAATGTTCTCAAATGTCCTCTAAAGCACTTGCTCCTAACCATAAACTTGTGCCATCTGGTCTTAAACCAATCTGCCATGAGGGAAAGATTGTCACGATCGACTCTGTCTATGCCTTTCATAATTTTGTTTCCTCAATCAGATTTCCTCCTCAGACTGCTCTGTTCTAAAAGAAACAAGGTCAATTTTACCCCCAAGGGACCCACTATTCCTTGTGTATATCCTTCCCTGATTAGGCCTTCCAAAATGTATCACATCACACTCATCAGGATTAAATTCTATCAGCTATCGTTCTGCCCAATTTACCACCTGACCAATATCAGAATGTAGCTTGAGTCCATCCCCCTCACTATCAATAACTCCACCAATTTTCATGCTATCTTCAAGCTTACTAGTTCTACCTTCTACATTCACATCTAAGCTGTTAACATACATTACAAAGAGGAAAGACCCTCGCACCAGTTCCTGTGGTACGCTGCTGGTCATAAACTTCTATTCACAAAAACAACCTTCAATGAGCACTCCTTTCCTCCTATTTTCAAGTTAATTTTGGGTCCAGTTTTCCAACTTGCCATGGATCCCATGGGCTGTTCCATTTTGGACCAGCTTTCCATGTGAGTCTTGTCAAAGGCATTAGAGGTCCATGTAAACAACATTAACTGCATTACCCTCATCAATATATTTAATCAACTTTTGAAAAAACGCAATTAAATTAGTCAAACAGGATCTACCTTGAACAAATCCATGCTGATTATCCCTGATCAATCTCTGCTTTACCAGGTATTGATTAATCCTATCCATCATATTTGTTTTCATTAATTTCCCGGTCATGGACACAAGACTAACTGGTCTGTAATTACCTGATGATTCCCTGTTGTCCTTCTTGAACAAAGATATCACACTAGCTATGCTCTGGTAATCTGGCACTTCACCTGTGGCCAAGTAAGTATTAATTATCTCTACCAGGGCCCCAGTAGTCTCCTTCCTGGCCTCCCTTAGCAGCCTGGAATGCATTTCATTAGGCCCTTGGAATTTATCCACATTTTTGCCGACTGACACATTTAATACCTCCTCTTTGTTAATCTTAACATGCTCTTAAACATTACCATCCCAACTGAAATATGCAGCAACAATGCCTTTCTCCTTCGTGAATACAAATGAGAAATAATCATTTGAGAACTCATCCATGCTCATTGGCTCCAAAGAAACATGACCCCTTTTGGTCTCTAATAGGCCCCACTCCTTCCTTGGTGATCCTGTCACTCTTAAAGTACTTATAAAAGCCTTGAGGTTTTCCTTAATCCTATCTGTCAAAATAATTTCATGGCCTCTCTTTGCCTTCCTAATTTCTTTGCTAAGCAACCCACTACACTTGCTATATTTTCAAAAACCTCCCCCAGTTTTCATGTGTTGAACCTCATATATGTTTCTTTCATTTTCTTCACCAAACATTCAATATCCCTTGACGTCCAGTGTTTCCTGGGTTGCTGCCATTGACCTTCACACTCAGTTGAAAGCACTAGTCCTAAACTCTATCAAACTATTTTAAACTTTCCAAATATAGACTTAACTGCAAATAATTGCGCCCAGTCTATGTTTGCCAGATCCTGTCCAATGATACCGAAATTGGTCTTTCCCCAATTGAAACACTTAACTTCTGCACCATCGTTATCCTTTTCCATAAAGAATCTGAATCTTACAGAGTTTTGGTTAAGATCCCTAAAATGGTCATCCAATGAAACTCCAATCACTTGACTAGTTTCATTCCCTAATATTAGACCTAGCACTGTCCAATCTCTATGAGAACTATTGAAGAGCAGGCACACAAAAGCTCTCCTGGATGTACTTTAAAAGTTACAACCATCTCATCCCTTCACACGAAGGCAATCTCAGTTAAAGCTAGAAAATTTGAAATCCTCTATAACTCTCTCTCCATTCCTATCATACAACTCTCTGTGATTCATCGCCATACCTGCTCCGCTAACTTCTTCCGACTTTTAGTGGCCTGTAGTATAATCCTAGCAGGTGGCACGGTGGCTCAGTGGTTAGCACTGCAGCCTCACAGCACCAGGCACCCAGGTTTAAGCCCAGCCTCAGGTGACTTTCTGTGCGGAGTTTGCACATTCTCCCTGTGTCTGTGAGGGTTTCCTCCCACAGTCCAAAGATGTATATGCTAGGTGGGTTGGCTGTGCTAAATTGCCTGTAGTGTTCAAGGGTGTGTGGGTTTTAGGGGGATAGGTCTGGGTGGGATGCTTCAAAGGGCAGTGTGGACTTGTTGGGCCAAAGGGCCTGTTTCCACACTGTAGGGAATCTATTTAAAGTGATTGTCCTGTTATTTTATTTCTAATCTCTACCCAGATGACCTCATTTGAAGTGCCTTCTAAGACATTCTCCTTTGTTGTTGTAGTAATGGTTTCTTTTATCAATAATGCAATGCCCCATCTCTCTTACATCCTCCCCATCCCACTTAAAATTTCTATACCCTGGAATGTTGAGTTACCAGTTCTGCATTTCCTTCAACCATGTCTCAGTGACTGCAAAAGTATCATATTCCCACATGTTGATCTATGCTCTGTGCTCTTACGCTCAGCCATCTTATCATTAAAATAGATACAATTTGTTCATATCATGCCCATGTGTTCCCTACCTACTGGAATGTCCTAGCATTTCCTTTATGTCTGATTCGACATCACTCCTGACTTTACATCTGTTCTGTGGCGACCCCGTGCCAAATTATTTCAAAACCTCCTAAACAGCACAAATATGCTGGAGGCAGAACAAATTAAGCCATTCAAGGGGGCATTGGATGCTTATTTGGATGGGAATAGTGCACAGGCATATAGACAAAAGGCAGGGAACAATTACTAGTTGGTAAAACTAGTGCAGGCATGATGGGCTGAATGGGTTCCTTCACTGGAACAGTTGTGAGATTCTATGATTTTGCCACAGCTAGACTATTTGATTCAATTCTGGTCTCCACCCCTATGGAGAGATATGACAGCCCTTGAGTGGGTACAGAAGCAATTTGCCAGAATACTTCCAGCATTACGGAATTTTAGCTGCAATATTAGATTGGGGATGTCGGGAATTTAAACAAAAGAGCGCTATTGTCTTGAAGATGCTGCAAGACCTGTTGAATTTCTCCAGTACTTGCTGTTTTTATTTCAGGTGTCTACCATCTACAGTACTCTCCTTTTATTGGAGAAATTGAGGTTCTTCTCCTTTGAACAAAGGAGATTGAGGGCAATTTGACAGAAAGCTAGAATATTATGGTATATTTAGATAAGCAGGCAAAGAAAACACAAATGGCTGGGAGATTTAAAGATTTGGGAAGAGAGATGGGGAATATTATGAAGAAACCTTTTTCACATGAGTGATAATGACTGGGAACTCGGAGCTTGTGAGGGTGGTGGAAATGGAGATGATGAATAATTTCAAAAGGATGTTAGTGGACAGTTGCAGGGCTGCATAAAATTTCCATCAGCCAGAGAAATAGCCAGAAATAGCCTCTCAAGACCTACCCTCTCAATCATCCTCAGAAACCATTTCAGTAAGATCACCTTTCATTCTTTCAACAAATATAGACTCATTCTACTCAACTCCTTGGCTTAGGACAACTCACATATCCTAGGGATCAATCTACTTGGCTGTCCCTGCATCCTTAGGAATGGAGACCAAAACTGTACACATTATTACAGTGTGATCTCCCCAAAGCACTGCACAATGTTAGCTAGACTTTTTCTAACTACAACCCAACTCCCCAGTAGAAAATCCTAGCAAATGATCATTTAATTTCTTGCAGTACCTGTGTGCTATATTTCTGCATTAATTTCCTATAAACATTGCCATTTTTCTTAAAGCAGTCAGACACTCAGTTTTAAACATTTCTTCTTTTTGAGATTTTTTAAGAAGATAAAAGATGATGGGAAATTTGCATATTGAAAATAAAAATAGAAAATACTGCAATCTCACTGAAGAACAATTAACATGGAAAGAAGAGAATAAAATTTTTTGATTGAAAACCATTCATCAGAATTAACAAGTGGACACACAGCAATTGTTGATTGTGAATAGCCTGAGATAATGACAGCAGTGTTCACTTTGCCATTCCCCAGTAATCAGTAAGGGAATCAAGGGTTATGAGCAAAGTGCAGTTGTGGATTATTAGAGCAGCCATGATCTCATTGAATGGCAGAACAGACCTGATGGGCTGAATGGCCTACTTTCTGCTCCCTGATCTTATTAGCTTATGATAAGAGGACTAATCAGCTCTGGATGAAAGAAAGAATTATGGAGGAGGGCAGTAATTGAATGAATGTCTGTCATTAAATAATATCCTACATTAATACATTTTAGTATTACACTGCTGGATTGCTCTTTTATTACCATTTTTAACTTAGATACATTGAATTTTGATTAACTGCATTAAATATTCATTACTGCTACACATGCCTGTGTGAATCAAATAGTGTATTGAGAATGATATGCTGGTTCCTTCTTGGAAGAGACATTGTATAAATAAGTTAATGTCAAACAGTGGGTAGCTCGCAAACCCAGTGAGTTCATGCCAGTTAGTGGTCATCCAGTTAATGAGAAGGTTCATTTAAAAAGAACATTTACTGAGGCACTGAATCAGCCCCCCTACACACTCCACAGTGATTGCTTAGAAAAGCACTGCGATGTGCTAAAGTGCATTTTCTTGGACTGCAAACAGAGGCGTGTGCAATGCTGTGTCCCACGGTCAAATTATCTTCCACTCCCTGACAACAAGCTAGATTAGCTGCAAGTGGGTATATAACATTCTGTATTTTCCCTGTTTTCAACAGCAACAACAACAACTTAAAGCATGGGGTATGGCATGTTGTAGACTGTCAAGGTAAGATAAGGGAATTGGCTATAGTTCACAAAGGACTATGAGCATCTTTCTTCGTTAGAGAGTGTAAATTTGCAGTCTATAGCTTGGGGGGTACAGACAAGCAAGTGTAGGCCAAGGCAAAGAGGCAAGTCTCTGTGAAATACTCCAGCCAGTAGGGAGTTTGAGCCTACATAGTTGGCAACATTCTCTAGTCATTTAAGTTATCCAACAATATCCCCAGTTCCACGGTTACTCTGTGGGGAACATGAAAAGTGAACTCTGCCAACGGTGCTTGTGAGGTCATGGTTGGGAGGGCAGATATCCTCATGTTCAAAGGGAATCAGTGCTTGAAGGTAGGAAGGGGCAGGGGACAATGAGAGTTACACTCCTGTTCCTGCAGAAACCCCTGCTCCCAGCCCTGTAGCTTATCCCCAGAGATTCCAACCCCACAATCCCCTCCTCCAATCACAGTCTTATGTTTTGCCAAATCTGTGTCCTGTATAGGAAAGCTGACGTTTTGGGTCTGGACCCTTCTATGAAAGAGGTTCCAGACCCGAAACGTCGACATTCCTGCTCCTCTGATGCTGCTTGGCCTGCTGTGTTCATCCACCTCTTCACCTTGTTATCTCAGATTCCCCAGCATCGGCAGTTCCTACTATCTCTGTGTTCTGTGTAGGTGCCTTGTCAACACTAGCCACTATGCGCCATCGCTGCTGATCTCTGATTTGCCAGGACCTCTCAGGAGGTTTGGCATTTGACCCTGCTGGGTCATTGATTCCAGGAAAAGACCTCTACTGTCAGTTAAATGGCATGGTGAGTGTGGCATCCTTCCTGAAAGTAGACATCACAGGAGTGATGAACATTGTTTTCAGCAAAGCATTCAAAGAGCATGGTAGAACGGTTAGTAAGTTTAGATCACATGGGATCGAGGGGGACCTAGCTAATTGGATACAAAATTGGTTTGAAGTTCGGAGACAGAGGATGATGGAGGGTTGCAGGGCAGGGGACAGGACTTCTATAGTTAATGGCAGAGCCTGGCAAGTGTTGCCAAACAAAAGGGCCCAGATACTTAATTCCTTGAAAGTGGAAGTGCAGGTAGACAGGGTGGTGAAGAAGGCATCTGGCAAGCTTGCCTTCCTTGGTCAGAACATCGAGTATAGGATTTGAGGCATCATGTGCAGGACGTTTGTGAGGCCAGTTTTAGAATACTATTGACATTTCTGGTCACATTTCTATTGGAAGGATGTTGTTAAGCTTGAGAAGGTGCAGAAAATGTTTACAAAGATGATACTGGGACTAGAGAGTACGAGTTATAGGGATTAGGCGGGGCCTTTTTTTTCTGAGAGTGAAGGAGCCTCTGGTTTGACCTTATAGAGGTTCCTAAAATCATGCGGGGGATGGTTAGGGTAAATAGCCCAAGTCACTTTCTCAGTGTTGGGTAGTCTAAACCGTTGGCTTAAGATGAGAGGGGAAAGATTTTAAAAGGGCCTGAGGGTTAACATTTTCACGCAGAGAGTGGCGTGTATATGGAACGAACTGCCAGGGGACATCATGCAGGTGGGTGCAATTACAACATTTAAAAGGCTTTTGGATGGGTATATGAAAAGGAAGAGTTTAGAGTGATATGGACCAAATGCTGGCAAGTGGGACTAGGTCACATTGGGATGCCTGTTCAACATGGGCAAGTTAGACCGGGGATCTGTATGACTCAATGGCTCTGCAATCAGGAGCAGATTTCCCCACTGTTTATTTTAAATTCTACCCTGGGTCAGTCTCACCTGGAGTTATTTCCTCCCAATTTTATCTTAAATGTAGGGATTTCGTTAGATCAGAAGAGGGAAGAAAATATACATATAACACAAATAATATGTTAATATTAGGATAGAAACTTCTCTTGATCAAATGTTACTTTCAGCTGCATCAAGCCATGATTTTGGTTCAACATTTATCATTGTAAATTATAGTGTCAGCCTTTCCCAAATGTTAATGACTGACAACTGTCACATGATGTTTCTGATTTCTAAACACCAGCTGGTTCTATGTTGCTTACCTGTCATGAATGAAATATACTGCAAGTCTGAATATCCATCTCCAATTAGTTTTCAGTATAATTCCCAGCACAGTCAGGTTTGTTCAATAAATGTTATCCAAATGGTAGAGTCACTTCAAATGTTAGACTCAGTGTTGTGAGGTTTACAATCGTGGCCTGGTTAATCATAATCAGCACACAGCCCACTATGAATGGCAAAGGGATGTTTTGCTTATGATCTGGATGGTGTTGGCATATACATCCTACAGACCTGGTATCACACCAATTCTGATAGTTTCATATTACATTTCTTATTCAGTGCTTGGTAAATCGTCCTTTTGATTTGACTGCAACGTCCTGCCAGAGAGAAAACCACTCATGGTTACAGCATAATATCAGCGCAAGACTGATAGCTTCACCTGTTCCTCAAATTTTTGAGACACCGTCCCCTTACGGGCAAACCAAGGTAGATTGGGTATTGTAAGAATTTGGATCAGGAGTAGGTCATTCAGCTCCTCAAACCTTCCCTGCCATTTCATATGATCCTGGCTGAATTCACCTCAGCCTCAACTCCACTTCCCTGCCCAATCTCCATAATGCTTCAACACATTACTGATTAAATATCTGTCTGTCTGCACCTTAAGTTTACTCTGTATTCCAGCATGCACTGCACACTGGGGTAGTGAATTCCACAGATTTATGACACTTTGAGAGAAGTAATTTCTCCTCATTGCTGTTTTAACTCTTATCCTAATCCTCTCACTCCACATCCTTTCTACATTTTCTTTGTCAATTCCCTCCAGCACCTTATGTACCTGAATTTGATCTTGTTTCATTTTTCTAAGCTCCAGAGAGTATTGCTCGAAACTCTCTACACGAGACAAACCCCTCATCTCAAGGGCCAATCTCATGAACCTCCTCTGAACTGTCTCCCATACAATTACATTGCTCTTCAAATAAGGTGACCAAAATTAAACACAACACTTCTGCAACAGTCAGAACCAAAAGGTGGCATAAGATCCTTCCATGAATTGGCACAATCTGCAGTGAATAACATTTTGATCAGGGTGGCTATTATCACACTGGAGAGTTTTGATCTAAATAGAGGAAAATACAATTGTATGAGGCATGAGCTGGCTATGATAAATAACTGAATGTTACTCAAAGAGATGACGGTGGATGGCAATGGCAAATATTTAAAGTGCACATGGATGAACTGCAATACTGTTCATTTCTATCTGATGCAAAAATAAAACAGGAAATGTGATTCAACCATGGCTAACAAGGGAAATTAGGGATTGTATTGGATTCAAGGAAGGGACTTTCAAATTGAACAATAAAAAAGTAGCAGACAGAGGATAAGGAGCAATTTAGATTTCAGTGAAAGCAGACAAAGGGATTGATTACAAGAAGAGAAATAGAGAACGAACATAAACTTGCAGGAAGCATACAAACTAACTGTGAAAGCTTCTATAGGTTTGTGAAGAGAAAAAGGTTATTGAAGACAAATGTAGATTCTTGTAGTCAGAAACCCAAGGAAGTCTTAACAGGAGAACAAAAAGATGAGTGACTAATTAAATATATATATTGTTTCTGTCTTTACAAAAGACACAAACCACAACCCAAAAATTTTGGGGAACACATGAAATACCAGGCACTGTATGGATGAATTAGAATCACAGAGTCATAGAATCAGAGAGATCTATAGGACAGAAAAAGGCTGGTCAGCCAATCACATCCATGCCTGTCAAAAATAACAACCCAACAATTCTTATCCCATTTTTCAGCACTTGCTCCATAGCCTTGTATGACTTGGCATCTCAAGTGCATAAGTACTTCTTATATGGTCTGAATATTTCTACCCCTACCACCCTTACAAGCAGTGAGCTCCAGACTTCCACCATTTGTTGGGTGAAAAAGTTTTGCCTTATGTCTCCTCTAAACCTCCTGTGTCTTACCACAAATCACGTCCCTCCGCTAATGTGGATTCCAGATCTTCATAAAATACAGCAACTCTGACCCAATCATCATTTTGTACAGTTTCATTTTGCCTACAAACAACAAGATCCAGTGTGCTAATACTTGTAGCTTCCAGCACACACTAATGCATCACTCTGAAGCCTGACTTAGTATCAGATGTGGTTCTGCTATTGGACAACAATTACTAAGCCATCCTAACTGTGTTAAGAATTACACTGGAAACATGACATGATTTAAGATGTTGGGCAAATAACTATATGGAAATGAGATGTTAGAATTTCACCTTGCAAATTACAATGATCTGGAATGCATTACCTGAAAAAGTGGTGAAGGCAAGTTCAATAGAAATGCTCAAAAGGAAAATTAATAAATATTTGAAGGAGAAAAACATTGCAGAGCTATAAGGAAAGATCATTGAAGTTGGAAGAATAGAATGGTGTTTTTAAAAACTTGCACAAACACAATGAACTTAATGGCCTCTCTCACTACAAAATTCTATAATTCTTTCCTCTTTCCAATTTTTGTGAAATACACCTTAGTCCTTAGTTATGTTTCTTCATAAAACAAACTGTTTTCCTGTTAATCAGTCATGCATTTAAGAACAATCTATTAAATTTTGAGCCTTTAGAAACTCATTGATTCATTATTTAGAACATGTACTGCCCTTATTTTAACCAAAAATAAACCATTAAACAAAACTGTTAAGAATTAACATTACCCAACCAGCCAGCTTCTCTTTATAGTGCTGGAAAATTTAATTATATGTACAATTCCCAATTTGTTCTAAAATATGTACTAACTTTATTTAGTGGATGAGTTAGTAATCTGTGGCTTCATGCTGTAAACACTTTTTAATCCAGGTTAACACTTGAGCGCAGAACGGAAGAAGACATTGTTTTCTGTAAAGTGCAGCACCTCTTCTCCCCAGATAAGGAATTGTGCAATGAATAGAAGTGAAATTCTCTACAGTACAAGCTGACATTTATCCTTCAATCAACATGACTATAACAGATTATTTGGTTATCGAACTCATTGCAGTTTTTGGCATCATGCTGAGCAAGTTCTGGTTGCTATGTTTTCTCCTTCCCCTACTCTCCAAGGCAGCTTCATTTCTCTAATTTCAGACTCTTGAAGGTTTCTCTATTTTAATTGACCACTGATGGTGATATGCTCATTAGCCTGGCCATTAGTCTTAATACTTCTATGTCTTTCCATCTGCCTGATTTAAAACACAAATTAAAGCTGTAGCCAGGTAGCCAAAGACTTGAACAGATAGGCCGGAACCAGAATGGGCAATCTTTGAGAAGCCATGACCAATGGGACCTTCAGGACAGGACAAGCTCAAATCATACTCACAAAACAAAGGCGGGCAAGGAGAGGCTTGGACCTACCCTGGAATACAGGACTGATTTGTGTATGACCAGCAGACTTGCTGGTGCCTTGCGCTCCCACTGTGACCGTATTTCTAAACTGGGGACACGCCTTTGATTAAAAATCAAAAGAACTGCAGATGTTGTAATTCAGGAACAAAAACAAGGATACTGGAAAAAGCTCAGCAAGTTCTGAGAAAAGATCACCAGACACAAAACGATAGAACTGCTTTTTCCTTCACAGATGCTGCCAGACCTGCTGAGCTTTTCCAGCAACTTTGTTTTACATGCCCTTGATATATTGGAGGATCATCGCCGAGGGTAGCTCCAGCATCTTCCTTACATAACATCAGCAACCCCAGTAGACATCCTGATGTTGACCTGAAAGTTTGATTGGTTGAGGACCAGAGAATATTCTGGAAGGTTGCGACAGGGAGGGATCAGAAGTATCACCTAGCAGCCATTCCCCCAGCAAAGAGTTGGCCTGAGCCAGCAGTAGAGCTCTGACTGCCTGGAGGGACAAGATGCCAATGTGTAATAGCAACCTTCTCCAAGTTCATCAGCGCTGACTACACAGCCTGGCCAACTTCAACAGCATGGGCAGTACCAGTTCCTAATCTGTTAGCCAGTAGTAGTTCAGATAAGGATTGCGACAAAGACTTAATTGGCGATTGGGAGTATAATTAATGTAAGAGTTTATCATAAAAGATTTCGATAACATTCAGCTGTACGGCCCCTTGTGTCTTTATTGTATTTTTGTGAATAAAATTGCAATGAATCATAAGTCAACTGTGAGGTTTTTTTCAACATAGTCCCTAAGTAAAATGAGTTTATATCTGAACTGGCTGAAGTGTTCAAAAGCACAGATAACAAAGCCCGCTTCTTTGATGAGGTTTTGGTCATTTGACCTGATTTGTGTTTATGTGTCTCTTTGTCACTTTTCTTCACAATACTTCAAGTATCTTGGGATGATTTATTGCACTGAAGGTGTTATATAAATCTAAGTTGGTGTTTCCTACTTTATAGCAGTAATAACACGTCAACATCATTTAATTAGCTGCATAGGGCTTCAGGCATTCTTCAAACAAAGAAGGTACTATGTCATTGTACATTTTTCCTTTCAAATGTTCCACATATTTTACACAATTGGGAAGCTGAATGTGCTCACTGCATTTAAACCAGTTTGAGGTTGACATTGAGCTTCTAATTCAAGAGTTTCTCGAGGATGTTTGTTCATGTTGCTTGGGCCTTAGATCAGCTGCTATCTAACCGCAAAGTCAAATTTCTGCAACTAAGCTCTACTTTTTACCCTGAAGGCAATGCAGAGTGACATTATCGTTGAGGTTTCAAGATAATAAAATGTGAGGCTGGATGAACACAGCAGGCCAAGCAGCATCTCAGGAGCACAAAAGCTGACGTTTCGGGCCTGGACCCTTCATCAGAGAGGGGGATGGGGGGAGGGAACTGGAATAAATAGGGAGAGAGGGGGACGCGGACCGAAGATGGAGAGTAAAGAAGATAGGTGGAGAGAGTGTAGGTGGGGAGGTAGGGAGGGGATAGGTCAGTCCAGGGAAGACGGACTGGTCAAGGAGGTGGGATGAGGTTAGTAGGTAGCGGGGGGTGCGGCTTGGGGTGGGAGGAAGGGATGGGTGAGAGGAAGAACCGGTTAGGGAGGCAGAGACAGGTTGGACTGGTTTTGGGATGCAGTGGGTGGGGGGGAAGAGCTGGGCTGGTTGTGTGGTGCAGTGGGGGGAGGGGATGAACTGGGCTGGTTTAGGGATGCAGTAGGGGAAGGGGAGATTTTGAAACTGGTGAAGTCCACATTGATACCATATGGCTGCAGGGTTTCCAGGCGGAATATGAGTTGCTGTTCCTGCAACCTTCGGGTGGCATCATTGTGGCAGTGCAGGAGGCCCATGATGGACATGTCATCAAGAGAATGGGAGGGGGAGTGGAAATGGTTTGCGACTGGGAGGTGCAGTTGTTTGTTGCGAACTGAGCGGAGGTGTTCTGCAAAGCGGTCCCCAAGCCTCCGCTTGGTTTCCCCAATGTAGAGGAAGCTGCACCGGGTACAGTGGATGCAGTATACCACATTGGCAGATGTGTAGGTGAACCTCTGCTTGATGTGGAATGTCATCTTGGGGCCTGGGATGGGGGTGAGGGAGGAGGTGTGGGGACAAGTGTAGCATTTCCTGCGGTTGCAGGGGAAGGTGCCGGGTGTGGTGGGGTTGGAGGGCAGTGTGGAGCGAACAAGGGAGTTACGGAGAGAGTGGTCTCTCCGGAAAGCAGACAGGGGAGGGGATGGAAAAATGTCTTGGGTGGTGGGATCGGATTGTAAATGGCGGAAGTGTCGGAGGATAATGCGTTGTATCCGGAGGTTGGTAGGGTGGTGTGTGAGAACGAGGGGGATCCTCTTGGGGCGGTTGTGGCGGGGGCGGGGTGTGAGGGATGTGTCGCGGGAAATGCGGGAGACGCGGTCAAGGGCGTTCTCGATCACCGTGGGGGGAAAGTTGCGGTCCTTAAAGTACTTGGACATCTGGGATGTGCGGGAGTGGAATGTCTTATCGTGGGAGCAGATGCGGCGGAGGCGGAGGAATTGGGAATAGGGGATGGATTCATATTGTTCTGCAAACAACTTACTAAAAAATCGACAGCTAATTTGCACTGCCTGTAAAAAGCTGTGGATCTGCCACTTGAAGTGGTGGCCACGCCCATTGATGGTGAATGTGCCTCTAACTCATCAATTGCGAGCCCCATCCTGCATTCTGCCACCACACATACTTTCGAGGCTGTGCTAGAGGGAGGATCTTCACATTAAGGAATCACCTAGATCGACAGGAGTTATGGCAAGTGAGTGGAGTGGACATTGGAGGGAGGGTGTCATCCAGCCGGAGTGCTAGATCGCAAACTCGCTTGCACAGAAGATTAGCATACTAGACTTCAGGGACACGAACAAGAATCTAACAGTAAATATTACATTCAGTGGGGAGACAGTCAGCAATCCTGTTCACCATGTTATAGGACATGGAGATGTCTTTTGGATGTGGTCAATTCCAACCACATGACAATGAGGGCATTAGGGAGCTTTTATCACAAATTGTCATGTGAAGGTGGTGGTGTAATGGTAATGTCACTGCAATGGTAGTCCATAAGCCCAGGCTAAGTTTTGTGGGTTCTGGGCTCAAGTCCTATCATTCAGTCAGTGCCAAATAGATGAGCTCAATAATCTGGAATTGGCAATTGACAAAGTCTGAGTACTGGTGACCTTGAAGCTAATGTTGATAGCTTTTTAAAAAATACAATCTGGTTCATTAATGGGCCCTGAGGAAAGTAAATCTACCATTGATACCTTATTTGGTGCATATACGTCACTCCAGACACAGTAATGTAATTAACTCTTAACTGCAATAGTACAAGGGTAGGCTATTTAGGATTGAAATGAAGAGGAAGTTCTTCATTTAGGGACTGGATAATCCTTTTTGTACATTTATGCCTAGTGGACTGTGGAAAATTAGTCATTGACTATGTTCAAGATTCAGATAGATTTCTATATGCTTGTCACAACAGGAAATAGTTTCTTTTAGTAGTTCATGGATGTGGCCATTGCTGGTTAGGCCATAATTTATTGCTCACACCTAATTGCCCTTGGGAAGATGGAGGTGATTTGTTTTCCTGACTGCCTCAGCCGTTGAGGTGCCAATATTGTATGTCGCCTTTAAATAGCACCGGTGTGTGTCCTTCTTGCTTCACATTGATACAGGTTGCTAACTGAGTTGACATGTGCGTGCTCATTCAAGAGCAGAAGAAATCTAACCCTAAACCTGACCCCAATCCTAACTCAAAACAAAGGATACTCATTTGAAAATATTACAGAAATCAGTGTTTTTCATGGTTTTGGCTTGAGCCTGCAGAAAAGCCCCTTCTTATACAATGAACTTTGCACTACCGTGTTGTCGTGCATGGACATTTTTTGTCTATCATGTTACTCATGTTAGCACTAGGATAAACAGACACAGAGATGAATCTAATCCCCGGATTATTTTCCCTTAAAATAAATTATAAACTGAAACACACTCTAGGAGCAGAAATAACAGGGTGTGAGAAGGAACGCAGCCAAAATATTAAATGTTGTGGCCCGCACATGGTTCTTCCAATTAATTCGGCTAGTATTTTAAAGAGTGCTGACAAGTTCCTCAAACTCCCATCGGCTTTGATCTCAGAACCAGGCCAGAGTGTCAGCTTCAATCAGTTTGTGCCCGGCAATGGCAACGTGTCCACTGACCTCTATTTTATCCAGACACTGTGATGTTCCCTTCTTTAATGATAAAGATTGTCTTATGAATCTACAATAGTATTATTGACAGTTGTGTGTGTGTGTGTGTGTGTGTGTGTGTGTGTGTGTGTGTGTGTGTGTGTGTGTGTGTGTGTGTGTGTGTGTGTGTGTGTGCCCCATTGCATTTGTAAGTGTCTAGCAAGCCACATAGATGTGTAACCTTGATTATCATTACATGAGTGTTGCTGAAGATAGAGAACCCTGAATTTATTTTTCCATTCTCCAATGCACTTGCTCATTCAAAATATAAATGCTCAACTCCAACAAATGGTGGATAATAAAATGTGAGGCTGGATGAACACAACAGGCCCAGCTGCCTCTCAGGAGCACAAAAGCTGACGTTTCGGGCCTAGACCCTTCATCAGAGAGGGGGATGGGGTGAGGGTTCTGAAATAAATAGGGAGAGAGGGGGACGCGGACCGAAGATGGAGAGAAAAGAAGATAGGTGGAGAGAGTGTAGGTGGGGAGGTAGGGAGGGGATAGGTCAGTCCAGGGAAGACGGACAGGTCAAGGAGGTGGGATGAGGTTAGTAGGTAGGAGATGGAGGTGCGGCTTGGGGTGGGAGGAAGGGATGGGTGAGAGGAAGAACAGGTTAGGGAGGCAGAGTGAGGTTGGACTGGTTTTGGGATGCAGTGGGTGGAGGGGAAGAGCTGGGCTGGTTGTGTGGTGCAGTGGGGGGAGGGGACGAACTGGGATGGTTTTGGGATGCGCTGGGAGAAGGGGAGATTTTGAAGCTGGTGAAGTCCACATTGATACCATTGGGCTGCAGGGTTCCCAAGCGGAATATGAGTTGCTGTTCCTGCAACCTTCAGGTGGCATCATTGTGGCACTGCAGGAGGCCCATGATGGACATGTCATCTAAAGAATGGGAGGGTGTGTGGAAATGGTTTGCGACTGGGAGGTGTAGTTGTTTATTGCGAACCGAGTGGAGGTGTTCTGCAAAGCGGTCCCCAAGCCTCCGCTTGGTTTCCCCAATGTAGAGGAAGCCACATCGGGTACAATGGATGCGGTTGTGGCGGGGGCGGGGTGTGAGGGATGTGTTGTGGGAAATGCGGGAGACGCGGTCAAGGGCGTTCTTAACCACTGTGGGGGGAAAGCTGCGGTCTTTAAAGTACTTGGACATCTGGGATATGCAGGAGTGGAATGCCTCATCGTGGGAGCAGATGCGGCAGAGGCGGAGGAATTGGGAATAGGGGACGGAATTTTTGCAGGAGGGTAGGTGGGAGGAGGTGTATTCTAGGTAGCTATGGGAGTCGGTGGGCTTGAAATGGACATCAGTTACAAGCTGGTTGCCTGAGATGGAGACTGAGAGGTCCAGGAAGGTGAGGGATGAGCTGGAGATGGCCCAGGTGAACTGAAGGTTGGGGTGGAAGGTGTTGGTGAAGTGGATGAACTGTTCGAGCTCCTCTGGGGAGCAAGAGACGGCGCCGATACAGTCATCAATGTAACAGATGTAGAGGTGGAGTTTGGGTCCTGTATAGGTGCGGAAGAGGGACTGTTCCACGTAACCTACAAAGAGGCAGGCATAGCTGGGGCCCATCCCTCACACCCCGCCCCCGCCACAACCGCCCACAGAGGATCCGCCTCATTTTCACACACCACCCCACCAACTTCCGGATACAACGCATCATCCTCCGACACGTCCGCCATCCACAATCCGACCCCACCACCCAAGATATTTTTCAATCCCCACCCTTGTCTGCTTTCCGGAGAGACCACTCTGTCCGTGACTCCCTTGTTCGCTCCACACTGCCCTCCAGCCCCAACACACCCGGCACCTTCCCCTGCAACCTCAGAAAATGCTACACTTGCCCCCACACCTCCTCCCTCACCCCTATCCCAGGCCCCAAGATGACTTTCTATATTAAGCAGAGGTTCACCTGCACATCTGCCAATGTGGTATACTGCATCCATTGTACCCAGTGTGGCTTCCTCTACATTGGGGAAACCAAGCGGAGGCTTGGGGACCGCTTTGCAGAACACCTCTGCTCGGTTCGCAATAAATAACTACACCTCCCAGTTGCAAACCATTTCCACACCCCCTCCCATTCTTTAGATGGCATGTCCATCATGGGCCTCCTGCAGTGCCACAATGATGCCACCCGAAGGTTTCAGAAACAGCAACTCTGCTTGGGAACCCTGCAGCCCAATGGTATCAATGTGGACTTCACCAGCTTCAAAATCTCCCCTTCCCCCACTGCATCCCTAAACCAGCCCAGTTCGTACCCTCCCCCCACTGCACCACACAACCAGCCCAGCTCTTCCCCTCCATCCACTGCATCCCA